>NW_020664613.1:6243662-6244312 GCF_002925995.2 Terrapene triunguis | reverse complement strand
CAGCAAATAAAGTGAGGTTACTTAATATCTACATTTAGAATGAAACACTTCACTATACCCCAGGGGATTTTTAAGCTTGTTTAGAAAGCTGCCATTTTGTTATTGCTGATTCTTGCATTTGAAGTAATGATTTAGAAGTAGTGAAAACAAAATTATTTGTTAGTCTGAAAGTTGACAGGCCCTCTATTTCCTTTGAGTTCTGCTAGAACAGGGGCGGGCAAACTTTTTGGCCTGAGGGCTGCATCGGGTTTCCAAAATTGTATGGAGGGCTGGTTAGGAGAGGCTGTGCCTCCTCAAACAGCCAGGCATGGCCCGGCCCCACCCCCTACCTGACCCCTCCTGCTTCTCGCCCCCTGACGGCCCCCCTGGGACTCCTGCTCCATCCAACCCCCCCACCATTCCCTGTCCCCTGACAGCCCCCAGAACCCCCACCCCTGACTGCCCCCCACCACCCCATCCAACCCCTCCTCTCATTCCTGACTGCCCCCCCGGGACCCCTGCTCCATCCAACCACCCCTTCTCCCTGACTGTCCCCGGAACCCATGCCCCTGACTGCCCCCTGCTGCCCCATCCTGCCCCCCGGGACCCTGCCCCATCCAACCACCCCTTCTCCCTGTCCCCTGACTGCCACCGGAGCCCCTGCTCCTGAC
>NW_020664613.1:6185026-6243562 GCF_002925995.2 Terrapene triunguis | reverse complement strand
CCCCTTCTCCCTGTCCCCTGACTGCCACCGGAGCCCCTGCTCCTGACTGCCCTCCGCTGCCCCATCCAATCCCCCTCTCCTTCCTGACTGCCCCCCCGAGACCACTGCCCCCATTCAACCCCCCTGTTTCCCACCCTCTGACCACCCCAACCCCTATCCGCCTCCCCGCCCCCGACTACCACCCCGAACTCCCCTGCCCTCTATCCACGCCCCCCCTGCTCCCTTACCGCACTGCCTGGATCAGGCTGGGCTCTGCAGCTGCGTTGCCCCAGGGGCTTGCAGTCCCGCCGCCCAGAGCATTGCACCGGCGGCGGGGTGAGCTGAGACTGCAGGGAAGGGGCCGGGGGCTAGCCTCCCGGGGCAGGAGCTCAGGGGCCAGGCAGGAGGGTCCCATGGGCCGGATGTGGCCTGCGGGCCGTAGTTTGCTCACCTCTGTGCTAGAACAAATGCAAAAATGGATCTCTCAAATCCTGAAAACTGTCACTTCCTAGATCATTGGTTCTGATTCTTGGGGGTCAAGGTCTCAAGATGCACCACAAAGCTGTATCCTAGAGGTTGTGTTATTTCCTACAGAATCTAAGCTTTTATTTAACCAAAAAAAAAAAAAGTTATTTCTAACCTTTCTGCTTGCGAAATATAACCTCTCACATGTAAATACTGCAGTAGTAAGGCTTATTAAATGTGTAGCATCCCAGAATATATTCAGTAAAACTATCTGAATTACATTTTTTGATCTCTTTCAGATATGAAGTGATCAAAGGGACATGCATTGAATGTAATTGTCTTCCTTAGCTATAGACAACCCACGGAATTCAAATCAAATTAACGTGTGTGTGTGTGTGTGTGTGTGCGCGCGTGTGTTACAGCATTTTGGACTTTTGGGGGGACCAAAGAAGCACAAAGGATTCCGAGACTGGGCACAGAGGATTCTGGGATGTGGGGCAAGATAGAGAAAAGCTTGGGGTATTGGGGCCAGGAATGGCAAAATAATCTGAGAACCTCCGTTCTGGATATTCATTGAGTATTAGATCAACTTTGTTCACCCCATCAACACCGTGTGCACATTTGCTTTTTGGAAGTGGGAGGTTATTCTATTTTTTTATGCTCAAATTGCTTTTAAAATGGTTTCCAGCCTAGTTCAGGAATCACATGACATTTCTACCTCTTTCACCACGGGCACTGAAAACTATCCGCTAACCATTCATGAATTTGGTGCCGTGGCTGATCCCGTAGGCACAGAATTCACCATTTTCACTTTGGGACATTCTGTTTGGTTAAAGACAGCCGATTTTTATGAAGCTTTTGCCATAGCAGAAAACCAAACATAAATTGGGCAAAATTACTAGATCTTGAACTGTCTGTAAATCTGGTAAAAACGTGAGTTTAATTTTTGCCAGTTTCACCAGTAGCATAAGCATCTTTATGCAGTTATGCCCAGGTACCTAATGGCAATGAAAAGTTTGCAGGCTGGCCCGTTCCAGAAACAGTCCATTTACTATATGCCTGTGGGCAGTGCTTTTCCAGTAGGAGAGCTTGGACCATTTTGTAATAGCAGCTGTGATCCAGACAGCCTTTGTGCATTGCTTTCCCCCAAAATCAGGCGGGAAGAGTCACCAAGAGAATGAAATGAAATATTTCCCCCTCTTCGCCTTCCTGGAGTTGTGGCCCTCCACCTCTTAGATGTATCATCTCCCACTAGCCACAGAACGAAATTAGAAATCAAACGCTCCATACAGCAGTGTAATGTACTACACAAATATGATGTAAAGCAAGTTCTGTGCATCGAATGGTATTAAAATCTGTTTTTAAACACCATGAGATCATTCTTCGTACAGTGGGCACCATTAACAGATGGACATTTACCAAACACGGTAGTTTAAATTTACCAAAGTATTTCCCATTCTAAGCATTAAACAAACGCCCCAGCAAAGATAAAATGTGCAGTGGGGCAAGCAGTGTATATTTTCCATGGTTTTCTGCTGCAGTAAATGGAAATGAACACTCTTTAAAACAAGTATGGGATATGTTTGCATAAGTATTGCCATCGTGACATGGTGGGATTATGTCCTTATAGCAATTTACCATTACAGAAAGGATACCCAAGATTTGTATTTGCAAGTCTTTTGATAGCAAGTAAGCTATATTTTACCTTTGGATTGTTCCTTTGAAATTAAAATTCTGTGCTCATGTAGGAATAGGCCCTGGGGAATAATAGGAAGAATCGGAGGTTGTATTTGAATTTACTCTGCTAATGGTGATCATCTGCATTCCTTGGCCAGAGAGTTGCAGATTTTGGAGATTAAAAAAACATTCCAGTGTTTTACTGGCATTATAGATAACAACACAGAGATAAAAAACATGCCTTTTCTTGCCAAAAGAATCTAGAGAAGCAGAAGATGGCAGGCCTGGAGGCCCAGAAGAGGCCCTTGATGTTGGCAGCATTAAATGGACTCTCCGTTGCTAGAGTTCCAGTGCCTGAGGATAGCCAGGATGAAGTAGCCAAGGTGCCAATGGATGAGAGGGTAAGAGAGAGGTTCACGAAGTGCTATTTATTCCATTGTTTCTAGCAATGTACACGTTTTGAAGTTTTAAAAACTGGAAACTATTACTGGTGGCCACATTGAGAGCAACATCCGTGATGGAGGTCTTTGGTATTGTCACTGCTTCAGTGAGGCCAAAAACTTGAGCATTGAACAATTGTAAGAGGTTCTGAATGCCGTCATCGCCCACTGAAGTCAGTGGAAGTTGAAGGTGCTTAGCACCTCAAGGAGTGTTCAGCGTCTCACAGGATCAAGCCCTAAATCTAAAATATTGCACATCTCCTCTTGGCCAGGGCGGTTGATACAGCAGTCACTCTTTGTTGTAACATAATGTGCTGAATGATGCGTGTAGGTTGCTGAGAAGAGCCCTAGTTGCAATCCAAGAGACAAAAAAAAATTCATTCTTCAAGATTTCTGTGTCCATTTCTGTCTATGCACATGCATGTAATTAAAAAAAATTTAAAATATCTGCTGCCATTAACTATTGGGGCAAATGTTCAAAGAGGCCTCCCTCCTGATTTTGTGCATGGAATTTTGCGCCCTATACAGTTTGTACAAGCAAATGACAGCAATTACATATGGTAAGCCCATTTCTCCCGGATACACATCAGAGGTGGTTCTTCGAGTGATTGCTCATGTCCATTCAACTTAAGTGTGTGTGCTCGCCATATGCACCGGTGCCGGAAGTTTTTCCCTCAGCAGTATCCGTAAGGGACCGGCTCTGGCACCCCTTGGAGTGGCACGTGTATGCCACGGCATATAGGGCGCTGCCAGCCCCCTCCACCCTCAGTTCCTTCTTGCTGCCAGCGATGGTGCATGGAACTGATGCTGCTTCAGCTAGAGCTGTTGATTTTTGTTGGTTCGAACTCATTTGCCTCTTGCAAACATTATTGTATATAGTTTCGCTTTAGTTTAGTTCAACCTATTTGTTAAGTTAGAGACTTAGGTCCCTAAAGGGACTTCGCCTCGGGACGAGGCATGCCCCAGTCCCCAGGCTTTAAACCCTGCGATCGCTGTAAAAGGCCCATGCCCATTGGTGATCCACATAATAGTTGTTTTCCGTGCTTGGGGGGAGGGACAGCTCAGTGGTTTGAGCATTGGCCTGCTAAACCCAGGGTTTTGAGTTCAATCCTTCAGGGGGCCACTTAGGGATCTGGGGCAAAATCAGTATTTGGTCCTGCTAGTGAAGGCAGGGGGCTGGACTCGATGACCTTTCGAGGTCCCTTCCAGTTCTAGGAGATAGGATATCTCCAATCACATTAGTGATAAGTGCAAAATCTGCAAGTCCTTCAAGCCCAGGATGAAGAAGGAGCGTGACATTCGTTTGAAGGCACTCCTGATGGAGTCTGCCCTTACCCTGATGCCGGAGCAGTGCTCTCATTCGAGCACCATAACCTCAGTATGCACTACCCCACCGGTACTGTCTACGAGCCGGCACCAGTCTCCTTCCATGGCTCCAGCCAAGAAGCGCAGGAAGACGGGGCGAGGAAGGTCTCCAGCTTCCTGCAAGGAAAAGGACAAATCTGGGGTGGACCAAGGCCCTGTCTCGGGTGCCTCTTCACCCCCTTCGGGATCCCGGGCCCCAGCTCAGCTCGAGCAGTGTATCCCAGCCCACTCCCCGCCTGGGATACACTGCTTGGGGTCGGATAGCATCGAAGGTCCTTGTCAGCTCCGGAGTCAGCGCCCAGAAGCTCCCCGGCACCGGTACCGCTCAAGGGACAGGTCAAGGGACCGACGGTACCGTTCCCCGGACCGTCGCTGATCCCCCAGGGCGGCGTCACCGTGTGCAGCTACATCTTCACGATGCTGAGCCCGCTCCAGTTCCCACTCCACATCCCGGTACCGTTCGTTAAGTGTGAGGCGTAGATCGCCAGCCCAGGGCTGTCGCAGATCCACCAAGTGCCGCCAGTCGCCAAGGCCCTGATCCAGACGCTCGTCAAGGTCAGCCAGATCCAGCTTCGGGAAGGGCGACTGGTACCGATCGGGACAGAGCCACCAATCAGCCCCATCTTGGTCACAGGGGAGCGACCGCTCGGGCTGTGGCTCAGGTTCGGAGCAAGGTTCCCTAGCGGCAGGACAGGCTCCGGCACCTACGGTGCAGACTACGTCGGCGGCACTGAAGCCGGGCCCGTGGCCTCAGACTCCGTGGCTGGCACAGTGGAAGCCATGGGGGTTCGCTCAGCCCTCTCAGGCCACCCACTCAATATCCAGAGCTTCGGAAAGACTGGCTATCGCCCTCTCTCACCCCCCTCCAGCCCAAGAGGCCTCGGCTGCAGGCACAGGAGGAAGTGGGCGAGCAAGCCACCGGACCACCTATGGTTGCAGAGGACCCCTTGATACTGGCTTCCTCCTCCTCCTCGTCACCAGATGAGGCCATAGTGGGGCACCCTCCATCGGTGCCCCAGGATGATGCTAAAGCACATCAGGAGCTGTTAGAGAGCTGAAACTAACCTGGGCCTCCAGGCGGAGGAGTTAGAGGAACCCACAGACTCCCTCTTTAATGTTCTCTGCCCCGTGGCCCCGGCCAGGCTAGCTTTGCCCCTACATGAGGGGTCACTAAAATTACAAATGCCCTCTGGCAAACTCCCTCCTCCTTGCCTCTGATCTCCAAGAGGGTGGAGCGCAAGTACTTTGTGCCATCCAAGGGCCACAAGTACCTTTATACCCACCCTGTTCCCAATTCCCTAGTGGTAGAGGCGGTGAACCACAGGGAGAGACAGCATCAACCAGGGGCTACCCCTAAGAATAAAGACTCAAGGTGACTAGACTTGTTTGGGTGTAAAGTTTATTCGTCCTCCAATCTACAGTTGCGGATGGCCAACCATCAGGCCTCACTAGGCCGCTGTGATTTTAATATGTGGCAGGCCGTGACCAAGTTCAAGAGCGCCCTTCCTGAGGCTTCTAGGAAGGAGTTCCGGGCAATCCTGGATGAGGGCTCGACTGCAGCCAGAGCAGCTCTCCAGGCAGCATCGGATGCTGCAGACACCGCCGCCCATACCATGGCATCAGCCATCTCATTGTTCAGGGCTTCCTGGCTGCTCCTTTCTGGTCTTTCCTCGGAGGCTCGGCAGTCAATGCAAGACCTCCCTTTGGATGGGCACGCTCTGTTCGCAGAACAGGCAGACATTAAACTCCATGGCCTGAAAGATTCATGTATGACCCTAAATACACTGGGCCTGTACGTCCCCAGCCCGCAAGTGGTTTAAGTCGCAGCAGCCTCAGAACCAGGGGAGCCACCCTCGCCAGGAACCTCCCCACAAAAGATCCAGGGGCTACAAGAGGTGCCTGGCCACCAACCCCCATCTACATCACAGGAGGGCTTGACCTGCAGTAAGCAGATGGGCAAGCGCCCGTTTTGAGGGTACGCCTGAGGGTGACCTACCGCACTGTTCCCCAGATCCTTCCTCCCCTCTGTTTGCCAACCGCCTTTCTTCCTTCCTCCTTGCATGGGCGTCTATAACATAGGACCAATGGATCCTCAATACGGTGGCACAGGGTTACACCCTTCAGTTACTTTCTACTGCCCCTTCCCGCCTCTCCTCCCTGTTCCTCCTCAGGGACCCCCTCACGAGAATCTTCTCGTTCAGGAGGTAGAGGGTCTACTACAGCTGGGTGTGCTGGAGGTAGTTCCTGTGGAGTACAGGAACAAGGGGTTCTATTCCCAATACTTTTTAATCCCCAAGGCCAAGGACGGTCTGCGACCCATACTAGACCTGCATACTTGAACCACTATTTAGCGAAAGTGAAGTTCTGCACAGTCTCCCTGGATCCAGGAGACTGGTACGCTGCCCTCAATCTGAAAGATGCGTACTTCCACATCGTCATCTTCAAGGGACACAGACGCTTCCTCCGGTTTACGGTAAGTCCCAACCACTCTTAGTTCCCGGACTTTCCTTTTGGCCTAGTGATGGCACCGGCGGTATTTACCAAGTGCACGTCAGTGGTGGCGGCTTACCTCAGACGTCAGGGTATCCAGATCTACCCATACCTCGACGACTGGCTCATCAAGGGCAGCTCAAGGTCCAAGGGGATGTCACAGTGCTGCTAGCCACGTGCCGTGGCCTTGGTCTGTTTGTGAACGACAAAAAATCCACTTTAGTTTCAGTACAGAGGATAGAGTTCATCAGAGTGGTGCTCGAATCGACCTGCACACTGGAGATTCAGGGCACTGATAGACCTCATCGTGGAAGTCTCCACATTTCCCTTGACCATGGCCAGGGTTCGCCAGTGCATGCTAAGTCACATGGCAGCATATTCATATATATGGTGCACCACACCAGGCTCTAGATGCGACCCTCAGTTCCGGCCCCACCCGGCTTTCCTTCCCAAGGTGGTGTCCGCTTTCCACATGAGCCAGGACATCTTTCTTCCGGTCTTCTGCCCTAAGCCCCATAAGACTAGTGAAGAGAGGCGCCTTCACGCTTTGGATGTAAGAAGAGCTCTGGCTTTCTACCTAGATTGGACAAAACCTTTCCATAAGTCGACTCAGCTTTTCATCTCTATAGCTGATAGGATGAGGGGCCTCCCAGTGTCCATACAAAGGATTTTTAACTGGATCACCTATTGCATTCGAACCCGCTACGAGTTAGTGGGAGACCCTCCGCCGCCAATCATCAGAGCCCACTCGACTAGAGCGCAGGCATCCTCGGCGGCCTTCCTGGCACACGTTCCAATCCAGGACATCTGTAAAGCTGCGACGTGGTCCTCAGTATACGCGTTTATGGCCAACTATGACATCATGCAGCAGGCCAGAGACCACACTGGGTTCAGCAGAGCTGTATTGTAATCTACATGTCCGTGAACTCCTTACCTGCCTTCAGAGGTACTGCTGGGAGTCACATAAGTTGAATGGACATGAGCAAGTACTTGAAGAAGAAAAGACAGTTACCTTTTCCATAACTGGTGTTCTGCGAGATGTGTTGGTCATGTCCATTCCACATCCTGCCCTCCTTCCCCTCTGTCAGAGTTTCTGGCAAGAAGGAACTGAGGGTGTAGGGGGCTGGCAGCACCGTATATGCCGCAGCATACACGCGCTACTCTAGGGGGCGCCAGAGCCGGTCCCCTACGGATACTGCTGAGGAAAAACTTCTGGCACCGATGCATGTGGCGAGCAAACACACCTAAATTGAATGGACATGAGCAACACATCTCGAGGAACACCAGTTATGGAAAAAGGTAACTGTCTTTATTTGTATGTGCACAGAAATGGCAATGTACAAATTAAGGCCATGTTTTGAAAATGTGAACCTAAATTCATTGTAATAAAAGAGTGACTACTTTTAAAGAGAATTTTTTTCAAAAATGTACTTAGATAAGTCCATTTATGGAATCAGGATTGTAACCAGAAGATTTTTGCTTTATCTAGCACCAGAATCTGTAACTATAAAAAGAGAATGTGCTAGAAACATAAAATTCTCTGCTGATTTAACTACACTGAAGCAGACAGAGTTATGCATTCTCAGACAACATAAAACTTTGTATAGTAAGCAGTATAGCTCCAAGCAAAAAGACGAGAACATCCTAGTTTGTTTGATGATTCGTTCTGTATTGAGATAAAATACTGCAGTGTGATACTTCCGCAATCATTCTGTCTCGAAAAATTACTTGATGAGAGTATTCCTTTCCTTCTGTTAAATCACAGTGCAAAATCTTGAAGAGGAAGTTGGAAGAGGGGATGGTATTCACCGAATATGAGCAGATTCCAAAGAAAAAGGCAGATGGGATCTTCACCACTGCAGCATTGCCTGAAAATGCTGAGCGCAACCGCATCAGGGAAGTCGTTCCTTATGAGGAGAACAGAGTAGAGTTGGTACCAACCAAAGAAAATAATACAGGCTACATCAATGCCTCGCACATAAAGGTAAAGGCTTTTGAAGCATCACATGGCATATGAAGAAGCATTAGGGGAGTGGGTATGTTGTTACAAGTATGGCCATTGTTTTCTAACATTAGAGGACTTGCAAAAAGTCATTTACTCACATCTACCTAGGTTTCTTTAAAAAATGGGCAGGTTGTTTTACCTTGGACGACAATGTCACTACATCACATTCCTAATTTCAAGGCTCAGTGAACAATCATGAATTGATGTATTTATTACATTTCTGGGACCTAGAAATCATTGTACAGAAATTTCCTTATCTGTTGCAATGTTGCATAGACTAGCAGCTGAATGCTTGCATTAAGCTAAAAAGGGCACCCAACATATCTTAAATTTAACTAATGGGCTAGCTCTACCCATATTAGTTCAGACCAATACAATTTCCATCACCCTGATCCTGCAGGAGCAGCTGGACCAGCGGGAATTTCCTCCCAGGGGAGGAGGATAGGCAGTGGTTCCACCAGGAGAAACTTTAAATGGAAACCTGCAGGGAGAAGGGGAGTGCACTGAATCAGTAGGAGGCCTGGCCCCAAAGCTTCTATCTTATTTTTAAAACTTACGGGGCTTGATTTTTAAAATATAGGGGTGTTAAATGCATGTTTGCCTTTTGAGCATGTCCAGCACTCAAGTGGTCTAGTAAATCAGACCCCTAAAATAATGGCTCTTCCATTTAGACTGGTCATGTGAGCATTCATATTGCCTTGTTTCAAATGGGAGTTTTGTAAAATGAAGTTATGTTACTGTTCAGAAATTCAGTGTATTAATGGTTTAAATACAGTCTGACCCTCTATGCTGCTTGTAAGCCTGCTATATAGTCATTTTCAGCAGTAAGCTGTTTGAGCGTGGCTGCAAATTCATTTTTATCTTCTCTGTTTCCAGTTACAGCTTTTCAAGGCCCCTTGGTGATTATCACTCTGTCCTGAGAGAAGTAGTGGTACTCAGTTCATGCCAGGCTGCCATGTGGCATAACAGGGCTGCCTTTTCCCATTGTCAATAACAAAATGGGGGAAAAAATCAAATTAGAATAATAAATAAAACATTCTGTTCATTTACATCTTCGTGGAAGAAAGGCCTTTAAGTCCAAAGAGAATAGCTAATCTTAGTCATGATTTTCAATATTAAATACTGTTGATTCAGAACACCTTTCTAAACCAGGATCCTGTCGGGTTATCACTTTCCCACCAGAGTCCTGGTGGGTAGCAGATACTGGTTTTTGGCATCATCTGCCATTGCTAGAATGATGGATTATTGAATCAATTTTTTTTTTCATCTAATTTGTGGGAGAAAAAAATTCCTAACAATATAAATTGTGCCCATAAGTTGGTATCAGCCAGAAAAAGAATTTTCCTCAGCCAGTTTTAAGAGTCCACATTTCATTTTTTGTGTCACTTTTGTTCGCACACCCATTTGAGATCTAGAGAGCATGCAGGAACATGCACTCATGTTTTAGTATCTGACACTCTGGCTCTTGCCAGTATTTTCTCCTTGACCTCCAAGTGGCTGTTACAGAAGCCAAGCAAGTGATCTTTTTGCTTAGAAGGTGAAATCGCATCTGTGAAATTTACCTCTGTAGCATAAAGTGTGTGCTTGCAGCCCAATACTCAATTTTTAATAACCTGCAGTCAGGGCATTAGAATGCAGTAAACATTCCAGGCATCACTCTCCCTCCAGACTATTTATGGTTCTATCCTATCAGATGCCAGGAGGCTGGATATTTGGACCAGAAGACAAAGACAGCTCCTATATCATTTTGATAAGATCCATGCCTGGAGGATCATGACCCCACCACCACTAAGCCTGCTGTCCCTGTGGGTTGTCAGCACTTCTCTGCTTACTTAACACTGGACTATCCTGTCAAGATGTTAAGCACAGTCCAAATACGGAGACACAAATCATAATTTAAGTTATGGATTTAAAAAAAACCTCTTGCTTTTTGCTGCACATAGAGCAGGGGCTGGCAAACTTCTTAGTCTGAGGGCCATATCGGGTTTCGGAAATTGTATGGAGGGCCGGTTAGGAGAGGCTGTGCCTCCCCAAACAGCCAGGTGTGGCCTTGCCAACACCCCCTAGCTGACCCACCCCCCTGCTTCTCGCCCCCTGACGGGCCCCCCTGGGACCCCTGCCCCATCCAACCCTCCCTGTCCCCTGACAGTCCCCCTGGGACTCCTGCCCCATCCACCCCCCCCTGCTCCCTGTCCCCTGACCGCCCCTGGCCCCTGACTGCCCCCTGCTAACCCATCCAACCTCTCCTCTCATTCCTGGCTGCCCCCCGGGACCTCTGCCCCATTCAACCACCCTTTCTCCCTGACCGCCTCTGGAATCCCTGCCCCTGCTGCCCCATCCAACCCCCCCCTCCTTCCTGACTGCCCCTCCGGGACCTCTGCCCCCATATTCCCCGCCCTCTGACTGCCCCGACCCCTATCCACATCCCCGCCCCCTGAGCACCCCCCTGAACTCCCCTGTCCTCTATCCAACCCCCCCTGCTCCCTGCCCCCTTACTGCGCTGCCTGGAGCACCGGTGGCTGGCAGCGCTACAGCCGCGCTGCCCAGAGCACCAGGACAGGCAGTCATGCCGCCCAGCTGGAGCCAGCCACGCCACCGCGCAGCACAGAGCACCGGGTCAGGCTGCGGCTCTGCAGCTGCGCTGCCCCAGGAGCCCGCAGCCCACCGCCCAGAGCATCGTGCCAGCGGCGCAGTGAGCTGAGGCTGCGGGGGCGGGGAAACAGCGGGGGAGGGGCCAGGGGCTAGACTCCTGGGCTAGGAGCTCCGGGGCTGGGCAGGAGGGTCCCGCGGGCCGGATGTGGCCCACGGGCCATAGTTTGCCCACCTCTGACATAGAGCATAATCCAAAGATTGTGAAAAAGATTCCTATTGATTCAGTGGACTTTGGATCAGGTCCATATTACACAAAAATGCAATCAGATAAAAAAAATCATATATTGAATACAGCTACATATACAAATACAGGGCCAGATGTCGAGTATTTGAAATTTCAATTGATTTTAAGCACTGTTCATCAATTATCTGGATTTGGCCCACAGATTGTAGTTACTGTACATACAGAAGAGTGGTGTATATGATTGAATAGGAAACAAAACAAGGAGCTAGATTTAAGGGGGGAAAAAACCTTTCCTGGTATATTAAAAACAATTATTTAAATACAGCTCTAATCATTGTGGCATCTAAGTGCAAAAGCCAAACATCTGAGTTTAGTGCTGTTGCAGCAGTACGAGCTAAACTGACATTCCTTTCCTAAAATTTATACAAAGACTTGCATCTCAAGCATGGTACGCACTTAGTTTTGTCAACGTTATTGATTGTTCTTTATAGCACTGGCTGCCAGAACCTTGATATCTATGTTTGTATCAGCACTTAATATAAATCTTTTTCTCTGGGATTTATAACTTTGTCAATAAAAAGTTGCTCTGGACTGAAACTTGGAATTAGAGGTCCCAGTCTCTGAGACACAGAAAATATATAACTTTGTCATAATGGGTTCACCTGGTTTTGTTTTTAAGCTGCTAAAAGTAATTTTTTTTTAAATTAGGTTTAGTGACTTTAAATGTTCTTGGGTTTTTTAGCTGTAGAATTGAAAAATAGTTTGGATATGAAAAAAAAGTGAAATTTAGTAGGTGATAGTGTTAAAATGGCAGATTTTTACACATATCAGCAAATTTTAAATTATCTAAATATTTTAGAAGATTTACTTCATAGGAGAATTACAAATAATATGTTGTAAATGGGAATTTTCAAGGTGATCTAACAGTACATTTTAGTTATTGCACAGTATAGAGCATGTAAATTTTGTTTCAAATATTCTTTTTAATTACCTATTTATATGCTGCAGTACAAACACACCAAAAGTATTTTTGCAAGATCTGTTAGGTCAATTATATGTATTGGAAAAGGATTTCCATAATTTACTCTTGAAAAACTGTTAAATGTGCCATATCTATTGATAGACTGCAACCACTGAACTGAAAACCTAAATTAGTAGAGGAAGAGAAATTCAAAGCAAATTCTGACATTCTATCTGTATTTCATTGCTAGCTGGCTGCTGGCATATCAGCCTAATGTGTTATATGCAATGTGTGGGCATAACTGGATGATTTGGGAACAGGCTCAACTGCAACTTTGAAAGTGACAGAACAGGACTACTTTCTAGAAATAATTTTTGTCCATTATAAAATAATTAAGCATAATCAAATCTAGTGACATCAGAGGACTAATCAACCTCTGGCTTTCCTGATGCAAAATGTTCAAATGGTGCTTACAAAACTGTATGTTATCTGCAGCCGTGCGGTCTTTTGAAATGCATATAGAATCTGCCTAGTGCCCAGACTTTCTTTCAGCGCAATCACTGAGGGCCTGATGCAAAGCCTATAGGAGTCAACAGGAGTCTTTCTAGGGTTAAGTCTACACTGCAGTTGGGAGTGAGCCTCCCGTCCCAGGTAGACAGTTTTGAACTAGAGCGGCTCCAGCTAGTGTGCTAAAAATAAAAGTGTGGACATTGCTTTCAGGCTGCAGTTCGGGCACTCAAACACATCTGAGGCTCACTCCCAGCAGCAGTCTAGAAATATCCTTAGTGATTTCAATGGGCTTTGAATCAGGTCCTTAAGCAAAGATTTTCCTTTTTCCATTTTATGCACTGCATGGTCTTAATTTTCTGCAAAACAGGAAGAAGTATTCCTCTCGAGGGCTTGCTCATGTCTATTCCATTCTAGGTGTGCGCACACCCACGTGCACAGTCATCAGAGGTTTTTGCCTTAGCAGTATCTGTAGGGTCAGCTATAGCGCCCCCTTGAGTGCTGCGCTCATGTATTGGTATATGAGGCACCGCCAACCCTACGTCCTCTCAGTTCCTCCTTACCGCTGTGACGGTTGGTCGGAGCGCCTTGTCTTGAATCGCACTGCAGAAAAGTCTGGCATTAACTCTATTTTTTTCTGACTCCTAGGTTACTGTAGGTGGGGAGGAATGGCACTATATAGCCACACAAGGACCTTTGCCACACACTTGCCATGACTTCTGGCAGATGGTGTGGGAACAGGGGGTGAATGTTATAGCCATGGTCACAGCTGAAGAGGTACGTAAAATTACGTAGAGCAATTCTTTCCGAATGTGAGCAACTCTACCATTGTCACTGCTTCCCATTCCAATAATGTTTTTCTTTAGCAGCCCTTTTATTTTCTCCTTTTATTCCCCTTGAACAGTTGTCTGGAGATAATCTACTGCTGTGACCTTGTGTTTTATAGCACTCTAGTATTTAGCTTGTCATTTACTAAAATAAAAAACAACCACCACCAAGCTTCAGTTCAGTTGTAAGACTTTGGTTTGCCAAACAAAGCAAAAATGTTTCCATTGGAATGAGAACCCTGAACTGCTCTTGGTTAAAACGACATTTATTCCCAGCGCATCCAAGGCCAGTCCTGCATACCGTCATTCTTATCGCTGAAAAGAGACCAGAAGCTGTTGTTCCTGGAGAAGTGTCCATTTAAAAAAAATCCTTTTTATTCCTATGCCAAGCAAAACAGTTATTTTTATTGCACATGTTGCTAACTAACACTACATCCAGCTTTGAACCCTGCTGCCTTATCAGAACATAGGAATTAAAATACCACATTAGCCCAGTGTTCTGTCTAGTTCACTTTCACATCTCTGATATAAACCAGTACCAGATTGTCAGAGGTTAGAGAGACAAATACTCTTAATGGACAGTTATGAAATAACCTGCCTATGGGGAAGTTTCTTCCTCACCTGTTGCAATCAGAAGTTGACGTATACCCTGAAGGATGAGAGTTTTTCCCTTAGATTTTTTTTTTTTTTTTTTAAGTCTCTTTAATTCAGGCCCGCTGACAGCAATTCCGAATCCGTCACTTCCAGGACCGACCGCCGTGGCCAATCGCACTGGCCCGCAGCACAGGGCCCACAGCGGTCGCGCGTGCCTAGGAGCCCTGCAGCCTGCCTGGACGACTTTTAGATCGCCCGAGCTCCTGGGCAATTGCCCCCTTTGTCCACCCTGTCGGCGGGCCTCCTTTAATGTAACTGTGGATGTTCTCATTACCCATCTAAATGTTCAAGCCTTGAGCCTTCTCAACCCTTGGACTAAATGATATTTTTTCTGGCATTGAGGTTCCATTCATTTAATGCCATTCAGTTTCTTGGGAAGCCCCTTGTTCTTCTCTTACGAGAGAAGATAAAAAGGAGTACCCAGTTTAGCTGCACAAGTGGTTCTGTTTGTGCAAATTATAATCATGACACTACAAGAAGAATCATTTTAATTTTGCTTTTTGCGGTTCAGGAAGGAGGAAGAAGCAAGAGTCATCGCTACTGGCCTAAACTGGGCTCTAAGCACAGCTCAGCCACTTATGGGAAGTTTAAGGTGACAACTAAGTTCCGCACGGATTCTGGATGCTATGCTACTACGGGGCTGAAGGTCAAGCATCTTTTGTCTGGGCAGGAGAGGACAGTGTGGCACTTGCAGTATACTGACTGGCCTGATCATGGTTGTCCAGAAGAAGTCCAAGGCTTTTTATGTAAGATCCCTTAATTAATGCACACGTTTATGGTCAATGAACATGTTTAAGACCCAAGGGAGCATTGCACACTTTGTAGCTTCTGTCAGCCAAACTCACTGCACATGCCAGGGGCTCCTGGCGTCCCTCCTTTCCAGCCCAAAAGCTCCCTGTGTGCCATCCTCCTATCCCCCTGTATTTCAGGGGCTCTCTGTAACTTCCCCCCTTCTCCCCACTGCCAGTGGCTTTGTGTGCTCCTTGCCCCTCCATTTCCACTTCACCCCCATCCCAGGGTTTGTGTGCCCTTCTCATTGCAGGGCCCCCCATTCTTTCCCTCAAGGCAGACACTCTGTCTGCACCCCTTCCCCCATATTTCCCCTTTCCTCCCATGCTAGGGGCTGTCTTCAGTAATCTTAACTCCCTACCTGCCCAGGAGGTGTTTTAAGTATCGGACTGTTAAAGTGTGGGAGGTTTGGGTGAGAGGCAAAATTCTCAACCATTGTATTGACTTCTATTAATTCAGTACTGTTCCTTACTACTTTATGACTAATAAACACTTAAAATGCCAGTAATAGTAATGCTACCGTAATGACCCTAAGGAATGCATACCCGTTTTATTTAACTTTACAACTGGAGGGAGGAATATGCAAATAGACTTTTCAGCTTTGCCAAGGAAGTGACTCAGGGTATTATGGGTTAGTAATGGAGTTTTCACCCACCACTTTAAGTTGGGCTACTCCTGTTTCTCATTGTATTTCCAAGCTTTTTATTTATTTATTTATTTTTAAAAGGACAGTCTTCCAACATTCAACTGCAGCAATTGGGAAGCTGTAAAAATTGAAACCTAGCTGTTCATCGATACAGCTGGACATGGAGGTCATGATTCTCCACTGCTGTACACCTAATGGAATCACTTCTACTTGTGCAAAATAGGTGTAAAATGCCACCGTTCTGATTTTGCTTGCACAGGTGGGAAGGACTGCACAGGGTGCAGTATAATGGTGAATTAGGCCCAGAGACTTCATTTCTGCGGTTCAAACAATTCCTGCTGGAATAACCTTGGGAGAGACCCATACCCAGGTCAGAACCTGAGTGTCCTGGTTTGCATTGTGTTTACCCAACCAGCTGAGCCACTAGGATATCTGAAATGTTTATACTTTAATAAGCAAAAAGCCACTATTTTGGAGAGCATTAGAGCTAGACGAGAGGACTCTCAGAGACCCTTACACTTTACAGTAGTGATTACAGGAAAGCCACAGAGATCTGTGTCCAAAAAAAGTCCTAATACCTGCTGAAAAACAAACAAAAAAGTAGACACATGGTTGACATTCTCACTCATTCTACAAGGGAAGGAAAGAAAAGGGCAGATGGATGCTCACTTCCCATCCGCTACTGGCTCTGGCAGGCGGTAGTTTCAAGGGGACTTAGCTGTTGTTTTTGATCCCAGCCTGTTAATAGCAGGAATTGCTGTAAGTAATGTCTAGAATCATCTGCTTTGGGGAGCTAGGGATTTGCAGAGGGGAAAACAGAATTTAATTTTTTAAAAAGAACTATTTAATTTAAGGGACCAAACTCCCAAGTAATAATTGACACCCAGCTGGTACTCGCTGGATTCAGTGCTGTTCAGTACACAGTGGCCAAATAATTAGTGTCTTGTAGGAACTGTAAATTATTGTCACTTAAAAAGAAAACTGACTTTCTCATCAATTTTTCAACTTTTATGTGAAGCCATATAGGATTTTACAGCATAATTTGCATTTTATCTTACAGCCTATTTGGAGGAGATACAGTCGGTACGTCGCCATACCAACAGCGTGTTGGATGCTAGCAACAATTGCAACCCGCCAATCGTGGTTCACTGCAGTGCAGGTGTAGGGAGGACAGGGGTGGTTATCCTAACAGAACTGATGATTGGCTGCTTGGAACATAACGAAGTAAGTAAACTTCCCCCTTAATAATTGCTTTTCCCTTAGCTGGTCCATTGAATAATTTACTACATTTGTGTTGGGGCAAACTAGTCATAAAATATCATCCATCTCATTGCGTTAGTGTACCCAGACACAGTGAGCAGAGATTTGACACTAGCTGCCATATGTACCTTGACAATTTTGTAGGTATTGTTTTTATTTTTATTATTTTAATAAAGCACTGCTGAGATAGGACACTTGCCCCAAAGAGTTTACAATCTAAATTAAGATGGGTCTGTACCTGTCTTAATCAATCTGGAGACAGAACTGTGTAAAAGAGCAGATTGAGAGCCACTGGAAAAGTGTGCTGGGTTCCAAACCGGTTTGGACTATTGATTTAGTTCTCTAGCTTCTGTCTTCAGTGTCCTCTCTCTCTCTCTCTCTCTCTCTCTCTCACTTTCACTGTCTTTGGCTTCTAGACTGGAACAAAGCTCAGCTGTGACTCAAAAATAACAGGAAAAAAGGTTGATGGGCCACAGCCAGTATTATGAGACCTATTACACAGGCTGGCACTCTGTTAGACTATCAACAACATAAAAGTTACAGTATGTAACTACTTGTTGTTCTGCGTGTTCTTTGTCATTGGGGAACAGTGCAGCAAAAACACTACGTCCTGAAGAAAAATATGATGTTGGTGTACAATGCCAACCTCAGGAAAACAGCTATTGAAATGAAGGGGCTTCCTTCATCGAGTGAACTGCTGGAAGACTTTAATCCCTTGTGCCAGATCCAGCCTGCGGGCCGTAGTTTGCCCACACCTGTACGATAGCAGTCAGCATAGTCAGATCCCAGTATACCTGAATCTAGCACTAACCTGGCACTCTAACATGAACCAGTGATCCTTGCCGCAATGCCCCTTACGTGAGAAAGATGTTTGTAGTGTGGAAGGCAAAGCTAGTAATTGTTTTAATTCTGTATCTTACTAAATATCACCTTTACAAAGCATTATTAATCTCTCGTTGACAGATACACTGTGGTGGGTTTTGAATCCAAAGATTCCCCCATTCCTGGAATAAAGTGGTTAACTAAGCTCTCCTGAGATAGGTCGGGGCCGGCCTGTTGTACATCCTTGTAAGGCTGACTATAAATATAGATGTTAGATGTGTGCTCAGTGTTACACACACACACAAAATAGCTCTGAGATGAATCAAAGCCTGACCCATGTGGTGATGACACAGAAAGTGACTGATCACCAGATGTTATTGGCCCAGTAGAAATCAACAAACTGTCAAATGCTGAGACTGGAACTTGGGTTGTGCAGGCCCAAACTGGTTTGCTGCCGTCCCCCGCCCCCCCCCCCCCCCTTTTTTTTTTTTTTGGTCTTGTCGTTGTTCAGGCAAGTTCTGACATGGCTTGGCTCAACATGACCTAATTGCTTTTCTAACCATCACATTCCATTCTGAGGCATTCTGTGGTTTAGCAGTGTAAACCCAAAACAGGAGCTTATGCTCTCATCTACACAGATTTGAAAATAAAATGAAAATCCTCATCACAATTTCTACCCTTCTTGGTATTTATGTGCCATCTATAACTACTCTCCGGTTAGGGTTGCCAACCCTCCAGGATTGTCATGTGATGAAACCTCCAGGAATACATCTAACCAAAACTGACATCCCGTCTCCTGTAACAGCTCATTTGTGGAATGGCATAAATATGGCTCTACTTTAAAAGTTGTGATCACCGGTGTTGCCTGTGAACTGCACAGCCGTGCAGCAGTCTTGTATATATGGTGCAGGTCAGGCACCGCTGCTCTCATCTTCTCTGTGGTGGCTCCAGCAGGGATGTGGTGTAGTCCTTTAAGAACCTGTTCTGCTCACCCCACCCCACCCATGACAGAACTTGTGCAGGTGTGCTGCTGTGGGAGTGGAAGCGCCTCTGATCTCAGGGACACACTGGCTGGGAGGAGGCGGTGGCAGCTCTGGGGTGACCCTTGTGCAGGAGCTTAGGTGAGGGGGCCTGATTGGGCTCTGCAGTGTACTCACATGTGCACCCATGCACACACACAACACCCTCTTTGCACACCTCTCACCACACGCACAGCCCCCCTCCACACACCCGGACAAACCTCCCATACACATCCCTCACTTCAAGTGTAAGCTTGCCTAAGGACAAAAATATAGTGTCCAGTGGAGTTTGTAACCTGCTCAGTACAAAACAAACACACACAACATTTAGAGGGAACATTGGTGATCATGTCAGTTTGGGCTTATTTAATTAAAACTAGGGGCCTCCATCGTTTTACGTAAATACACAGAAATGTATATGAGAAAGTGAAACACTTTCTAGAAACAATTCCCATAATGCATGGAAACCACACTAGTTTCCTAACACAGAGAGCCTCTGGTGGCTAAAGGCTGAACCAATTATATCCCTGTCCCTTTGCCCTGACCTCATTCTCATAATGCTGCTGACTTCAGCCAAAAGATTTTTAGTTCGTTCCAACTTGTGCTTCTGGAATGAAAAGTATAGTATAGCATCGCTGTAGAGAGTCATGGGTTTTCCTCTTTCGGCATGTAAGAAACAACACACAGCTGTTGTTCCAGGAACCTGGAACAGGGTCCATAGTAATGTGGAGGTTGAATGCAAACCTCTTGGCTGTTATCGTCTTGAGGGTTCTTGCTAGTTTTATTCCCAAAATCATCCACATTCCACCCAAATTTGATGCTCCCCCCCTTGTTAATGAAAATAGTGTACATCAGAAATAATGAACCTGAGGTTATGGAAAGAATTATTTACACCAAATGAATGAATTTCTCAGTGCTTTAAGTTTCCTGCATGAATAGTACTTTGGTCCCTCAATTTGGGCCTTGGTAGTTTTGAGCGCAATAGCTCAATGATTTTTGAACTACTCCTCACATACCTGTTCTAACAAGTTACCTATGTTTTTTCTTCTTTTGCTCTCTCAATGCAGGCAATAAAATGCTAATACTTCATATATTTTCCAGTGAATTCTAATGCTTCATCTTGCAAGCCTCTCTGTGTTTCACATAATCTGGTTCATGTCCTGGCTTTGATAATTAAAGAAGGTCAGAGCTTCTCTGTCAAGTGTCGGGTTTCTGGGTCTTGTGGCCATTGCCAGTGACTTTCCTCTTTTTTGGCGAGGAACTGAGTGGCCTGAAAAGAGGGAGCAATAACTGCATCATACTGTCATGATATATTTGCCAATCCTTCCATTCCGGCCAGGGACCCAATATTGTTTGGACTCTTGGTTGCTTCCTGTGATTTGTAGAACCTTAATGTCCTTCCTCTATAAGTAAAATTGACCATGAATCACAGTGCAAATGGCTACTATGCCTGCATGCACAGTGGATGGCAGAGGGGAGTTGACTCAAGAAATTAAATTTTGATTATTGAAATTCTCCATTTTCCCAGCATATGACTTGTCAGGTAACATGACACAATTAGTTAATTTTGGACAAGCTGAGTGTGGCTATATTTAACAAGAAGCCACCAGGTAGGATTTTAAGAGATTGCTCAGTTTCCTGAATAACCTTTCACTACACACACTCAATCAGTGGTACCATATGCGGTAACAGTAATATATAGCTGGAAGACACCAGGTGTTCAGTGTTAAACCTATTGAAGTTAATGTTAAAATTACCACTGACTTCAGTGGAAGCAGGATTGGAACCTTGGTATCCTTTCATAGTGTGTATAATATACATGTATATTCCTTGCTATAATGTGGAAGGTAAGGCCAAAACTATAAATGAGTTATCTTTGTTCTTTCCTTACACTTAGTCAAAGGAGGGTTCTGGTGATGTTGGGTTTGATTAACACACAGCCTCACATCTTTGTCACCTTCACTTTCCAGAAAGTGGATGTTCCGGTGATGCTGAGACACCTACGGGAACAGAGAATGTTCATGATTCAGACCATCGCTCAGTACAAATTTGTCTATCGTGTGCTCATCCAGTTCCTACAAAACTCTAGACTCATTTAATCTCCTTAGAGATCCCAGACGCAGTATTGTGGATTGGACTGAACCTTATTGACAAGACAGACACATTCCTTTGACAAACGTGTCTTTTATCATGGTGTGCAAATATTGCACGTGCTCAAGTTGCCTCAAAAGTAAGGAGTCCTTGTTCTTCCGTAGAGAGTACCACAAATTATTTTGTACAAGGTAATTTATTTTTCATGGAATAACTTCTGAATTTCTTTGAACTTGTAAAACTTGTGGTGAGGTTTGAATTGACATAACTGATCTGCGTTGCCAAGTGTCCATAGCGAAGGTGATCCTCTCCAGGGGTGTTCTGTGGACCTGTATTCTGTTATATGGTTTATGAAACGAACAGGTCTTCAGGGAATGGCTTTTTTCCAGTAAGAACATTTTAGAGCCAATTTTGTGGCTTTCACCATGAAAACAAGACCTGCTAAAAGCCAGTTAAGACTTTGTAATGGGCCAAATATGATGATAAATATAGAGAAGATACAATGCAGAGAACCCAAAACATGCATCCATAAATGAATAAATGGATGGAAGCATTACAAAGTAAGCAGTAGGGTATTTCAGGCAGGAAAGCTGGGTGTGTGGCATTACCCCTTGGCTTGAAGTGGTTTCCATCATATACAGGGTTTACAGTTTTGTTCAATGGTTCTCCGCACCCCCACTATAAAAATTGTTCCAACACCACTATAGTCAGGTGTACAGAGACCACAGATGTTCAAAATTTGGCAAGAATTACCATTGCAGCTTAGTACTTGACAAGAAGCCATATTACACCTTTGTTAATATCCACCAGCCTTTGATCCCTTCCTAGATAAAGAGCTGTGATACTCTTGCTAGGGCCCTGAACCCAACCACGTTGTAGTCAGTGGGAGTCTTTCCATCAACCTTAGTGGGCTTTGGATTGAGCAATAGAAAAATGTCAGCCAACTGCAGCCCAGAAAATAGAAGTCAGACGTTATGTTCTCACAAATGACTAACCCTTTCATTGTTGTCACAAAGCCAAATCCCACTCACCTTATTTAGGCAAGGAATGTCATTAAGGTCGAGACATCTCATCTCCAATCGCAGAGTTTTGTTTTCTGCGCAAATGGTTCTCAGTCACTTAGATGGTTTACTTTCTAGCCCTTCGTGCAGTGCCCGTGATCTGTGCTCTCTGACCTATATCCCTGTGTTCTGTTTACTATCCTGGCTGCTGCCAAAATAGTGAGCTGAAGTTTTTCGCTTACAGACTGCTCCTGCCCTCAGATCCTTTCCCAGTCCATGTCTCGCAGTTTGACCATATCACACACCAGCCCTTCTGGCACTGGCAAGCTTTATTTCTTAGCTTTCATTCCCCCCACCCGGCCCCCTGCATTAAATTGCAGAGGCCATTTGCCCACTCCGGTTACCATTTTTATCCCAGGTCTCTTTGTATCCTTTCTCTCCTTTTATTTATATTCCAGTAGCCACTGAAGGCCCCAGTCTACTACGTCACATAAGGAGAGAAAATCCCTGCCCCAAAGAGTTTACAATCCGAATAGACAAGACAGACAGATGGGGAGAGCAAGGAAGTGTTGTTATCCCCATTGTACAAGTGGGGAGGTGAGGTACAGCTACTTAAAGTGACTTACCCAAGGTCACACGTGAAGTCTGTGGCAGGAGACGTGGGTTCCATTCGTGGCTCTAAATCCCAGGCCAGAACCTTAACCACCAGACCATCACTTTCCTCTCTTTTCCCTCTGCCTTCCCTTGAGACTGGCTGACTGTTCCACATCCTTTGTGCAAGTTCCCTCCTCTAGATCATTCATTTATTTCACTGAAGCCACATGTTCACTGTGGATCACTTTGTCCAAAAGTGATAGCTGCTGTACTTAAAAAAAAATGTAATTAACAGTATAGCTGGGCGGTGCTGACTCGTAAAAAACCAAAGCCTCCATATCTTAGAAAACTTAGTACAATGGGTCAAATTAAAATCCAGTGTAATGTACTGAGCTCAGTGAAACTGCATTTGCTTTCATCAGCTCTCAATTTTAGCCCCATATGACTGACCGCCCTGATCTTGTAGTGCAGTCTTCATGATGCACCCCCACGGCAACCCCCAGAAGCCAGGGGCAGGAGTCCACTTGTGTACATCACCCTGCAAGGCCCAAGCAGGCTTTGCTTGAAAGACCAGAAAACATTAAAGAATCCAGACATAAATGTGGTTTCAGTCAAGGGTTTGCTTTAAATGTATGCTAGCGACACTCTGTTACAACACTTGTGAAAGAAATGGATGGAAGAGCATTTTGAGTCTGGTATAGTCACTTGGCAGTACTTTTGATGGGGCGATTTTCTGTTAGTTTTGAGCAGAAAAAAGGAAGCTTAACTTTAAAAAGTCTACTCAGGCCGTTGCTATTACCTGACTGAGCTTATACAATGTACAAATCAGGGCCAAATCTCCCCCCCCTTCCAAAGGACACATTTACTGCTGTCATCTGTGTTTTATTTGCTTTATCCTGGCTAGCCATGACCCATTATATAGCTTCCACTTATCTTACTCTAGAAACAATCTAAACTGGATGGGTACATAGTGACTGTAGGTGGGTTTAGAGCCATGCTCCCTAACCCCCTATTCTGGAAACACCCACTGTAGTCCAGCAAGCAGAGCCTGCGGTGTGTCAACTTTATAGGAGAGCCAGGATTAGGGTGAAACATTGCACTCAGTATGGTCACCCCCAGCTGCTGCTGACTTTGGCAGCCAAATGTAAGCTCTTCTGTTTGTTCTGATTAAAGCTGTTTGCAAAGGCCACATAATTGTTTTAAACAAATGGTTAAAGGCTCACTCCTACAAGATTCTGAGTGCCCTCAACTTCAGTTGGGAGTTGAGGACACTCAGACCAGATCCTCAAAGGTATTTTAGATACTTAACTCCCATTAGGCACCTAAATAAATACCTTTGAGGCTCTGGGTCTGAGTGCCTTACAGATGTTGTTTATGCTGGTAGCTTGGCATTTACAGTAACATACTAGGGTGAAAGCATAATGGTGAGAAAAGAAAAGACAGGTTTCAGTTTCAAGCCACCAAAGGATGGTTAGGAAAAAAAAAATATAGACCTAGATAAACTATCTTGATATTATGTTTAAGAATCAGTCATCTTTAGTTTTCCTCTCATGCCTTCTGCCAGTGCCAACATCTCTCTTGTTAAATTAGCAGCAACCATTTAAAGTCTTTTCAGTGGCATCTGCATGGTAATTGCACAGAGATGCTTTATATCTGGGAATCAGGCCAAGGAATAAACCTTGAAGCAAAGTGTATTAAATTAGTTATCTCGTTATAGCTTTTTGAATAATTTCCTAATGATGAATTAAGTTTGAACTCAGCGCTGTCAAGTTCCATTGCTCCATTTGGATTTGAAAGGTAGAAAATCAGAAGGGAAAATAATTGTTCCTAGGTCGTCTTAGTCAGGTATCTTGGCGGAAATGTATATGACTACTGCTACTTTGGATCTTCTGTAAGCACAGGAAAAAAAGTTATGAGAGAGCATAAATAGCTGTGTTAAAAAGGAAGAAAATTCAACACCATTGTCGTTACGTGGCTTTTTGTAGTGCAAAGGCACATTATAGGTTTCTTAAAAAAAAAAATAATAATTACAAAATGGCACCAAAAGCCTTTCAACATTAGCAATAGGTGCCTATTAATGAGCCAGATAGATGGTCACATAACAACCACTTTCAGTTGGCTACTAAAATGGTAGCTGGAGTTTAAGGTGACTCACTCTTTCCCTTTTATTGAAAGCTTGGTAATTTTAGACTTTTCCTTTTGTCTGACTTCAGTGTATTTTTCCTGCTAGATTTTATCTTGACTAGATCAGCTAGTATCTTAGATGAACTGAGATGGTGTATGTCTCCAGAGCTTCCTCTCTAGTCCCATTTGTAACTGTAACTTCATCATGCCAGGGTTTTACAGTTGAGAGGGGTGAATCTACTCCATATTGTAGAGGGAAAACGGAATATTCTGATGCTGAAGGACTGCAGCTTTATCACACCCAGGTTCTTTGGAACATATTTTCTTCACCTTAAGGGAAGGACAGGAATAAGCATTTTCTATCCAATTTCATTTGTTACAGTAGAAATGAAAGCATGGGACTTAAAGGAACAGTATCTTTTCATTTCTCTCCTACGGTTTTAGCATCTGGGTCTTTTACAAGGAAAAGGAGAATGAAAACTCTAGTTATATTGGTGGTTTTCATGCTGTATTCACATCAAAGCATGGGCAATGGGTAGTTTGCAAGAAACCACTTTTAAAGCACCAACTCCCACAAATTGAACTGCACAGCTACTTGAAGCAGTTCTGAACACTAACTCCAAATAGACTTCTTCCAACTCTTGCCAGTTTCTATCTGACACACTCACCCATGTTATATCCCTGTGGATGTCTTATGCTCCTTCATCTACTTCATAAAAGGGAATTTTAAGTAGATCAATAAGCCTGCATTCATTTTTTTCTAGATAAAATGTTACTGTTTAACAGCCATAACTTTTGTGGTTTAATATTAAACACATTGAACTGCTAATAGTTAACATTGACCCCAAATTCCATAGTACCCAAGTCCCCAGCTCATGGGTAGAGTTCATGCTCTTAACTATATATAGGTCAGGGATGGGGAAAATGGCTTTGCTAAATTTAGAATTCACTTATAAATAGTTTGATCAGAACTTATGGAGTTCTGAAGTTTGCATTCCACCGCACTTTGCGGCGCAGAAGGGATGGAGCTCTGCCCAGTGCCTGAGGCTCATCTGCTCTGTCCCTGGCTGCCTCAACTGACCTGCCACAACACGCCATGCCAGCAGCTGGCTGCTGTCTCTGCAGGAACCCTAAACATGAGGGTTTCCTCTGATGATTTGAAGGTACCGGCTGCAGAATTTGGGGCCATTTTGCCATGCATATAACTGGTAGATGGGCATGTGACCAGGCACAAGTAGGGCAGGGCAGGGCGAGACTCTGCATGCAGGAATACCCAGCTTCACAGTCTGATACAATGCTCTCTAGTGGGCTGGAAATTGAGTTACATCCCCTTGGGCACTGGCGAGGTCCCTAAGCACTGAATGGGGTTTCAGAGTTAGTGGAATATAGTCTTGAGGCTTTCATACTAAACCTGATGTAACTTTGTATTGTAGGTGGTACATTAACAGTGGTCAGATGTTGTTTGATTTGTTTTGGATTGAGAGGATAGCAGACTGTGGTTATTCTTTCACTAATTTCACCTGCTCACATTACTAATGCAGTCCAGACATTTAAACCAAATTCATTGAAGGACACTTCTGCCCCATTAGCTGTGGCTTATTTATCTGTTGTCCCAGCTCCAAGTATCATTCAGTATTTATAGAATTAAAAACATTCTGGACTTAGAAGCCGGACGCTTTAGGGTAAATTCTTGTAGGAAGTTTTGTTTAACTTTTGTTTTAACGTCAACTGTTATTTACCAGACAATGTGTGTGTCAAAAATATATTTATATTCATCCAGTTCTTCCAGCAAATAAAACCATAACATGCTCTACCTGAAACCACTATAAAATTCCCCACCCTATCCATGCATTTGCCAGTTGATCAGTATTTCATTGTATACAAAGGATAGCCTTTCTGCATCTGATGCATATGCAACTCTATTGTGCGCTTTACAGGCACAAGAAATGCAGGACTGTGCACCTTGGCAGCAAATGGAAATTTAGCAATATACCAGCAGCCCTAATTGAACAATCCCAGCACCATTTCGAAATAGTGGAAATAAAACTAACATTTCTAAAAACAAATAAACTCTTTAAAATTTGCAATTTATTTTAATGTCAATATTCACCTATCTAGAGCCTCAGTTCAGCACTCCTTATACAGGTAAGAGTCCTAAGCAGCTCAGGAGGACTGGTGCCTGAGTGAAATGGAGAGGAATTGATTAGAATTTAATAACTGCAGTTTTTCTTGCAAAGATCCATTCTCTTGCTGCTATTTTTTAAAACAAATCAACAAAACTA
This sequence comes from Terrapene triunguis, assembly GCF_002925995.2. Lineage (NCBI taxonomy): Eukaryota > Metazoa > Chordata > Testudines > Emydidae > Terrapene > Terrapene triunguis. Next base: position 6,216,728 of record NW_020664613.1, on the reverse strand, counting down.
GAAGCATTTTGTTAATGGGATAATTGGCCTGTTGAGGTTGTGCCTTATAGAAGACATTTTCCCCACTAGTAAAGTATCTTACTGTTGATATTTTTCAAAGGAAAAAAAGTTTACACATGTATAATTGTGTGGGACATATGTTACATAACATGTTACATTAGTTTTACATCACTGGACGTTCTATTTTACTTCAGTATTTCAATGCTTGCTTTTGTATTTGTTCTGTAACTCTGTACATTACAGTTAAGTCCAAGACAATGATTTAACAATTTCTCAGCCTCATAGTATGTATACATTTTGTAGACAATTGAGGTCAATTTCCACACCCCCACCCCTTTTAATTCAAGATGAATGGCATACTCATTTTATACTATTGAAAGTCTTTAAAAAAAAACTATGCATGCTATTTTATATTTTAATGTATATTATTCATATCAGTACATAAGCTTATGCTTATCAGTTTTATCTTGTGTATAAAACTGATTACTTTTGACAGTATTTTTGCACTGTTTCTCTTCTCCTTATAAAAAGAACTATTCAGCATTAGATGACTGCAATAACTTTTTTACATCTTTCACTGCCTTTGTGTAAATAGTTTCCTATATGCCTTTTCGGATGTGAGACTCATGACTCACTAAGCTTTTTTTGTAAAAGACTGTCTATCCTTTGTATTCATAGTATGCAATAAACTTTTTTCGCCCCCCCCCTCCCCCCGAAGGAAATTCACTTGTTTTTCTTCCTGTCTAGCTTAAGGTTTTAAACTTGCACCCTTCACTGCAGTATTTGAACCCCTCCAATGTTTCTTAGGTTGACACACCAACGGCCTTAGTGGATGGACTTCATAGAATTTTCTACTCTTCTTCCTTCCCTGACTGCTGCTTGGGATAGGATTATAAACATTGGTAGTAGTTGTCAACATCATTCCAGTTATGGTGAGAAAGCGCTATCAAAGAGAGGTACTGTAGCAGTTCCTGGAAGTCGTTACACAGGATTAGTCTAATCTTCTCGTGCTCAGAGTCAAGAGCAGCGGAGCGGAGAGGAGAGATGGCGTGTCAGCCTGCATTGTGTGTGTCACTTTGTGGATTTTTCTGTCAATTAAGGCAGCTTACGTCGATCTAACTTTAAGCATCTACACTAAAATGTAGCTCCTACTGATATAACGCGCTCGCTACACTGATTTAACTCCACCTCTTAGGTCGACGTAGTCTCAATGTAGCCCTTCGGTTGATGTAGCTGCAGATGCTGTATTGCTTACATCAACAGTTAAATCAGTGCAGGTGCTCCTGGTGAGGACATGCACCACTGACACAAGGAGTGTAGTATGGATATGCAAAAGCAATTTAATTACTGCGGTGGTTGTAAGCCGATTAACTTACATGGACTTAATTTTGTCATGTAGACTTTCAGAAAGGACTTGAAAAACTTGGTGTGGTTAGCCCTTCCTGGACTGGAGAAACAAGCCTGCTTACACAGGGTGGAGAATGAAGGCAGATAATCAGCCCTGGAACTGAGGGGAAACTGAGGCAGCAGCTAGCCTGAAGCCAGACTGGGTAGGTGGGGTGCTGCTACAAAATAATGACCATCTCTGATTTCTCATGCCCGCTCTGCAAGCTGTAAAAATGGTACAGTATGTTTATGTAATTTAACTCCATACCTGATTGACTTTAAATGACAGGTTTCAAAGTAGCAGCCGTGTTAGTCTGTATCCGCAAAAAGAACAGGAGTACCTGTGGCACCTTAGAGACTAACAAATTTATTTCAGCATAAGCTTTCGTGGGCTACAGCCCACTTCTTCGGATGCATAGAGTGAATGTGTAACTAAGAGGGAAAGGGAGCCTCCTGGATTCTTAAAGACAGCCAACCCATCCCCCTCTGTCCAGCCTCATTTAAAAACAAACCCCATGTTTCAATTTGAGTTTCTTTTGGATTCTTCTGGAGGTGGGGAAGGGGGTGCAAGTTGGTCTCCAACTCAGCAACTAACAGACAGGGATGTTCTGGCTCCTCTGGCGGCAGCTCCCTGTAATATGGTGGAGACAAAAGGGCTTCTCTCTAACAAGGCAAGGCGTGTCCACTTCAGACCAGCTCACTTTACCCCGCCAGTGTCCCTGGTACAGGCTCTCTGCAGCCAGGTACTCCCCAGCCTAAGCCTGTCTATGGAACCCTGTGAAGGCAGGGTTCCAAAATCGCTAGGGGATAATAGCAGCAAGTTATGGCACCTTCCCTTGTGGGTTCAGCATGAAGGCGAATCCAACTTCATCACCCTCCAAACCCATGGAACTGAAACCTTAGCCCCTGGCCTATGCTAGGTTAACCCCTGTGACACAGGGTGTAGTCCAGCTTATGTCCCCGAGTGGACAAAGGCCTATATGTGCTACCTCTATAGAAGCTGCTACTGTGCCTACAAACACTCTGAGTTGAAGTACATTGGGGTGGGAGCCTACAACAATTCCTCTTAAGCTCAATGTTTTTGAAATGGAATAAAATTGGTAGGAATAGAGACATTTTCAAGCTCCTAAAGAAGAGTACTGGAAACAATGGATATACGAAAAGTAGCTGCTCAAAATATTTAATTCTTCAGAGAGTAAGAGAAAATTTGTCACAAAATTAGGGCAAGCACAAAGCAAACAAGTAGGGCCATGACAATGTACCACTTTTATTTACTTTACACAGCTAACACATTAAAATTTGTAGAGGAAAAAAATTAGTCTTCTGCACATGAGCTGTCCAAGGCATGAACTGTATGAAACCATGACATTTCCTTTTTAAAAAGCATTTGAGAATTTGCAAAGGCTCAAGATGTTTTGCATAAGCCTTAGAGAATGCAAGATGCAAGTGCACAACATGTTTGTCATGCCACTTATATTACAGAAGTGCTTTCATAAGAGCGATTTTCAAAGGACTCTTGTAGGTTTGGTAGCAAGGCTTTTAAATAAAGGTAGAAGGACTGCATAGATTCAGAGGCTCAGTGGTCCTTGAATTCGTTTTTGATCTCTGAAATGTATGGATGATCTTTCCCGTGTGCTACTTCCATAATAGCAATTGCCTGTGAAAGGAAAAAATATTCACATAATTGATTCATAGTTAGCATTAGGCTAGAAGTATTCTCCTCAGGGGTATGGAACGGTGACACCTCTTGCTATTATCCCTTTAAAGTTATCTACTCCATAGGAAACCATATGAATTTCATTTTATAGAATAAGTTTTACATTCATACAGCACTTTTCATCCTGAAGGATCTCAAAGCATTTTTCAAAACTATGTACATACAGCGCCACTGGAAATGCTGCCAAATCTAAGATTGAAAGCTGCAAGCTAGGGAATAGAGTAGGGCAGGGGTTCTCAAACTTCACTGCACCGCCACCCCCTTCTGACAACAAAAATTATTACATGACCCCAGGAGGGGGGACTGTAGCCTGAGCCCTGCCACCCTGGATGGGGGAGCCAAAGCCCGAGCCCCACCATCACAGGCAGAGGGGGCAGCGAAAGCCCAAGGGCTTCATCCCTGGGCAGGGGACCTATAACTTGAGCCCCACCACACCAGCCCTGGAGACCCCATTAAAATGGGGTTGTGACCCACTTTGGGGTCCCAACCCACAGTTTGAGAACTGCTGGAGTAGGGAATATTTTGACAGATGTTCCAGAGCGATGAGTTCAACTCCTCTCCTATACCCAGGGTAAATTGCCTGGAACCCAATTTATTTCATCTCAGCAAGTCAAAAGGGCTTCAGTGAACATAACATGATCAGATGTTTCAAGCCTGATGCCTTAGACCACTAAGCCACTCCCACCAGTACATAATCAAGTAATCACACCACACATCAGAAAGGAAAATAGTGCTGAGACTTAAGCATTTATGCTGCAATAAGATGTAGAGGCTCTACACAGGATTGGGGCCTATTGTATAAGGTGATCTACACTCTCCATCTGAAGACACACCGCACCCCCAGGAGCTTAAAATCTAAAACTGTGGGTAGACAAAACCAATTGGTGCTATTGACAGTGTCCAAACTGCTTTAGAGTATGTGTATTACACCAATGGAAAAATGGGGTTTTAAAGTGATAATTGAGGGAGACTATCCATCCGTCAAAGAGTAGCAGAAAAATAAGTAGCCTTAGGTGCAATAGTGAGGACAGAGAAGAAAGTGAGACTGGAGAAGTGGAATGCATAGATATGTGGGTGGAAACAGTCAGTGGAGAGTTTAAGACCAAACTTTGCCAAGGACAGAAGCCACCATGGAGTCAACGGTTTTCAACAAAATCTAAAGACAGGGCCATCTTCTTGGATTTGACCACTGCTTATGACACGGTTTGGTACACAGGTCTTCTGTGTAAACTCTCTCGAGTTGCCCTGCCTTGGGTGGTCAAAGTAGTAAAGCTCTTCCTCAAAAACAGGTGGTTCAGAGTCCACATGGGTGATGGTTGCAGTTCCTGGAAGTGTCAGATTAGTGGACTTCCTCAAGGTTCCGTTCTTTCACTAATACTGTTCAATGCGTACATCGATGACTTGCCAGCAACACATTCACACAAGTTTATCTATGCCAATGACATTGGCCACAGCTAGCACACTCAATCCTCCTCAAATTGACATGGTCCTGAATGAGAATATGAAGCTCATGGCAGACTACTGTAGTCTGACACCTGCAGCCAAGCTTTTCCGGTTTCTATCACATTTTATCTGCATAATGCAAGCCCATGCCATGAGTTAAATATTTTCTTAAATATCCAACGCCTGCAGCACAACCCAAACCCTGTTTACCTCAGCATGACACTGGATAGGTCATTGACGTACCACAACCACTTGAAGACAGCAGCCAAAGTTAGCCCTCGGAAAAACTTGCTCAGAAAACTGGCCAGCTCAACCTGGGGTGTGTGTCCAGATGCTTAGAACATCAGCCCTTGCCCTCTGCTATTCAACAGTAGAGTACTGTGTTCCTGTCTGGTGTTGCTTGTTTCACACGAGGCTGGTCGACGTAGAGCTTAAAGCTATGCGCATTGTTACTGGGACTTTGCGTGCAACTCTGTTGCCATAGCTGCCAATACTTAGTAACATAACACCACCTCACATTCACTTTGGGGATGCCTCCATGATGCTCCTGGCCAAGATCAGAGAGAACAGCAACTTGCCTCTGTACTCAGACCTCTTCAACCACCTTCAACTCTTTGCATGTCTTATAGACGCCCTTTTTGGTCACTTATGCCACCACAGGACCTGACTGTGGAATCTGCTTGGCATAACAAGTGGGCAGTGATGATGGTCATTAATCATGCTCTTGTTACTGACCCAACCACCTGCCCACCAGGTTTTGACCAAGGCACCTGTGGGCATTCCTGAACTGGTTTTGAACAGGACTGGGCAATTGTGCAGCCAATCTTTTCAAATGGGGTTTCTGTAATGACCCGCAATGTAGATGTGGTCAACTTCAGACTGTTGCATATCCTTGACGCGTGCCCGCTGACTTAGAATGCGGGCTCCCAGTTCTTCACCGGGCTGGTGACAATGCTATCAAATGGCTGGGCACACTGTGCATAGCCTGAGAGACCATGGAGTAAGAGCTCACAACATCTTAGAACCCATTTTACCGAGGGAATATTGAATAGGATTATCCCCTACTGTTGGCTTTAGAAGATTTAACTTCCACGTGAATAGCAACAACGACCCGTGCGTTCCCATCTCACTCAAAGGGTGAACTCTACAGATCCCATCTGAGCTATTTCCAAAGAGATAGGAGAAGACAATTGTTTTGTTTTTCTAATAAGCCTCAAGAGTATCTGGGATGCTTTTGCCAGTGTGTTCAAGTGTTCCTGGAGGCTATTTTTGGAAATTAAACTTTAGAAAAATATATTTATGTTGGGAAACTGACTGCCAACAGATCTACCTGCACTGTTTGTATTCTGACCAACATTAAATTGTTTAAAAAATACATTTAAAATATAATTTATGCAGGCTCTTGTAGGCTGGAGGTGTGCTTTAATACTGGCTCAAGTCTGTCTTACCTAAAAAAACCTCTACAAAAATCAGGGAATTCCAGACCAAAGTAACAAAAAATCATTGAGGTTAAGGAAACCAAAAGGGTATTTACTTGTATCAAAGAGGGTACGCATCCAAAAACAACCGGGGGAAGAAAGGATCATGAAACACACTACAGATTAGTAATGGGAGGAGAGGAATCAAAGAAAAATGTGAAGGGTTTGCTATCACAGCACAATATAATCTATCATATGCATTAAAAATTCAACCCACCTAATGAAAATTAATCTGCCTGTGTCTTATTCCAGAATGAGTGAGAGCCAGAAACATGTTCAGTTTTTGAGCAACTTAACAATATATGAACCATAGAAATAAAGTGTGTGATGTTTCAGGGGCCAGGACTGGGGGCGGGGTGGATGGAAGGAAGAGACATAGCTCATTCAACAAGCATGTAAATGAAATGCAACTGCACCTACAGTTACTTCTCTAGCTGAAGTGGAACTCTGACTCAATGAAGGGCATAGGCAGGGAATATGACATACATACATACGATTTTGCTTCTGAAGTATTAAAGTTAATTGTGAAAAGATCAGGAAAGACCTGCTTTGCATAACAGACAGTGAAATGATGTAACAGCAGTTGCATTGCATCTTTATAACAAACACACGTTGAATTAAGGAAAGGATGAAAATCAAGTAACTAAATACAAGGCATGATAAGTTTTCTAGCAAGTCATTCATTGTTAAGAAATGGTAACACTTCAACGAGCACGTGCCTAGCTAAAATTGCTATAGTTACTGGGTAAGGGTGGAAATACCTTTTTTAGAGCTTTAACTCCAGCAGTTGTGTTTTCAAGTCCCATATAAAGCCTCCCTAACTTCAGCCACATGGAGGCAACGTTCAGAGAGTATAACGGATAATGCTTACTGCGAAAGAAAAACTTGGCATAATCAGATCCTGCAAAAAAAGTTTCCACAATATTTCCCCACAACCCCTCTCCCTGGCTCTAGGTGTGAGAAGCTGGCTCATTCTCCCTGCCCCTTCAATCCTTGCACTCTCTGCTGTGGCTGCCATGAGTTAGTATCTATTGTTTGTGGGACTGAGATCACAACATTAATTTCACCCACCCCAGGCCTCTGAACAGGTGGCAGTGACTTACAGTCACTGGATTTAGGGTGAAAAGCTCTGCATCATTACCAATTCCCTGAGCCACCCCCGCCCCTAAGCACTAAGGATTCTTCTTATTCCCAAGGCACACTGTCAGCACTGCGTGTATGGGGGTGGCTGAGGGGGTGTACAGAATATGTATTTGGAATGCAGCTCTGCAGTTGCAGCAAAGTAAACTACAAACTGCAGGAGCTAGGTTCAGCAGCTGACCTGGAATGCCAGGCTCCGAGCCAGTGGAAGCTGGGCAAGTCACAAGGATGATAAATACTATTCAGCCCCCGGGGAGAAAGCGAGCGAGCCAGCACAATCACAGCTCCCTGCCAGCTGACCCAGGACTTTACACTGGCATCCAAAGGGAGAGGTTCACTTGCACTCCCTCAGCTGCAGAACAAATTACACCTTTAGATTAGAATTTCCTGGGGAGACCTGTGGCAGGGTCAGACCCACGCGCAATGTACTAGCTGTCACAAGCTAGGGAAGCATGGCCCAGAAAAGAAACCGAACAACAGAGAGAGATTCTTTGTTTTCCTCTCAAAGGTAACATCTGGGTGGCGCTAGCTGTGCTGCACTGCCCTGTCCCGGTGCAAGAGCCCTGAAGTTTGCACATTCTCTCAGGCTCTTGCTCCAAGGGAGAGGTAGCCAAGAGCATCAAGGACTTGACAAGCTCAGTCTGAGAATCAGGAGGAGCAGAGTTCAAGCTCCCTCTGCTGCCCAGTCCATTCAATGGGAAAAGAGCCTTGTTGTAGCCATTTACCACAGGGGGTGATGAATGAAGTGAACCAACAGGACGACTGGAATCTCTATTAATATGCAAGGACCAGGATATTAACTACAGTATTCAGACAGGGTTAAGATTAAAAAATTACTCTTAGGCAAACTATCAATACAATATTAGAGATGAACACATGTTTCAATAACTAAGCAAGATTAGTACAGTCACCAATATAAGGAAAGACAGCTGGGGGTGTAAACAAGTCCTGCAATTCTGTGGCAGCAATTTGCAGAAAGCCAAGTATTGTTAATACCTTGGCCCTATTCTGATCAAGTAAACACTATCTGAATCTGGACCTGCATTTCATTCTAAACAGGCCACAAACATTCACTACTGTACAGTCCATCTATATACAATGTGCAGTCAGATTAATGATGCCTGCCCCTATGTTTTGTTTAAACATGTGTTCAACTTACTGCATTATGTAATTAAAAATAAAAGCTCCTAAGTTTACCTGTATGGTTTGATAATTTTTTCCCCATAGCGCAATGCACCATCCCAGTCTTGCATGTACAGACAGACTCCCATGGCCTGATACATCATATGCAGCATATAAACATTACTGTCTTCAAACACGGAGCCCATCTTGTCCAGACTAAGCTCACAAACCTCCAGTAATTCACTAGGAGGTTCAGTGGAGTCAAGGAACACATTAAATGAGTGGTTTCCAACTACATACCTGTGTTATATGGCTTGAGGATACCCACCTTATGGTTGTCCAGTAAAGAATGGTTTTGAGAAGCTTTTCTTTAAGTACAGCTCTTCTTTGAAAAAGGGACTATTAAAAATGGCATCAAGGGGTTCCAGGTCTCAGCAACTCCAGATCAAGTGTGCTCAGTTTGCATGTCCCCCGCCCGCCCCAATTGTCAGATCTGCAAACCCGGCCTTGAGACCAGAGTGGTTTTCTTGCACCAGTGCTGGTGTACTTTGGGGGGTGGGAGGTGCAGTGCAGCGTGGCGGCAGTGGCTAGTGAAGAGTGGAATTTTCCACAAGTCTTGCAGAATTGCCCATCCATGCATCAAGGCTGAGAAAAGGATTGGGTCACAGGGTATGGGGGACTACAAACCGCATCTGGCCACAGGGGGATATAGCTACACCTCCTATTTCAACATCTCTCCCATAAGCTTTCACATCCTCTACATAAAGGTCTCATGGCCATGCTCTACAGTGAGTGATGGAAGTTATTTCTTCTTCTGCCTCCAAAAGACTAAGCACGACCATTTCGCAAAGAGCCCGTGCTACTTCTGGACCCTAGCCTACTCCATGGCAACACACAAGTATTCCTGCTGAAGTGGATAACAGCAACTGAAGAAGCAATGCTTTCAATTTCACAAGTAGATGAACACCAAGGATTTGGTGTTGAGTGCTACTCTGTCCCTAAAACACCCAGCACTTGTGACTGCAGACATCTAGATTGAAGTCTTGGCCTCACTGACGTCAATGGTAAAACTCCGATTGACTTTAGTGGAGCCAGGATTTCATCCATAGACTATTTTTAATAATAGCTGGTGGGAACTATTTTGGCACTGCACAATTTTTTCATTGACGTGTGAACTGAAAGCCTCTATTACGCAGAGAGGCAGTGTGGTCTAGTGGACTGAGCATACGACAGGAACTCCAGTGTTCTAATCCTGGCTCTGTCACAGACTTGCAAGTTGGCCTTGCTGCATCACCTTTCCATGCTCCAGTTGATCCAAGGGATAAGACAGTACTTGTCTCCTTCCCAGGGGCGTTGTGAGGATTAGTATTTGCAGAGCACTTTGAAGAGCTCTGGAATTGCACACACATTTCTCTCTTGCACACACCCTTCTGAGCATTCCAAGAGTAATTTTTAAAGGAAACAATTTAAGTTTCATAATCTACAAATGTTATACAAGACCACCCCTCAACTCACTATTCAATGGTATTTACCTGTCATTTCTGGTCTTCCCTCAATTTCTATAGTAAGACCAGCTTGTCCTTAGTGTGACCATTAGATGATCTTATGTTTGGGTCTGCTCTGTGCACCTCTCTCACCCAGGATGTCAGGTGGATGGTTAAACTGCTCAAGCAAGCTTTTTGTTTTTAAGATTAAAAATACAAACAAACTCCATCTAGTTTTAAAAGCCTTTTGAAGGGTTTTCCTCCATGGCTCTATTCCATGCTTATTTTGCACTAGCAAATGCAGATCCCAGTCACAACCAGGGAATGGTTCTGTGCAACACACATGAAGACACAATCCCTGCCTTGAAGAGTTTACAATTTAATTAATCAGTGGAAACAGATTTCTGTGGGCCACACCTATCTCCTCTGCTGCAAAACCAGGCTCAGCGTGCAGGGTGGGACGCTCAGCTGAGTTTTATTTTTACAGATGCTTGCAGCTGCTGCTCTGCAGAGGTGCTGCAACCCCGTGTTGGACAAGCACAGAGACCCCCCCCTGATTAAGGCCTCGTAGCCACTCCTTCCAATGTTTAAAATCAAGACTATTCTATCATTAAATCTTCAGACCTTACATGGCCCTTGACATTGCTGAGTTCAGCTAGGGAGACCCTTTAACATCAACCACCGGCCCCTACTACCGCCACATCCACGGATTCTGGTGTCAAGTCTCCAGATAGTCTCAACGGCTAAATTGTCACATGTGACAAATTGGGGCAGCTGCAGCCAGAGGGCCAAATCCAGACCTGGTATAAAGGGGTGAAAGTCCATTGAGTGCACCCAGGGCTGAGGCTGGCTCAGATGTAACACTTTAAAAAAGCAACAGACACAGACTTGGCAACTTCTGGCGGTGAGCAATTAGCCAAGCCATACAGGCTAAGGGCCACAGCCACTGCGGTCCATTGGACTGGTCCTTAACTTCAGGACAGTAAGACAAGACTCTCTGTAAATAGTATCACTAACCTTCCTAACTGCTTTGACATTTTAAGGGCTTTAAAATCATCCTGCTGTTGGCTCAGTTCTTTATTTTTCTACCCATTATGTCTTAGAAAGTATGGGCTTCTGCACAAACACAGAATGGCCAAAAAGCCATCCAGCTCTGGGATGTGGTGGATCTACTGGAATATTTTCTACCTGTTAAAACATACCTCACTCAAGACAGGAAACATTTTCAGTCTAAAGGGAAACAAACATTCTTCAGCATAACAACACTTTTTGTAAAGAGAAGGCAGCAACACAATGTTCTGACAATCCCTCTCATACACGCACGCACCCACTTCAGAGAAAATTCTCTCTTCACAAACAAAGAGGAGAACAAGACTGTCTAGTTTCTAGCTGCCTTCAGAAGTGCATTGTGGGGGGTAGGGGCAGTCTAAAAGGAGTGAGCCTCAGGATATCAGAAAGATTTAAAACTTGCAAAACAAGCCAGCAGGGGCAAGAGAAAGGCAAGGCAAAGGATATATTTGTAGTGTTTGGCTCTCCTGAATTCCTCAATCACATTTCGGGCATATTTGATCATGTCTCGGACAGTTTCTGCTGATGGAGGTTCATTCAGTTTGCGTTTTTCCAATTTATCTTTGTCCTGAAAGGAAACACACAAGAATTACAAATGCAATCCCAAACCTCACACTTAAAGGCACATCCACACACACAGTTTAAAAGCTACATAAAATTAATAAAATAAAAGGCATGGTTGGAATTTTAGGCTCCCACAAAGAAACCACTGAAATCTGTAGGGGAGAAAACAGATAAAATAGACTATTCCTCTGTAATTTTTCTCTAAATATTCGGCTGGAATGCTCTGAGCTTGCAAACTCCTGGATGATGACTGCGTCCACAACGCAAGAGCTATCCCAAGGCGTTTTATAAATGTCACTTGTACCAGCTGGTTGCAACATCTGTGATAAGGTCTTCAACTCAGATCCAGCTGCCATAGTTTCGCCACAGTGTTGGTGGGAAGCTACAAGCGGTGCAAAGTGCACCGATTCAGCAGCGCCTCTGACTCCATCTCACAAGGCACTGCCTCAGGACAGAACTCAAAACCCCCTGCTCTCTCTCCAATAGTGCTGGGCACCATACAATAGGTGCCTCAGAAGTACCAGAACAACACTGGTACAAGCAAGGATATAGTTGCTATGGGGGATGATGTGGCAAAATGGCTTTCTCAGAAACAGTGCTGGTTTGTGGGGTCATGCTATAATGCTACAAACCAGAAAGCTACTGCTTGCTCTCGTTATTTCTGCAATGGCTTCCTCACCTAGTACAAGCACCCCTTGCAGGTCAATTGCCCCTTTGCCTCTCCAAGAAGGTGAAGAGTGTGTCCCCAGTTAGACACTATGATGCTCTCCAAGAATTTCAAAAGCTCAGAACTGCTGCCTTGTGACGTTGGGTTTTTAGAAGCATCTAGTGTTAACCCCAGTGTGAACTCTAAACTAAAGTGTGAACTCCTGGTGTCAGAAGCCTCTTGGTCCTTGCTATGTGAGCTTTGAGAGGTGGGGGAAGACTGCCAGTTGTGCGTGGGTGATCCTTAGCATGCACACTAATGAAGGGCGGATTAGCAGGGTTCTACTGTACATGCAGTACGTCTTGCATGACTGGAACTAATCAAACTTCTCTAAATTCACCTTTCCAATCATTTTTATATATTGCCAAATTCTGCTTTCAATCACATTAGAGATTTCACAGATCTTAAGGCCAGATGGACCATTATGATCATCTAGTCTCACCTGAGTAACACAAGACACAGAATTTCAAACAGTCTGGCCCCATTGTATAGGTATAACAGCAGATTTTGTCCACTGTTCTGCATTTGCTTGATCTGCTCATCTGACATCGCCCTCCTTTGTCAATAAACCAAGAGAGTTTTCCAATATTGTTTTTACACAGATTTCTAAAGTGCCCATCACTGTAGTAACTGGTCGCACCGTCAAGTCACTAACCCACTTCAAAATAAAAAGTTTCACTGCTTATTTGACATAAGTTTTCTAAATTCCCCTACTAAAAACCCAGACACTTTAGGCCCACCAAGAAACTTAATTCAATGGAAAATGAATCCCATTCCATACTTCCCCTTCATGTCCTTTTGACTGTAGATACTTCCATAAGAGGTAGAGTGACAGGTTGTTTTGTGAGTGGTACATTGTTAAATGTTATGGGTGAAATCCCAGCTCCATTGATGCCAGCGGCAAAAACTCCCATTGACTTCAACAGGGGCAGGATTTCACCCTATATTTATATTCTAGAAAACTGAGCGTGATGGTCATGGAGTTCCTATATAATCATCTAAGAATACTGATATGCTACCTAGTTAATGAGAATCCAATTTATACTGGGGGTTGTGGAATATTTATTATAGGTCTGTAATGCTTAAAATCAGTGGGGACTACGGCAAGAATAAGCACAAAAGCAACACAATGGTCCCAGCTAAGAATATCCAGGCACACCTTTGACAGACAACAGGGGAAGCAATTAGTTTCATCCTGTCTCCAAGGAGGATGCAAGTTTTATTTTACCAGGCTGGGAACCTGGAGATCAAAAGGACATTCTCTCTTAGGGGAGTGTGGGGGTGCGGGAGGAGGATGGTTTGTGAGTTATGGGAACAGACTTCACTAATGAGACTCTCAGGACGGGTGTCAGCAGTGACTGACACCACCTTGTACAAAGACCCAGCTCAAGCAGCCTAGGTCAGTCTTGGACCTGGGCAACAGTGGCATAAATCCAATCAGTAAGAAAAAGAGGCCAAGTCCATAAACATCACATGCAGGAGTCAAAAAACCTTTGGTCCTTAAGACTCCCATCTCCAGCTACCTCCCTTGTACTTCCAGGAGGGAAGTAGTCTCTCAGAGGCAGGCAGACACTAGCTCCTCTAACAGAGTTTTTACTCCCTTGAAGTCTTGAGCTCTTCTACCTGGTCTCTTCCTCCCTCTTTATACTTGGGTTCGCCCTCATTAGCTACAGCAGCTGGGGCCTTCTCTCTCCCTAATTGAGATTTCTCACAGCTGAGGTAGGGTGGGACTGGTTTTGCTGTCTGCAGGCAGGCAGGCTTCTCACCCCCTGCCTGCCTTCCTTTTGTGTAGGATCGTAGACCCCATCTCACAAGGGGTCCATGAGAATCTTAGACTTACAGGATCCCTATGTGGAAAATAGTTAGATACCTGGTAAACTAGACATGAGTACTGTCTGTTTTATTGTTTTAAGACCTGTTTTTTCTTAATGCTTTTGTTATATTAAATATGTTGCTTTAAGGAGACGCCGGTCACTGGTTACCACTGTCTTTGCCTTAGAGAGAACAGAGCTGCAGGTGCTGTGCACAAGTCAGTCCTGCTGAGTAATCATGGTTGATCACAGGGGCCCAGTATCTGATCTGAGTGGGAGAATTGTGTCATTTCCCCCTCAGAAAGCTGATCGCTACAGGCGAGAGACCTGAAAGAGGGTGTCGTCAAAGAGATCAAGAGGAGTCAGAGGGGCAGTCAGCCTGGTAATTGTGACATATTTCTTACTAAAATAAAGCCATCTATAGATAGGTCTTTGATTAATTTGTACAGTTAACTGTAACCTACAGTATGTAACAAATCAATTTTTTCTTCTGCCTAACAAGATTTCTTTTTAATAAAGAGCTTTTATTGAAACTTTGTTCCCACAGCTACCATCACAATGCCTTTTTTCTCTGACTACATATAACAAGGGTAACACACAAGGTCATGGAAATGATACAAAAGTTAGCCTATCTGATAGTTAGTGCCACACGTGTATTGTCACATTAAAGCTGAGCTGCAGCGCAAATACAAGAACTCAGTTAAGCAGAGATTTGTTTGCTGAAAATCCCCAATTATCAGGCTGTGGGAGCCATTCAGCACAGAATTAGGTTTTAATTAACTCTTTTAACTGAACTCTTTGAAGTCAGTGGCAAGCCAGGATTGACACCGATGGGTTCATGATCAAGCCCTAAATTCCCCCTGTGAAATCCTTGTGGTACTTCTTGGTTCACAGAAGAAAGACCAGAATTAATCAATCATTCAGTACATCACTGGTACCATGAACTGCAGAGAGACTTCTGGTATTTGTAATGTTGCATCCTGGGATACTTTCAGAAAGCCAGGAAGAACCAAGAGAATTTCACAATATGCGGGGGGGAAGAGGGGAGGAAAGAATACCAAAGTCAGAAAAAAACCTGATTTCTGTGCAAAATGCCCCATACATCCAGTTTGTGGAGACACTCAGTACAAAAACTTGGGTCTAACAGTTTTCATATTACCTTTAAGCAAGTACCCACCAGGATATTCCATGATACTTCATGATTACAGTGGAGAGAAAGGGTATGAGAGAAGGTCTCAGACAGAAAGCACTCCCTACATTCCAAATCTGATTAGTCAGATAGAAAACAGCATGAAAACCTCTGGTATGTGGGTAGGTCACCAGGAACATACTTCTATACCATGGTTATATTACCTTTTCTTTAGTAATGCATTCCCTGCAGTCACAGGTGAAAAAATAGGAGTCTCTTAACCGATCATTTCTATCTTCTGTAGGGTACAACAGATCGATATAACTAGTAAAAATCTAGAGGAAAAACATACAAAATCAAATAAAAAAAACTTGCATAATAAAGTAAGTGCACCCACATTTTATAACAAACACCACATACACACAATCCATATATTTCAAATATCTAATATAATCAGATCACTATATACTTGTACAACAGATCACATCCCTACAATCACATCACCTGTCCACTAATCCCACTTCCCAGGGACTAATTCTTACATTTAAAACTTCTCAGCAGCTCCAATCAGTCGCTATTTCATTAATTCAGTCTGCCAGAGAAATGCTTCCTCCTTCTAAGGGTGGAATTTCCCCTCTAATGGAGGCTCAGGACAGGCAAGATTCTGGACTGGGCAAGAGAGCTTTTCTGTACCTAAAAATATCATGGCTTTAAGTGTGCCATCTCGGCTCCTGCCAGGCTAGAAACTGGGGCCTAAGTGATTACTGATTTGGGGTGCCCAACTTGAGAAACCTTAAAGGGGCCTGATTGTCAGAGGCTGGGTGTTCTGCTCTTTCTGAAAACCAGGTCCTCCAGTTGGGCACCCAGAATCACTAGCAGTTTTGGAAAATTTAGGACAAGAGCTTTAATTTATTGAGGAGATTTCCACTTTCCAAAAGGGATCCAGTGCTTCAGTTCTGGAAGGGTATTTAAAAAAAAAAAAAAATTATCAGGATTTAAAGCAGTGATATTTTTAAGTACAAAAAAATTATTATAGGTCATTTTACAGGCATTTCTCATTCATTAGTTTTAATTTCCCTCTCCTTCTGAGCCCTGCACAGTGGAACTCTTGGCACTAACTAAACTGTTTTGTGTTTTAAAATGGTATCCTCCCAAGAAACATCCTAAATACACAACACAGTTGACCACTTCTTCACTGAAGAGCAAGAAAATAAACTATAAATAAGAAAATTGAACCAAGTCTTAAAATGTTGTGCTAATCTGATCTAGTCTTTGCTGGTCTTTACTCTCTCTGAACAGCAGACAATTTCACTTATACCTGTTTTTGTTCTATGCTGGCACTCAATTTATTTCCCCAGGCACAAAACACACAAGATGCAGGAGCTTTAAGTGGAAACTGACAGTTTTCTGTTGCAATGGCTACACTGAACCAGAAGATGGAGACACAGGCCATGTGACTGTAGTACACAAGCAAAGAGATTCAGTCCAACACACTTTGTCCACACACTGCGCATTTTTTAAATGTTAAAAGACCAGTTATGGGATACAAGATTCCGGTTTTTGGAATTTTCTACCAAAGAATCAGCAATCATTTTGTAAATAACAATCCAGCTTTAAAAGTCAAGATGTCAAGAGATGTGTTCTATTTCTCATTTTAACCCCACAAACAGTAAGTCCATTATAAAAGATACTACACCTCTACCCCGATATAACACGACCCGATATAACATAAATTCGGATATAACGAGGTAAAACAGCACTCCGGGACGGTGGGGCTGTGCACTCCGGCGGATCAAAGCAAGTTCGATACAATGTGGTTTCACCTATAACGCGGTAAGATTTTTTGGCTCCTGAGGACAGCGTTATATCGGGGTAGAGGTGTATGTCCAGGATGTCACTCTAAATAGTCAGCTTGTAATTATCTCATGTGCATTAATTAAACTTTGTTTGCAATGTGTGCTGATGTTACTGTGACCAACTCCCCTACTCAGAATGAGGAGGAATTGTACACCTGGGTTGTCCCATTACTCAGGCAAGTAAATCTTTACCCATTGT
This sequence comes from Terrapene triunguis, assembly GCF_002925995.2. NCBI lineage: Eukaryota > Metazoa > Chordata > Testudines > Emydidae > Terrapene > Terrapene triunguis. Next base: position 6,199,625 of record NW_020664613.1, on the reverse strand, counting down.
CAATAAGGAGTGTTCACAATCTGACCCCAAACAGTTTTCCTCCTCTTAGTGACTTCAGTCACATTATTTTCATTACACTTAAATAAAAAACCCAAGCAAATAAATAAATAGGCAATTGCTACCAAAATTAACCTCAAACTTATTTTAACACGATTAGCCGTTATCATTCATATGCCATTATCGAGGTGTAACAGTGAAATCCTACACAAACTCCATGATTATTTAGCAAATGCACCATTGTTGTCACTCAAGATTATGGTTGAGCACCTCCCCCACCCTGCCCAAGATAAATTTAACAGATAAAGGTGGTCTTTGCTGATGAAGACACATTGTCAAAGATCAGTGACTGACCCAGATTGGCTTGACGCAACCTAAAATGCTTTGTTCTAGTCATGGGAAATTCAATCCAGCCTTCATTGACAGTCTTGCCCCCCCTGGGGTCATAGAGGTCAAAATAACTTCATTCTTTCATGGCATAGTCCTGTTTTACCCAGTCTGGTCTGGATGAGCTCCATGTTACAAGAACACTCTGTCCAGACAGAAGTAGGATAGCACAGAAATGATCAGTCCCCCTTTTACTTGGTCTTGTTCTGGCTACCTCCACATCTTCCTTACAATACTATTATATTGGTAATGGTAATTATTACAGTAATAATAATAGTTTACATTCATTTGACCCCTTTCATATGGGGATCTCAAAGTATCAGCTAAACATCAATAACTCAAGCCTCAAAGCTACCTTGTGAAGTAGCTACTTATACCCATTTTACAGATGGAGCAAGTGAGGCACAGAGGGGTCAGGTTCCTGTGTTGAACTGGTGGCAGAGATACAACGCCCTGCCTCACACTCCTCTGCTTTAACCAACAAAAAGACACTGTCTCCCCTTGCCCCACCCCTGATTTTTTTTTTTAAAGTGAGTTTTCAGAATTGATTGAAAGACAAGAGACATGAGGAACAGGCTTCCATTTTAACTGGAGCGATGCTTGACAAGCCAAATTCACCCCCACTTTACCACGTGCATGCCCACACACCACCGCATTTACACTCACATGATATGCATTTACCTCATCTCCAGGTTCAATCTCTTGAACAGCTCTGACTTCAGCTAAGGTCCCTTTGTACGTTACAATCACATTTGGGCAACAACTATGGTTCATCAGTGCAACACTGTAAAAGCAAAAGGGCAATTTTTGTGTCTGAAAGCAAAAAGCATCACTTCAGCATCTCAGCTCAAGTCATCTTGCTCTGCAAGATGCGTCTCAGCTAAAAACATAGGTAACCTTAAGAAAACTAGGGTGACCAGATGTCCCGATTTTATAGGGACAGTCCCGATTTTTGGGTCTTTTTCTTATATAGACTCCTATTACCCCCCACCCTCTGTCCCGATTTTTCACACTTGCTGTCTGGTCACCTTAGGAAAGGCTATAGTATTGTTATTATAAAATTACAACGAATGGTCCTGCTAATGAATAGGGTAGGATCAGACAAATGGTCCTTCCATCCCTTGTTGTGCAGGGTGCTAAATGCTAGTGGGTAGCTGCTGTCCAGAGGTGACTATATTACAGTGGTATGTATAATGGGAGCAGGAGCAGGCCTTGTAAAGTCAATGGCAAGTCTCAGTGGGACCAGAGCCAGGCTCATAGCTTGAGAAGTGCCAGGGGATCCCTTGGGGAAGAGAAGTACTAAGTATTATACTTGAAAGCAATGCAGACAGAAACTTAGTACACAAAAGGCCACTTGTTTGCACTGGAGTCCGAGACCAACTGTAAAACTCCTATCAACTTCAGAGAGAGCAAAAGCAGGCCCCAAGTCTAAAAAAAAATAAATTATTTTTCAGTTATGCACACAAAGTGTGCAAAAAAATTCTAACTGCTGGGGGAAAGCATGTCCTCCAGCACTCTGGGCTCTGAGAAAATTCAGTTTGTCTGTTTTATTAGACATAGTAGTTAACATACCTTCTTTAACCCACCCCCCACAAATAATAATTGCATCTTTGGTCAGAGATCAAGATGGAGAACTTTTAGCTCAAAGGTATAATTGTTGTTAAATTCGAAAGGCCTAATTCACAGAGTTGCTGAGCACCCTCAAACAGAAAGGATGGTCTTACAGTTAAGGCACTAGACTGGCACTCAGAAGCTCTAGGTTCAATTCCCTGCTCTGCCACAGATTGCCTCTGTGAACTTGGGTAAGTCACTTAATCTCTCTGTACCTTAGTTCCCCATCTGTAATAAGACAACAGCATCCCTGCCTGTCTCTCACCCTTTGCCTTGTCTTTTTAGAGAGTGTAAACTCTTTGGAGGAAGGACTGTGTTATTCTGTTTATGTACAACATAAACTGCACCTAGCACAATGGTACCAGGACCTCAGCTGGGGACTCTAAATGTTACTGTAATACAACCAACCATCACCCTGTAGCTCCTGCTGATGTCGATGGATGTGCTCAATACCTTAGAAAACTCAGATTAAGCAATGCTTTCAATATGGGCTATACTGTCAGCAGCAAGAGGGGAATTTGCAAACCAACTCCCTTGAAGGGGGCACCTTTCTTCCTCTTGAGCACTAGAAAGACCCATGTCTCCTATTCCATGAAAAGCACTTTAACATCTGTGATTTACTTCTAGAGCTGACAGAGTTTGTACATAATTTTTCACTGTCATGGCAACATAACACATCACACTGTTAAAACATCAGAGGAGGTGGTTGGAGGAATGTAGGAAGGAGATCCGCTACTTAAAAAGGAACAAAGCTTGGGAGATGGCATTGAACAGAGACTAATCACTTGGTCAGAGAGCACCAGGTTAAGGACTCCACCAAACTAAAACAAAATGGAAAGATTTTATGGGGGAAGTCATCTATGCAACTATTTTCAATTTATTTTGATCATCAGAAGCCCATTGATTCAGATCAATCTGGATGTGGTTCACACCCGGAGTTTCATGGCTTCAAACCAAACTGAAAGGGTAACTCTGCTGAAATAATCAAGTTTTTAAATCAAAGCGGTCTAAAATCATAAACTGGTTCACAGCCACTTGAAACTGTACCCTTATCAAAAGGTAGGTGGACCTTATTGAACTCTTTGGCAAAGATGGCCTGACTTTTGGGTTTCCAACAAAAGCAGGTGAAACTTTATTATAAAAAGTTTGCACAACTCCATTGCACAGTACTATACAGGTCCCTCTACGTACACGAGACAGTTCTTTGAAGCCACTGTGCTACATCTCCAGTATCTTGGAGTATTTCATTAGAGACAGAATCATAACCATGGGTTAATTCAATTTACCACGTCTGTTTAAAAAATAAAATCCAACCTACTCAGGAAATATTGCTGATCCCAAGTGAGACAGTTCTTCATCTTCAATTGTGAAGCCATTACAATTAACCTAAGCAAAAGAGAGAGTGATTAGCTCAGATCTCTGGTAATCACAATCTTTTGGTTTAATATTCCATGTTTACATACATACTCTGGCTATAAGGGACCATGCTGAGCAGTAAATTGCAGTAATCTGGTTGCAATTTTGTTTATTCTTAGTCAGTATTTATACAGAGCTACTAGTGTTCAGAGTCCTCATGTTGAGGAGTTTACAGTCTTTTAGGCAGACTAAATGTAAAGGATAAAGACTCATGCACCAGAGTAGGATCAGATCACAACACAGAGGAAATCAGCCTTTGGATAGCCAAGGACAGGACATGAGGCTTAAAAAGAGTTTGGAAGAAGGAGAGACAGGTTGCCTGTATAGAGCGAGACTATTCCAAGCAGAGAGGACATTGTGAAGCAAGGCACAAAGTTGAGAAGTGGCAGAGGAGAGAAAAGAGGCCAGTCCTGCTTCAAATGGAAATTTAACTACGGATGTCAATGGGACCAGGATCTGGCCCAGAGGAATGCTAACAACAGAGGACTGGACAGAGCTATGTGCACAAAGAAAAGGGAGGGTGAACAAACCCAGACAGACAGTGAAGGGCCTGTGCAGTGCCTTGAATATGATACACAGGGCCTGGCACAGTGGGGCTGCAACCTGGTCAATGCCTCAAACTGCACCTGCAGTACAAATATTTATTTATTTTTAATTATTAGTAATGGACGAAGAACTTGAACTTTGTGGCAAAAAGAGTAGAAGCTAACGATGGGAATAAATGACGGTGGAGACATAGTGGGAGGGGCAGGAGCAGACAGGTTTAATTAAAATACATGGACACAGGACAAGGCCAGATATTTGTCAATACACTTGAAAGAAAGGAGTCAAACAGGCCATAAAGCCATGTCCTGAAATCCCTGCTCATGTTTTTTCTCTCATTGAGCTCAATGGGAGCTTAGGGCTAGTCTACACTACCGCACTGCTTGGGTGCAGCTGTGCCGCTGTAGCGCATCTGGTGAAGACGTGCTACACCGATGAAAGAGCACTCTCCCATCAGCATAATTACTCCACCTCTGCAAGAGGTGGAGGCTATGGTGGCCGGAGATGCTCTTCCACCGACATTGTCGGGTGTGGACACTGCTTTAAGTTGATGTAACTTGCACTGCTCAAGGGGTGGCTTTTTCACACCCCTGAGTGATGTAACTTACATTGACTTACGCGGTAGTGTAGATAAGCCCTTAGTCTAAGTAGGAACTTCAGGATTTGGCCCACAATAGTCTCAGTGTCAATGCGTGTGCACTAAACAACATTTAAAGCTGCACTTCCCGTCTATGTTCACAGTCACTAAAATCCATCTCAACCCCAATCAAGTAGTTTAGGCCCCATGTTGATGATAGCTGCATTTATGCCAGCAGAAAGTTAACCCCCCATATATCTCCCTGCCAGTATCGATAAACTCTCCTTTCCATGCTGATACCAGAATGGAATGAACACAACTGTTGTCTCACAAGTGCCAAATGAAGACACAATAGACCCAGGTGCGGCCGATCAAGTATAGACTAGTAGGATTGTCAACTACACATGAAGCCCCCTGAAAGAATCCCTCGTCTTTTCCCTTTACTGAAACTACTGGGAACATACGTCTATGCTCCACTAGCCACACTACAGTGAGGACTGTACTTTAGAAGCAGTGTGAAACCCCACCCCCAACCCACCTCGACCATCCTTCAGATAAAGATCAATGAACTACATAAGCAGAATTCATGGTTCTAAATAAAGAATGGTAAAATAACTTCTAATAATTATTACTTGTAGTGTGGCAGTATCCAAAGGTCCCAGTCAGGATGGGGGCCTCATCATGCTAGGTGCTGTACAAACATCCTGCCCCGAAAGCCATCAATCAAATTTAAAAAAAGACACAAAACAGGTGAGCGTAAAACAGGCGGGAAGGAGGATGGGGTTAACAGCAATAAGAACACAGGGCTACATAGGCTGGTGACGGACACAAAACTTGATGGTTCCAATTGATTTGTAAGTTGATTTTTTAAATAAATATATAGTCAGGTACCTCCAACTACTCTCAGCCTAGTCATCGGTAGGTGGCTCTTTCTTGTAAGCATCATAGGAGAAATGGGTCAGGAGAAGGGATTTGAAGGATAAGAGGTTAGCGGGTTAGAGTTTAATTCAAGGAGAGCATTCCATGTGTAAAGGGAAGTTTGTGAAACTTGAACGGCATTCAAGGCTGGCATCAGTGATACAATAGAGGATAAGAGACAAGAGCAGGCAAGAAAGCTGGGGGCAGAGTTATGCAGACTCTAGAAGAAGGGGACAAGCCCCTTGAGCATGATGTGATCAAGAAGGGGTGTCAGTGGAAGGACCGGGAGGAATGTATAGCGCGTAACATGGACACAGTGACAGGCTAGGATGTTGATCTCATTAGCTGGGTTTTGTATGGACAGAAGGGAGCAATGCGGATGTCAGGGATGCAGGGGAAGAGGGGGTTGCGGTATCCAAGAGCAGGAAATGGGGGGTCAGCAGCATGCAGAAAGTAGCTGAAGCAGTGGGAGCTGATGAGATCACCCAAGAACAGAGTCGCGTGGGAGAAGCTACTGTTTTAGTAAAAATCAATTAATCTTTGGGGGTTCTGGCTGCTTTCCAGCAAAATATTTAAAATCACAATAAGAATTTGGACAGGTCAGATTCCTTAAATCGAAGCAAAGGTTTGGATGCAGCTCTTTCTAGATCACTCGACAAGCTGAAAAGGCTTAAAAAAATAGAAAGAAAACTTTTCAATCGCCAAAGAAAACCAAACAAAAACAAAAAGTGAATCATGGGAAGCCAGATGGCTTAGAGGATAAGTAATGGAATACAGTACTGGAACTTTCACCTGAAGTACAGCAGTTTAAACACTAATTAAGGTAATAATAGCAGCGATGACCCCTTACTGCTAGGCACTGGCCTATACAAAATGAGTGGGCAGTCTCAGTCCAATAGTAGGCAGTTGTCCATATCTCAAAAACCTACCACCACAGACGGCATGGCACCCTTTGTTGGAGGCTTAAACAGGGAGTCCAGACAGAAAGATAGAGTGATGCTTGGCAATTCTGGATGAAAATGTGCATTCACCTTTTGGGGGGGGGGGGGGGGGGGGGGGAGGGAGATGAGAGGATGCAGGCATGAAGGCGAAATGTCACTCTTAGAGCATCACAACTACTACTATGTCCAGTAAAATACATGAAGTCTGGATTATATGTGAAATTCAAGATAAGAGACAGAGGTAAAATTAAACATTTTAAGATTTCAAAATGTTATCCAAAATAACATTCTGCTTCCTTGCCACCTGTCCAGAGCGGTGATAAATGAACTACCGGATCACATTTAGAAACTTGTGCCTGGGAGAGAACACCATAGCAATGCTTTACCACTACCCCCTCTGCTGTGGATACAAGGAAGGCTGTTCTCATTGCTGTCTTTTGCTTCTTTCACGAAGTCTAGATTCTCACAATACCCACCTACCTAAATGGATTTTATTCTAGCCAACTTACTTGTGCAAAGAGGACTACAAGGGCAGCGTTGTCAGGGTACTCTATGTGCTTTGAATAAAAGTGATGAAGAGCAGCAATGTCATTCTGAATCAGCTCTCTCTTTTCATTGTCTAGTTTATCAAGGTCTGTGGATAAAGAAGACATCCTGTTTCAATACAAGGAACTCTCTTCTGGTTAACTGCAGCCATAGCTAGGTTAGAACAGGTCATAACTTGGATGGGAGACACCCAAGGAACAGCTGTATGGAGGTATTGCAAGAAGTGGTTGTGATTGCTTCTCCTTCCAAGGCCACGTGTATACACTGGGAAAATGCATGAGGTTAGAAAATGTTGGCTGATACTTTTTTATTAACAAGAGATTAAACACAATATCCCTGAGGACAAGAACAGTAGTATTTAAAACATGTTAGCTGATGGTTAACTTAGCCCTAGGGTTAACCATGGCTGTGAATATGTTCTTATACACTACTTGGCCCCGTCTACAAAAGGTGCTAAGCCACATTTAATATCATGCTAGTGAAACATTTCCCAACATGACAGACCTTCCCCATGTAGACGTGTCCTAGTCCGTACTGAAAGTGTCCCAGTAGAACACTAGAAGAGACTGTTCTGCCCCTCATCCAAAAGACAGGATCTCTAACAGCAGAGGTCCTAACCACTTGCAGACATTGAAGATCTCTACTATTTGCAAGGCTTGGGGCATCAGCAGTGGTGTCCTGGCATATTTGTCTGGTCCTGTCCTGGTATTTTATATCCAGTCCCACTCATGGTTCCAGACAAAACCCTGGGCAGCTAAGCCGTCTGACATTTCGAGGGGGCTGTGGACTGAGCATTTTCCCAGTCCCTTCTCTGCTTGAGACACTTTTTGCTCTCACTCTAACAGAAGCAGAATGGAGTGCCTAGTTGTTACCACTGTCATCCTCCCTACTCTGCACAGTAGCAGGAGTACCAAGTCACACCTGCAAAGCAAAGTAATGCTACAATTCCCCTCTGCACCCCAAAAATATGACAGCAGTGAGAAGAGAGACTACAGGGAAAAGAGCTGAAAAGGAGGGGCACAAATGGGAGACACACATAAGAGTGGGGACAACTGAGGGGAGACACAGAATAGTGGGGACACTGAAATGGAACAATTTCGGGATGAGAACTAGGGGGAGCTCAGGTGTAAGAAAGAAAGATGAAGCCTTCCAATGAGAATCCTATGCCATTTCTTCACTCACCCATCCCTGGGAAGAGAGTGAGGGCAGGGGGCAACTGCTGAAGATGCCAAAGGGGGGTGGGTAACGGGCAGCAGAGGGGGCTTCTCACCAAGACAGCCAGAAATAGCAAGGGAGCCTGTTGGGGGAGAAGGGCAGAATTGTGGTGGCAGAGCATCTCAGTGCTTTAGGAGGGCACTGCCACAGTTTGGATAAGCATCCACTGACCCAAACCCCAACCCTTTTGGGCTTCCAAATGAGTAAGGTATTTATATTAACGCAGGCTAAAATTCAGCAGAATCCACAGAAAACCCTCCATGAACACCCACCTCTCGGTTCCCACCACTAGCTTGTTTGACAACTTGTCCTCGAAATTCCTCTCAGTGTAGGCTGCTCTGGCTTGGACAAATGCCAACATTTTACCTATTCCATTCCCCCTGGCAGTTCCAGTTGAGGCAATCTCATTCACCTTCTGTACTAAAGCTGTCCTGTAGTCTTGCTGGGCTTGGTTAAATAACTGCCACCTCTCACTCCATCAATGACAGCATTTGTCTAGCATTTTGTCAAGGGTTTGGGAATCCTTCAGGATGAAAGGCATGTAAGCCTACAATACTATCGCCTCATCATCTCAGATGTATGTGCACATCAGCTTCTTCTTATTACTATCAATACCAAGAAAGGGAGCAACACTGCAGCGCCATGTAGACTATTCCAGGCCGGTTACTCTTAACAGTTGCTCAATTTCTAACTGCCTCAAGGGCGCGGGGGTGGAAACAGTAACCTTCCAGATAAAAGCAAGCCACTGCCTTCTCTCCTTCCTCAGATCACTTTGGAGCATTCAGGACATGGAATTTCAACACAATCATAGAGAACATGTCAAATTTGACTGGCAGTGACAGACACTGAACTGCAGTCCAGAGGATTCTGCAATTAGCCCCATAGTCATTGTCACCATCAAACAACTGTGCTGTCTCTGATTTTATGCCTCCTGGTAACAATACCAGCTATTTTAATTTTGCAACATTACAATTCAGAAAAGTCACCAGAGTGCCAGGAAAGCCATCTGATGGATGAACACTACATAATTAATCTGTCTAAATTTTCACCCTCACTTCCCCACTCCCCCAAGCTACCAACAGAAAAAGAAATTAAAGCATTACAAAAAATTTTGGAAATGCGGTTCTCTTTTTCACTTCCTCCTCCTATAACAGAGATGCTTGGAGAAGGTTTTGATGAAGGGTAATGAAGCAACTCCTAAATGCACTATGAAAAAGAGCTCCTGTTACCTGCAAGTCTTCTCTACTTACGTGATTCAAACTCTTTTACAGCAAGCAATTTTTCTGATTGTGTTCTTTCAGGGTGGGTTTTCTAGAAACAGAAAAAGATTGCAATGACAAGAGAAAAAATGTGAAACTATCACATATTTTGTCAATCAGCGCTTATATTGAGATTTTTTACCCACAAAACAAAAACACAAAACTCTCACTGTATTCAGGCTTTATAAAGGTCAATGAACAGTGATCTGGTCAAACTGACTAACCTTACAAGCCATAAAAAATATATATATATATTGCTGTGCCAAATAAAGCAGGCATAAATTAACTCCAATCAAATATACACACATAACCAGTACAGTATTTTAAAATATGTCATTTACTTTGTTCTAGAAACCCAGAAAGCTACTAACAGCAGCAAAGCAGGCAAGAGACAGGCTTCGCTTTGAGGAAAGTGAATAAACTCACTGTTGACAGAGTTCAAAAGCAGTGCTCTATTGTTGGCCTAAGGCCACTTCTTTGTAATCTTGGCCATTATATATGGCTTTGCAGGTGGCCCAGCAGCTGAGGTTCAGGGACTATGGTTTGCATATTTAGCTTTTATATGACATGTAGGTTCTCCCCTCCCTCAAGCACAAATTTATTCCAATGACTTTTAATCATTAAACATCTAATTTTGTTTGTGGATCACCACTAGACTGTGCTTTAATTAAAAAAACTAAACCCACACACACAGGCACAGAGGGAATATGCAGGCTACCTTCCCAGCAGGCCATCAAAATCCTCTCTATATACAGTATCCGGGTTGCCCTTGTCATATACGCAGACCTCGATCATACAAATGTGCTTCAAAGAGGATTTGTTTTTGCAGAGAGCATTTAGAGCTTTGCAAAAATACACAGTGTAATAACCTTGAAACTTACAGGTCCAATCTCTTCCCTGCAAACACTTCTGCTATGCCCTTCCCACCATCACAAATTCTGCATTCCAAGGAATATTACAGATGGAGTTAATAATGCAACATCAGAGCAAGCACACTAGCGTAGTATCTTCCTATAAATAATCCTTCTCTTTCCAAGGGACTGATTTTCCTTCCTCCAACACTGGTTTTACATCAGGGTCACTCCATTCATTCTAATTGGATCACTCAATTACCTGTTCTGTTCATTCCCTCTGAAGCAGCTGGCATTGGCCACTGTCAGAGACAGGAGACTGGGCTAGATGGACCATTGGTCTGACCCAGTGTGGCCGTTCTTATGTAACTATATGCATCTGTCTGAATGAGAAGAGAATCAGGACTTATGGGGTGCTTACAGAGTGAACGGTGCTATAACTATACAATGCTATACAGTAAAATCTGAAGGAAGTTCTGTTTCACACAAGTCTAACAAAAGTGGCTGCCATTAAAAAGCCGGTGTTTGCCAACAGATACCACATGTGGCATCCATCAACTTAACCGCAAACACGGAGTCTGATCCCCCTCTCATTTATGCTACTTTGGCCTTGATGCTATGCCACTGACTTCTTGAGCCCACACTGCACTGGTTCTACTAAGACATCAGCTTAACACCTCTCAGAGCATCCAACTGGATGTTATGCTGTCTTAGCCATTTCAGCCATCAGTTTTTTCAGCTGCTCACACTCAGCACTGCAGCTAATCTGTACACAGGAAACTAACACGAAGCATGTTCTGCTGGGACAGTTACTGTAGGTCAAATTTTCATTTTTCTGCTCTTCCGGCTCCTCGCCTCCACCCCCCCTTTGAAAACAGACAAAGTCTTGCGTTCTGCTCACCTGTTTGGCAAGAATCCTCGCGGTCAGTCTCACAGTCTCTGAGGGATTCCAGTTCTGCCCAAAAACACACATGGCAGAACATTCCAGCTTGTGCATAGCCCAATCTGCTTTCTGGAAGGTTAAAAAAAAAAAAGAAGCACAGAAGAATAAGAGATGAAAAAAGAGGATGCAGCAAGTCCCACCAGAACCTGGAGGTCAAGTGAAATGTGTTTCCTTTAGAAAAATAAAATGACACTTGCTAAATCGGAACAAAAGCTTGAGTAATTTTTAAGGGACAAAGCTGTCTTTTTCTTTTTAAACATGCTCGCCAAGGATGAGTCAAGGTCATACTATCTTCATTTATTTGGTGGAAATAAAATATAAACTCTGAAGAAACAAACATGAAACGCTGTTTCTAAATCATCAATCCTTATTGTTCAGAACAAGCATGGAAGGGGAGAATAGGTTCTCGCTTAATGGTTAGCCTGGGTTCAATTTCCATTTAATAAATACATTGGCCCCGATTCAGATATGACCCTGGTATAAATCAGGAGTAAGTCTTCTGAAATCTATGAGTTTGCATCAATATAAAGACAGTGTATGTAAGATCAGGATCAGACCTATTGAATAGATTCTTCAGATTTATTTTGTTAGTTAGCAAAGTGTAATAGAATAAGCCTGGGGCTCTCCAATGCAGTAGTAGCAAGATTAGTGGCTGAAAGAGGACAGACACCCTTTAGTTAAAATTTAATGTTACATACTTCCCTTAAATACAGTAAAACATTTCACGTAATTAATTTTTTGCCATCAAGCAAAGTTATGAATAGCTGTTCTCGGGTGTATGAGACTTTCCTGAACACTCTATGGATGAAATGGATGCAGGCCATTAAGGCCTGCACAAAGAGATCCACATTAACAGATTTAAGTGATACACAGGCTGTGGTTCAGGCCTCTCCTGGACTGGAGTGTATTTCACCTTATTTGTATATTTAGAACATAAATCAATGTTCAATTTTATATCATATAGTTCTAACATTCATGCCCACAGGACATATGAAGTGGTAAAATCCACACAATGGGTTACATTTATGCATTTGTCCCTTAATACTTAAGAGGCAATCAATCCCTATCCTCAAATAAAACACCTGAGCCAAGGAAGGTGTGGGGTGGAGAGGAGAGAAGACAGGGGAGCATACCATAACAAGTCCCACAAATTTATCACTGAACTAAAGTGAGAACATGAAAGTCTTTGGCTGCCCCTAGAGGGATACTAAGGTTTCACTCTGACACATACTCCAAAGTCACAGGCCTTCAGAGAGTCAGCCCTGCACATCACCCTTGAAAAATTCCAGCATGGGGACCATCATCACCACCCTCAAGTGCCATGATAGGATTTGGAGCAACTCAATGTCCCTCAGGTAGACTGACCCACGGTTATTTAAGGCTTTATATACCAAAATAAAAGTCAGACCCACTGTCTCATCTTGATGCCTCAGGAGTTTCCATTGGAAATGGCCATTTGTAATTGCCCCATACACTGAGATAAATTTTAGGGACTCACCATGGGAGGGAACAAAGGCCCTCAACTCACACTGGAGGCTCAACGGAGTGCAAAAGGTGCTCAGCACCTTGCCAAGTTAGGCCCATTGCCCTTGGTTTCTTTTTTTCAAATCCAAAATTGAGATTTTACATGCAGCCTACGTGAAGCAACCCCAAGGTCTGACCGTTCTAAGAGGCGACAACAATGTAGAATTTTAAAGTATTTTACATTTTAGTCATATCATTTAAAAAAAATATCTTGGATGCTCCCACTGATGCAGCAGTCACATTGCAAAATTTATCCTTGGAAATACTGAATTCCTATGCACTGTGAGAGCTGGTTGGAAAATTTCTATGGGCCCTTAGTCTTTAGCCTGTGTGTTCAAGAATTACACAATGAGGACCCAGTCCTTCATTCTTTGCACATCCAAAACTCCCACTGACTTCAATTTGACGAGTTTTGGGTGTGCAAGAAGAAGTGTAAGATCAGACCCTACTTTTTTTTAATACAGACTTATGTTCACATATACTGTTTAATTAATAAGAATACTTGAAAAACAAAGCCAAGATACAAAATTATATGCCTGCCTCAAAATAATGTTTTCAAAATGCATTTGTTTCCTTTATTCTCTAAGCATTGTTAATTAAAATCTTTCCTCAGGCAGAATCATACTGAGTTATGTGAACTAGTAGGGAGGTTAAAGGGACAAGATATGGCTGGATTGTGCAAAGCAAGATAAAAGCCTGAAACATTGCAGGAATAGAGAACAGTGATGACTGAGTAATACCTGGTATGAAAACACTCAGAGAGCCCTTCTCTGCAATCACAGCAGGATTGCATTTAGCATTCTTTTCTACGTTTTCTCTGAGTGGTTTGAATTATAGCGGGTATCATTGTTCTAGCTGAATCCCCAGTGCTGTATTAATGATATTTTTTTCCTATTTTCATTACGTCTCCTGTATTTTTCCCCTCATTTAAGGCAGAGTGACAACACTTTTGGAAAGGAAGTTTGCTAAGCCTTGTGTTTTCCACATCAAAGAGAGTGGAAAAGTAACCTCCTCCTCCAAGTTCTTCAAAACGATTGCATCAGCTAGGACTACTGGATTATTTGCCTGAAGACTAGACTAGTGCAGCATACTACAAAAACAACAACAACCAGTAGTCAATACAAGCCCAAAGGGAGACATTGTTCAGTCCCATGTAAAATTACTATCGTTTGTTAAATGGCAGTGATGTGCTTTGTTGGTACAGAAGAAGACACATATAAAAATAGTCTCTGTCCAGTGGAGCTTAGAGAGTCTAGAAGACAGATACACAGATAAGACAAAAAGGTCCTGGGAAAGCCAGTGGAAGGATTAATGAAGCCCAATCATGCAAACACTTAGAGCCTGATTCTACCACTGATACTTGTGTTGGGCAGTGCTCCTGCCCCCACAAAGAATCCCACTGATTTCAGTGAGACTACTTGTGGTGTATGGTACTGTTGAGCGTGAGTAAAGGTATTGCAATATGGCCCTGAAGTGCTACACCCAGTGATACGTGATTCAGGTTCAAGCCTTTGTGTCTTCTTCCCCTCTCGTCCCCATTTACAAAATGTTGGGCTGGAGAGGATACGAGATTGACATGGGTTAGCGTTTGAAGGACTCCCAGAAGAAGCGAGTCTTTTTAGGAGAGATTTCAATGAGGAAAGGGTGAGGGAGTGGCCCACTGGAAGTGAAGATCATTCCAGGCACACGAAGCAACATGGAAGGAGACATGAACATGAGAGTGGGACTGAGAAAAGAAGGGGATAGTGAGGCTGGTAGGGCCAGGGCCGGCTCCAGGCACCAGGCACCCAAGCTGGTGCTTGGGGCGGCACCTGGAGGGGGGCGGCGCGGCGCTCCGGCCGCCAGGGAGAGCGGGGCCACAGCCGGGCTTG
>NW_020664613.1:6041004-6184626 GCF_002925995.2 Terrapene triunguis | reverse complement strand
CGGCCTGAGGCTTTTTTGCCTGGGGCGGCAAAAAAGCCAGAGCCGGCCCTGGGTAGGGCAAAGGCGACAATGGGGCAATATTAGCAGAAATAACATGAGAGATACAGGTGGAGCTAGTCACAACCTAAATTAAATGAGTCCTGAGCTGACAGGGACAAGAGACTGAGAAGCAAACACTTCCATATACTAACACTTCTAACAGTTTGACCAGTAAGGTAGCTTCTCTATGCAAGGAATGAGATTTGATTACCATGAGCGCAGCCTTAGCTTGTACAGCTGCCACACAAAATACTTTGACTTAATAACTTGGATAAATATGGACCCAACGCTGGTTATTCACATGTGGGAGACAGGAAATCTCAGGAGTAGATACAGCTTGTTTGAGCATTCCATCAGAGTGGTGCTTAATCTGCAGATCTCAGAAGATCTGTTCAGAGGCCCAGGATATCTACCTGGATGCCTCACGCCTCCATGACCACAGAGTGCTACAGTGGAACCCTTCTCCCTACACCTCCCCCAGTTCTACCCCAATTTCAGTGCTTTTTTTGCTACCCTCCCCTCTTGGAAGCAGAGGGGAACATTTGGTCTTTTATCAACAATGGGCCAAATCCTGACGTTTTTACTCAGTCAAAACTCTCATTAAAACCAATGTGAATATTTCTCAAGTAAGGACTCTAGGAACTGCCCAACTAAATGTGCACAAATCACCTAATCCTTTTTAAAAGTATTTTCAAAATGATCTCCTGAGAGAGTGAAGACCACACATGGACTTTACAATGTATATAAATTACGGTAGCATTTCCCTTTATTTTAAACCTACTGCCTTAAACTTCCATCAAGTGTCCCCTTGTTCTCATATTAAAGGGAAGGGTAAGATAGGAGCTCCTGATCAGTTCTCACTATATCCATAGTAATTTTGATAACTCAAGGATTGTAAGTCTCCTCTCACTCTCCTTTCCCAGCCCAGAGGCATGTTCACTTAAATGAAATTTTAACATAACAGAAACATTCCAAGTTATATTGGACTTAAATCCACCTCCTCAGGATTCCCCTTACTAACAGGAATGTCCAGGTGGCACAAGGCTGGTTCAGTGGACCCTTGCCACTTGGCCCCTGGAATGGAGGCATGGACAGAAAACAGGCAATAGCCAGGTCACTGTGCTCTGGTGATACCTGGCTGTCAAAATAGCCCCTTGGAGCTCTGAGCAGCTGGGTGTAGTTTAGAGGAGCCATGAGGTTACCCTAAATTGCAGTACTGGGACCTGGATAGGCTGGGATCAGGAAAGGGAAGAGATAAAAATTGTTTAAAATCATCTTTGATCCCCACTTTCTGAGGCTGTGTTGCCCAAAATTGTACTCCAAGATCTTTCTTGAGTGGTAACAGCTAATTTTGTATATAGAAGTGGGATTATGCTTTCCAGTGTGCATTACACTGCACTTATTGCATTGAATTTCATCTTTTTTCCCCCCTGATTTTTGCCCTACTTTTGCATCATTCAAATATATAAAAAATAAGTTGTTTTATTAGGAAAATACAATGCATTGCATGAGATATATGAATTACGATAATACATTAGTCTGTATGTAAGTTTAAAATAGCAAACAAAAGGTTTTGGATAAGTTTTTCAGAATTATGGATTGAGTAACCATAGAAATTGTTTTGTAATTAACACAGATGCTTACGAACAGCTGGAACAAAGCTGTTGTGGAACCAGTCGTCAAAAATGTGTCTCGTCATCCAAGCATTTTTGCTGTTAGCATATATTACTGGTAGTTTGGCTCTACTGAGGTGATTAAAGCCGCGAGGGTTATGAAAGCAGCCAATGAGAAGAGGGGTAAGCTTATGGCTGCCCGTCTTATTACTACAAAAAAGAAGAGTCACACAATCTTTTATCTTTTTAAATCCAGCTGTTTTCTGTGTCTCGTAATTGAAGGCTAAAGTCTGATCAGGTAGCAGTTTTGCAAATAAAGCGGTTTCATCACAATTATAAAGTTGTTCTTCGTGGTAGTCTTCATTTTGTAAAACAGATTTTAACTCGGTGGGAAATGCGTTCGCGGCTGATTCATCGGCTTTCTCCAGAAATCGATACCTGCGCTATGCTATGATGCTTTTTAAAACGACTTATAGACCCCTTGCTGGCTTGGAATGATTCATCCCCGTTAAATTTCCAAATTTTGTCGCTTGGGCTTGAAGAATTGGCCCACTTAGCGGCATTCCTTGCAGCCTTTCCTGAGCAAACCATGTGCGGGGCTTTGTCTATTGTGGGTTTTGCTGAACAGCGCACATGTTTTCACTTAAGCCCCGCAGCAGAATCAATATTTTGTACAAAGCCATTCAGTTTAGATTCGTTTTTTAGCCATCATCGGAGAGTAGATTCGGCAATCCCAATATCTTTTGAATCTTTGGCCTGGGTTTCTCCGCTATTTACTCGACCTATTGCAGCTAGCTTTTCTTCTACAGTGTAGGAACGCTGACGCTTGCCCTCTTCCATTATATTAGGCCTATGGTTAAAATTTTCTAATGTAGTATATATACTGTATTACTATATAACTACAGTACTACTGTATATATTATATATCTCTCTAGCATGACAATGACTAAGCATGCATGATAAGTCTTTACCAATATCGATAAAGACGTACAACACATTTCCGCTCTGCACTTCCTGTCGATTTCTATGTCAGTGAGTTACTGAGCAAATCTGTAGTGCTACATAGCAAGTCCCTGTACCGCGTGTTAATGAGTCTCGCGTGTTAAATAGGTAGCACTGGGAGCATGGCGCTACCGCGCTTTAAGCGGATTCGCGTGTAAACGGGTCGCGTGTAAACGGGTCTGTACTGTAAATATCAAAATGCCTTTATATAAATCCATGGTACACCCACACCTTGAACATTGCATGCAGTTCTGGTCATCCCATCTCAAAATAAAAAGATATATTAGAACTGGACAGGTCCAGAGAAGGATAACAGAACGATTGGAGTTATGGAACAGCTTCCATATGAGGAGAGATTAAAAGACTGGGACTGTCCATCTTGGAAAAAAGAGATGATTGGTATGGAGGGGAGGTATAGTAGAGGTTTATAAAATTATGAATGGTGTTGAGAAAAAGTATTATTTACTCCTTCACATACAGGAAGAAACAGGAGTCACCCAATAAAATTCATAGGCAGCAGGTTTAAATCAAACATAAGGAAGTACTTTACTCCTTCATACAACACACAGTCAACCTGGGGAACTTGTCATCAGGGGATGTTACGAGTGCCAAAAGTATAACTGCATTCAAAAAAGAACTAGATAAATTCATGGAGGATAGGTCCATTAGCCAAGTTGGTCAGGGATGCAACCCCACGCTCTGGGTGTCCTTAGGCCTCTGATTGTCAGATGCTGGGACTGGACAACAGGGGATGGATCAATCCCTGTGATTTGCCCTGTTCTGTTCATTCCCTCTGAAGCAGCTGGCATTGGCCACTGTCAGAAGACAGGAACTGGGCTAGATGGACCATTGGTCTGACCCAGTATGGCCGTTCTTATGTTTTAAACTGTTTTAGAAAGGGGAGTATGAATTGAAGTGAAATTGATTTCATGTCCCACATAGTACACCGAATGTGACAAACAGCTGTCAGACTGAGTGATTTTCAGATTATTTTTATAGCATTGTATCTATACCAGGTTCTTGTTGGCAAGGGCAATTTTTAGTTCAATTGGGCAAATGGGTGTGGATTCATAGAGTACTAAAAATATCAAATGAACAATGCTATAAGAAAGCTCTTAAGTGCAGCTCCAGACTTCCATCAGTTTGGTATGAAGAAAACCAAAGCATGAGGTCCCACATCCATGGAAGCTGAAAGGGAAACATTTACTGTACATCCCACTGTTACACGTTCAATATCAAGGCACAGATGTCCTTCTCAGCTTTGACAGAGAATTGCTGAATTGGCGAAAAGTGCCTTTGAACAAGACAAGGATGAAGATGTGATGTAGATTGTCTGTGCAGCATATACAGTCAGTGGGGACCGGTTTCTAAAGAATGTTGTGCTTGAAGAGAACGTTGAAAGAATGTCAGAAGAATTGAATCCCAGCAACGTTCCTAAATTTCATCTGAGTGATTCAGAAGGATCCAAAACACTGAAGATAGATTTATGCCGAGAGAGCAAGAAGCCCTAAGCATTTCACATGTAGTGATGAAGAAAGAGCCAATGCTGGGGCACATCACACTACACTGAAGACATTGAAACACTACTGAATGATTTTATATACAAAGCATTATGTATACACATGTAGGAAGGGTTTTAATTATCATTAGCTTAGCACACAATCAGCTCTTCTGCTAAATGTTGTCTCCTGAAACTTTCAGGATGTTCTGTCTTCCTGAGTGGATGGTGAGAGGACTTTTCCTCTTGGAAGGACATTTCATCATAATAAAGGGTGTTCTGGTCCTTTAAAAACGTTAGAGATAGCAAAATACAAACACTACCTCACACTGTAAAAGATAATGAGTGATCTACAATACATTAATACCTGTTCTTGGGGGGCCAATGCGTAAGGGAGGAGAGGAACCAGCTCCTATTCTATAAGGCTCCTCAAGTCTGGAGTGTAGATTCCAGAATACTGGAAGGCAGAGGATGGACTTGTGGATAACGCAAATGACTCAACGTCAGGAGATCTAGGTCCTACTACTGCCTCCGATGTGCACTTGCTGTTTGATCTGGGCCAAGTTGTTTAACTTCTCTCTACCTTAATTAATCCATCTGTAAAATGGCAACAATTGCCATTATCTACTTCACAGGAGCTTATTTCCTTGTTTGTGAAGAAACAGATTCTCAGATGGAAGATGTTATAGAGCACAAAGCAATTTTATTGCAAATATTATTGGATTCTCTCACATTAATTGTACAGGGCTGGTTTGAAACAATGTCTCCCAGCATGCACTTCTTACAACTAAGTGCAAGTGCTTCTCATGAGGAGATTATGGGTTGTCAGAGGATTTACCTAGGCTTCCTGTGAAGCTTTTGCAGGACTTTCACCTGGGTCCTTAAAGATGCTCATTTCACGAAGCTTTCACTTTCTGCTCTATGCAACTACTTCCCTGACAATCTCCTCCAACCTCTTATGTAAGCCAATAGCAATATTTACATTTTTAAGCTGCCTTTGCTAAAAGCTTTCCAAACCAGCTTGTGACTCAAAAGTAGGAGGCCATTTGAAGATTTTTACTCCCGCACACTAAAATATGGGAGGGGGGGGAGCCTGATCTGAAGAGGGATAGTTCATCTGCATTAACAAGTGTGTTGTAAGCAAGACACGAGAAGTCATTCTTCCACTCTACTCTGCACTGGTTAGGCCTCAGCTGGAGTATTGTGTCCAGTTCTGGGCACCGCATTTCAAGAAAGATGTGGAGAAATTGGAGAGGGTCCAGAGAAGAGCAACAAGAATGACTAAAGGTCTAGAGAACATGACCTATGAAGGACGGCTGAAAGAATTGGGTTTGTTTAGTTTGGAAAAGAGAAGACAGAGGGGACATGATAGCAGTTTTCAGGTATCTAAAAGGGTGTCATAAGGAGGTGGGAGAAAACTTGTTCACCTTAGCCTCTAAGGATAGAACAAGAAGCAATGGGCTTAAACTGCAGCAAGGGAGGTTTAGGTTGGCCATTAGGAAAAAGTTCCTAACTGTCAGGGTGGTTAAACATTGGAATAAACTGCTTAGGGAGGTTGTGGAATCTCCATCTCTGGAGATATTTAAGAGTAGGTTAGATGAATGTCTATCAGGGATGGTCTAGACAGTATTTGGTCCTGCCATGAGGGCAGGGGACTGGACTCGATGACCTCTCGAGGTCTCTTCCAGTCCTAGAGTCTATGAATCTCCCCCCAGATGTTGTCATGAACAAGTTTGGCCATATTACCACCTCCCAGGGATCTTTCCATCCTATATAAATAATGGAAATGAAGAAAGCGAAAGGGGGGGGGGAACAAAGCTAATAGGCAAATATACCCTTGTCCACTGTCCTTTGCAGATGAAAGAAAATCAAAGGAGACCAGATCCTGCTGCCCATTACTCACATTGATTAGTACCTAACTCTGGACCCTTACTCACATTGGGTAGTGCCTTATTCCACAAACAGTCCTACTGACGTGAGTAAGATATCAGAAATTGGCCCTCTGGGGGTGAGGGGACGATGACTACTAAGGGAAACATAAGGCGCATGGTTACTTTAGGTCAAGCTGACAGCATGCAAAGGCAGGATACTGGAATTGGCTAGATTCAGTGAATTACATAAGAACAAGCTCTCCCTCCAAAACAAAGAAAAAATAGAATTATAATTGAACTGGGGTGTTTTTCAATGAACCAGTCCTTCATTCTATTCTACTTTAAAGCATATTAAAAGCTCCATAACATGAATATCAGAGAATGGCCACTCTGGTTATCTCTGCCTCTTAGTAGAAGTGTGAGAATATAAGAACATAAGAGTGGCCATACTGGGTCAGACCAAAGGTCCACCTAGCCCAGTATCCTGTCTTCCGACAGTGGCCAAAACCAGGTGCCCCAGAGGGAATGAACAGGGAATGAACACGTAATCATCAAGTGATCCATCCCCTGTCACCCATTCCCAGCCTCTTGCAAACAGAGGCTAGGGACACCATCCCTGCCCATCCTGGCTAATAGCCATTGATGGACCTATCCTCCAGGAACCTATCTCGTTCTTTTTTGAAGACTAAGAGAAGAAGCACAGTAGGTTTCTAAACTAATATACACTACTGTTATCATCAACAACAGCAACACTTGCAACAGATTTTGAAAAAACTAACTCAGATATTTATTTTTGATATTTCAGCTAGACAGGGACTTCTTCACCAGCTTAGGGGACTAACGTTAAATCTGAGTATATTTAAAGTAGGCTGAAGTTACTGAAGTAATTAGTGGGCTGGTAGGCTGTACTAATCAAATGTCTCAGTAATACCATGTCTCAGCATAGCTGATCTTGAATGACTTAATATGAACATGTCTAAATCCTGTAATTGTCCAAGGCACAACTCCATTCTCAGCATCTGTGGGATTCTGAAACTGACCATCTTAACAGTAGATGTGATTACAGCCTGTCAGTGCTGTACTAAACTAATGATAAGTGCAGCTTACTGTGTTAGTGAACCCTTACCCGCCTCACAAGTTGTTGTAACACATACCTGACATTCCACATTGCAGTAAAATGCCTGTTTACATCTTCCACACTTGGACAATCCTTCTTTCCTTAAAAAAATAAAACAGAAGTTATATCTATCTTCTAATAGTGAATTTAATAGGGAGGCTATACCCCATAGCTTTGACATACAATCACGGCTTAGTGAATATGCCCTGGGCGACAGGAATGCACTTATTTTTAAATAGTTTTGCACAATACACTGTATTTTCCTAATCAAATGACCTTCTGTCCAGAATATTCTGGTTACAGCTTGAACCTAGTCTATTTATTTTTGTTTTATTTATTTAGCGTTTCAAATGCAAGTTTTCCCAATAGCTGTTATTATGTAAAATACTTTACTATCCTAATCAAGCCACGGTTTCAGAAACATGTTATTCTATGCTGCTACTTTGTAATTACATCCCACACACTGATATATTGCTTTTCCTTCTTCTCTAAGTATTGGTTGCTTGATTGATTTAATCATGGATATACACATCTACCCTGATATAACACTGTCCTCGGGAGCCAAAAAATCTTACTGCGTTATAGGTGAAACCGCGTTATATCGAACTTGCTTTGATCCGCCGGAGTGCGCAGCCGCACCCACCCGGAGCACTGCTTTACCGCGTTATATCCGGATTCGTGTTATATTGGGGTAGAGGTGTATATCTTTTGCGTCCTAAAGTTTTAGTTCTATTGCTTCTCTATCTAATAGTTTTTGTGTGGTTGAAAATGTTCTTATTAATCAACAAGCCCTCTGAAATCTAAACACACAACATTTTAAACATTTTGTTCAGTATCCTGTTATCAAGTGACTGAATTCTGGGTACAGCATCTGCTCTGCAATCCATGTATTATGAAAGTTTCCCTCAACCCTCCACAGTCCCTTTTCATTTGTATACATTCATAACACAGTAAATACCATAGGGAAGTCCTCATTCTGCTGCAAGGTGCACTGTATTCCCTCCATTACCCCCCCCCCCCCAAAAAAAAAAAGTTGTTGAGGTTTAAAGGTCACCACCATCAATAAAAAAATTTCCATCTGAAAACTGTATGCCTACTATTGAGTAACCCTTAAGAGTACTATATCTAAAAGTCATTAGAATTTCCTCTATATATTTCAGTTCATTAGCTTTGTGTATCTGATAGCACTTTGCAGATCAGTTTTACTGTTTCCCCCATGTATAATCAGTTTCCACCTATTTGAGTGTTTGGCTTGGGGGGGGGGGGGGGGAGGTGGGCCTTTCCCACAGCAATAGAGGAGGGAAACATTTAAAAACAAACAGGAACACCTGCCTATATTTTAAAAATAATGTGCCGGGGACTTAGATCTGGGTCAACTTCACCAAAAGTATTTTAGTTAATTTTGCTGAAATCGACAGTTTCAACTTAACGGTGTCCTTTCAAATATGGTTTAGGAAGCATGGAGATTGAAAGGCATCGGCCAGAGAACAGAGAAGACCCATGAAAGGTACACGTTTAACTACATCTTTCCGAATGGGTGAAATTTGGTGAACATTTGTTTGAGCAACATTTGGTTAGATACATTCTAAAGTGACTCCTCACTTAACGTTGTAGTTATGTTCCTGAAAAATGCGACTAAGTGAAATGATGTTACGCGAATCCACTTTCCCCATAAGAACGAATGTAAATGGAGGGGTTAGGTTCCAGGGAATTTTTTTTTTTTGTCATACAGTTCAGTACTATAGTTGGGAGGTGCCCCCGCCTTACCCTACACAGGCACAGCCCACTGGCACTGGAGACAATGAGGCAGGCTCAACCCTCGGCCCGCCCACGCCACACCCTTACAGGGCCAGCTCCAGGCACCAGCCCACCAAGCTTGTGCTTGGAGCGGCACCTGGAGGGGGGCGGCGCGGCGCTCCAGCCGCCCGGGAGAGCGGGGCCACGGCCAGGCTCGCCGCCCTCCCCCTGGTGCTCTGGCAGCCCTCCCCCCGGCCGCCGGGGGGAGAGCGGTGAGCCCCGGCTGTGGCTCGCCGCCCTCTTGCCGCCCTGCCCCCTGCGCTCTGGCCGCCGGGGGGAGAGCGGAGCCCCCGCCGGGGCTCGCCGCCCTCCCCCTGGGGCTCGGGCCGCTCCACCCCCCCCCCGGGGCGGCAAAAAAGCCAGAGCCTCTTCCCCCCCCCCCCTTTACTCTGCACGCCGTATCCTCGCTCCTCCCCTGCCTCATGCCCACGGCAATCAGCTGGCTTGCAGCGTTCAGAGGCAGGGGGAGGAGCGAGGACACGCCGCGCAGGCTCCCCCTCCTCCTGAACACCACAAGCCAGCTGATTGCCGCGGGCAGGAGGGAGGGGGGAGGTGCGCCACGTCCTCACTCCTCCCCCCTCATCTCCTGCCCGCGGCAATCAGCTGGCTTGCGACGTTCAGGGGGCAGGAGGGAGGGGGGAGGAGGGAGGACTTGGCGCACAGGCTCCCCCCTCCCTCCCCTGCCTCCTGCCCATGGCAATCAGCTGGTTTGCGGCGTTCAGGAGGTAGGGGAGGGAGGGGGAACCTGTGTGCTGAGTCCTCGCTCCCCCCCCCAATGCCGCAAGCCAGCTGATTGCTGCGGGCAGGAGGCGGGGGGAGGAGGGGGAAGGCACTGATCCCCGGGGTCTGCCTGCGGGCAGGAGTCGCTGTGGGGGGGGCATAGGGGAGCTGATGGGGGGCTGCGAGCTGTGGACAAAGCAGGCAGCCAAACGATGTTATAGTGAAGCACTGCACAACTTTAAATGGAGCATCTTCTGTAATTGAAAAGGGACATAAGATCGAAACAATGTTAAGCGAGAGGACGTTAAGTGGGGAGTTACTGTACAGGCCCTGATCTGTAAACACTTAGGCATGCATGTAACTTTAGTCACACTGAATGCAATGCAATTATTCACATGAGTAAAGTTATTCCTCAGCCTAAGAGTTTTCAGAATCATGCCACAGAGTATGAGAATATTCTCAAGAGGAAATGGGACACTTTTTTGGGACGCTTGAAGGAACAAACATACAGAGCAGGTGTTAGTCATTTAGTTAATGCATTTCTAGAAGGTGCTCAGATACTATGGTGATGAGCACGATAGAACAACCTACACAGAATTGAATATGGAACTGAAAGAAAAACAGTTTTAAGGAAGAAGTTTAGTAACAGTGCTGTACCCAAAGACCCATATAAAGTTTATACAAGGAAAGAAACAATTCTGTAAAAAGGAAAGCTTTTTAAAGGAGGATCCTGGAGTCCACAGGAAGTTGTAGCCCATATTTGGAATTATTTTATGAATGTATTTATATGTCTGTGGTGCTCACCTCCACGATTAATTAATAAAAAGGAGGGAGTAAAATCGGGACATGAAGATCAAATTACGGTGTAATAATGACAAACTTGGATGTCAATGGATCTTCAGATGAGCATAGACTTGAGGGAGAGAACATCTGAGAGAATGAAAGGCTGGGGAAAGTGTCTCAGCAATGTAAAAGCCCTTGGCAGTGCCAATCATGGATGCAGCAGTATTCACCGATGCCCCTGCTATCTAAGATATAGAGCCCCCCCTTTACCCTAACATATGAGTGCTTTAGCCTTTAACATATTTATGCCAAATATGGTTGCCAAATTTGGTTGGATAAATTCCTGGAAGTTTCATCACATGACATTATCTGTAATTAAAGATTAATCTTTAATTCCTAGTGCCTCCAGGACAATGCTGGACAGTTGGCAACCCTAATTCATCCGTGTGAAATAGGAAAATACTACTCCCATTTTACAGATGGGAAAAGGAAGCAGAGAGAGAGAGAGAATAAGTGAGTTGTTTGTGGTAACACAGGAAGCCTATGGCAAAGCACAGGATTGAAACCAAGTCACCCCCAGAGGCCTAATCTAAGGCAGTAATTGTCAACCTGTGGTCCACAGACCCCTGGGGGTTCGACGTCTACATCAAAGGCGTCTGTGAAAGATTGTCACTACCATAGAACAGTGGTTTTCAACTTGGGGTCTGCTGACCCCTGGGGGGGGGGCGTCCACAAACTAGGAGTCAGCACCTCCATTTGAAATTTTTAGGGAGCCACAAATGAAAAAAAAAAAAAAGGTTGAAAACCACTAGTGTAGGCTAACACCCCCCATAGCTGGACTCCACCCATCATCTCTTACCACCAGGGACCCACGTGTTCTGGGGATCTCACCTCCCCTGCCCCGCCCAGGCTCAGTCTGTTCAGAGGATCCATCCACCCTTCGCTTCTAACCTCCCTCCCCAAGCCCAACACATCCCGGGGATAGCCCCGCTCCCCCCCACCCCCCTCTCGGGCCCAGGCGTGCCCAGCCCCCGCTGACCCACGTGCGCCGGCCGGGCACTCCCGCGGCCCCACAGCAGGCGGGCGGTGCTAGGACCCGCGGGGAGCCGCTGCCCGGCGCTGAGCCGGGCCGGCCGGTACCTGGCGAAGCAGCACTCGCAGTGGTTGCCCCGCTCGCTGACGGTCAGCACGCAGGTGTAGGCCGGGCAGCTGAAGAGCAGCTCCCCCGGGGCGAAGCGCTGCCGGGCCCGCAGCCCCCGGCCCTTGCCCGGGCTGGTGAACCGCTCCAGGCCCTCCTCGCGCGGGCCCCCCTCCGCCCGCATCCTTGCCGGCCAGGCGCGCGGCGCTCCTGCTGCGGCCGGGGGCTCCCCGCCAGGCCGCTCCTAATGGAGCCGAGTCACCCGCGCGGCACCACGTACACCGGCAGCCGACTCCCCGGGAAACCGCCGCAGGAGCCCGCCGGGTCCTAGAGCCCGCCCAGCCAGGCAGCACCCGCCTCCCCCGGGCGGGCAGACCCCGTTCGCCCATCCTCCGGGGGCGCCCCGCTTACCCGCCCCTCGCCCGCCACCGGGTGCCCACGGCCCTGGAGGAGGCCAAGCTGCTGGGCATACCAGGGCGGTTGCTTCCCGCCGCCCCACCTCTGAGACTGAAAAAAGAGGCCGAGGGCATCATGAGTCACGCAGTGAACCCGGACAGCGCCATGGCTCAAAACCTGGGGCCTCCCTGGAGGGGACTTTTCCCTCTGATCCTCCCCTCTTCTGACAGCTGTGCTTATGGCATCAGCACTGGGGTGACCAAGTAGCAAGTGGGAAAAATCAGGACATTTGGGGGGGGGGCTAATAGTTGCCTGTGTGTATAAAACAAATCCCCTAGTATTGGGAGGTCTGGTCACCGGAATCAGCACTGAAAGTCTTCTCAGATTGCTGGCTCAGCCTTAAGAGCTGTAGAAATCCCTAGGGCTGCTCTGCACTCCAAAAATTATAGCAATAACTATGTTGGTTGAGGGGGTGGATTTTTACAGATATAATTATAACACTATATGCAAAAGCCATCTAGTGTTGATACAGTTATACTGGTATAGAGGACAAGGTGCCTTATACCAGTGTAGCTTATTCTGTCTGAACCACAATAAGCTGTATATCCACACGAGGCAGGTTTTGCTGCTTTAACTATTCTCGTCTTGCTAAAGCAGCAAAACTATCCAGTATAGATAAACCCTTAGTCTCAACCATAAACCTGATCTTGGGCAGGTATAATGGACAATGAATCCCAGAGGACCAGTATTGGCTCACGCCAACCTCAGGTTCTCTATCAAGAAGAGCAGCTAAGCATGTAAAGAAAGATGCAGAAGATGTGGTCATGCTGAGGATTTTTGCTGTGTAGGTCACACGCAGCCTCTAAATTTGTTGCTTGCCTTATAAACAGGGCTAGTGAGCAAGCTCATGTGGGTCCCATATAATCATCAATACTACAGGCCTTGGGTAACTTCTTGCTGTCTCACTCACAAAGACGCTGAGCTATTAGAAAGGGTTCCAATGTGATAAAGCTTCCTAATCTAGAAAAACCCAGCAAAATGGTGCTTAACAACGTCACTCTACGTGCGCCATGTAGTTGTGAACCCCATGGAATCCATGAAGGAACCTTAGGAATTGAATTGCAGGGACCGCAGATGCTTTGGGAAGCCCTACTTATAAAAAGTATACCTCAATTTTACATCCATGCAACCCCACTGACTTCAGCAGAGTTATTCTGTATTTACACCAGTGAAAATGAGAAGTGGAGGACCATGGGGGCATTACTCTAGAATATTGCAATATTTTGATAGCTTGGAAGGAAATATGTTGAATTAATGGGGGTAATTATTTGTTACCTACAACTAGTTAGCCTCATGGGTGAGGCTTTCCCATTTATAAACAAGAAAATTAGCAACAAAACAAATAACAAAAAGTCCCAGTGCAACAGCAGAAATAATGTCATAAATGTGTCTAAAAGCCATCAGAGCTAGGAAATGTTAAATTTACTCAAACTAGGAATAAGTGTTACCTTTGATTACGTTAGAAATAATAAATGCAATAAATCTATACTAAAGTTATCTTCAAGGTAAGGCTCAACCCCACAAAGCTCAAGAAAGCTTAGTTAAGGCTATTATAATGCTCTTAACTCACACGTTTGTGCCTAAGCATTTCAGTACATGAGGTTTTTTATTAGTTATACAGCAGTTGGACTTACCACTGGAAGAATATTCATTTCAGAAATACGAGTTAAGCATGCAGATGGATATAAATATTTTCTGCATCACTTGTAGTACGTGTGTACTCTAGATTAATACAGTCATCCAAGGTATGTTATCTGTGCTATAAATAGGTGGTCATTTAGTTTTACATGCCATTATTTGTGCAATAAATTACCTGGAAACAGTTTGTCTATATGTGCAGATTGGAATATAAAAAATGAAAAATTTCACAAGGAAAAGTAAATGAATAAACTAGAAATCAAAGAGGGTGCAAAACAAGAATAAAAAAATTAATGTTGAGAAAGAATTTCTTGAACTAAAAGAGTAAACTCATTCCCATCATTGATTTTAGTGCCAGTAAAACTGAAGGGCCATTTATACCCTGTAAAGTTAGAGTCCCTTCCTTGGTGTTAGTCTAGTGTAAATGAGATCCGAAGCTGTCCCTAAATAAGAACTATGGGAGTGGGCCATAGAGTTTTAATACTAACCAAAATGTTCCAATCCAGTCCTTACCCTGGAAGATCTTAACCAAATAGCAGCAGAGAAATGTGAAATAATTACCAGTAGGTAAATGTAAAATGCAAAACATTCTTTCACCACTGCACTTTTTGAACAAAGGGCATTCTGTGCCTGCAGAGCCTTCCGGGGGGAGGGCTCAAAAGGGAGAAGGGCTGAAGCAAGCAAGTGTAAGGGAGTCTAACTAAATGTAGATAGATTCCAAACTAGTGTAATCCTTGTGCCAAAAGAAGATACGCTCAAAACTCCCACTAGGTTTACTTAGACAAATTTTGATTTACCTTTGAATTTGGCTCAAGCTGGTATATTAAGAGTGTACAGTTACACAGAAAACGGAAGTAACTGAATGATGCACTTTCTTAATGATTATTTGATTTTTATTTTATCATTATACCTTTCTTCAGGGGTGCTGGAACAATTTGTATAATGGGGGTGCTGAGATCCATTGAACTAAACTGTAAACCCGGTATATAATGGAAACCACTTCAAGCCAGAGGGTGTAGAAGCACCCCCGCACCCGTAGTTCCAGCACCGATGTCTTTCTTGCACCAATATTGGTGCATAGGGCAGAAACCAGTCTCTTCCACCCCTCTCTGTAGTTAGCTGCCGCTTCCATCTGCTCTATGGTGTTGAGATTGACTGTTCTGCCCTCCCTGCCAAGGGTTCTTCTTGGGTACTCTCGTTTCCTAACACCAGTTAGTTTCCAGTTGACAGCTTCATGTGGGAGTCTCTGTGTTGGCGTCCAGAGTACATGCCTCAAATACATGCAGCACTTCCTTCTAATTCTAGTGAAGACAAGCTGCTGGCTGGTAAGTTCTCAGATCTCTTCACTGGTAATACAGTCTCAATGCTTAGAATCTTTCTAGGCACTTAGTTTCAAAGGCAATTAGTTTTCTATCTAATATTTTAATAGATCTCCCGCTCTTGCAGCTGTAAGTTAGAATTGAGATTATGTTTGAGTTGAAAATTCTGTTTTATTTTGGTGCTGTATACCTTTGATTTCCATACATTGTTGAGTTTAGTGAATGCTGTGGATGCATTTCCTATCCTTGATGTTACTTCTTTTTTGAGGTCTCCATTGGCTAGTTTGGTGCTATCCAGGTAAATGAACTGTTCGCTTCCTTGATGTTTGTGCCTTCTAATATGATGCAACAGCTTGACAGCTGGGTTTCAATGATATTTGTTTTGATGTAACTGACTTAGCTGCTTATAAAAAGAAATGAAGATAAATTAACTTCCAAATTGCCATGATAGAAAAGTCTTTCTGTATAAGCTATTAAATATAAACTTCAAACATTTTTATGTCAGCATCCATCCAGTTATGGTTCTTGTTTTTCAATGTTCTCTCTCATATTAACACATTGAAATAACTGGAGCATTACAAAAATAATTCAGCCCTCTGAGTCTAAATTATTTTAATTATGTCCAACTGCTACATTTTTTTAAGAGGAAAGGGTCAGCAACCAAAATGGAAAAATATGGCTCAGTAATTAAAAAATGTAATACCACTCCCTCCTCCTAAACGTTAATCATGCACCACCGTAGATTTACGGGTACTGAGTATGGAATTATAGTTAGTTAGAACTCCAAAAATAGATTCTAAATAAATAACAAAAACTAAAATATTTGGGATAATGATTGTTATTTACTGTTTATTTGTACAGTATCTAGCACAATGGAACCCTGATCTGGTTGGCCTGTAGGCACTACTGCAATATAAATGTTCAATAATAATTAATAATGCAGTCCATGGAATGAAGAAATCAACATTACTTGAGAAATTGGTCTGGTGTTCAATCCAGTATGATTCATAGATTATAAAGCCAAAAAGGGCTTTAGTGATAGTCTAGTCTGACTTCCTACATAAAGCAAGCCATAGGACTTCCTTGAATTAATTGCTGTTTGAATTATAGCATATCGTCTAGAAAAACATCCACTCTTGATTGAAAAATTTCCAGTGATGAAGAACCCACCACAACCCTGAGTAAGTTTTTCCAAGATTAATTATCCTCAATGTTAACATTTTCTGTCTTATTTCTAGTCTAAACCTCTCCAGCTTCAACTTTTAGCCATTGGATTTTGTTATACCTTTGTCTGCTAGATTGAAGAGCCCTCTGTTATCAAATTTCTGATTCCCCATGTGGTGACATATATACTTTGGTGACATGAAAAGTGGTCCATAACAAATCTCATAAAATACTATTATATAATCCAGGGGTGAAATCTAGGCCCCATTGAGGTCAATGGCAAAACTTCCCATTGATTTAAATGGGGCCAGAATTTCACATCATGTCCTTACTTGTAGCAATGAACCTAACCACTTGCTAAGCATGTGCTTAACTGGCTTAGGTCCCACAGAATGCTCAACATCTTGCACCATTAAAAATATAGCGTCAGTGGAAGAAGCATATTCATCGGATCATGCTGAGGATAAAGAGGCAGAATCTGAAATTCACTGGCCCTCTTCCAGAGTAAGCATCTGTATTTCAATATTTAAAAAAATATATTTACTAAATTGGCTTTTATTCGGTCCACCCTAGATAACTTAGCTTATAGTACAAACTTTCTAAGAGTTAATATATGAATCTATTTACATAGGGTGAAACTTACCATAAGCCCTGAGCTCCATTTAAATCATTAGGGAGAAATTCACCCAGTTGCCTGGGTAGCTTTAACATATTTTGGATGTTTTCCAAAACTGGTTTGACAGTCTATTAATAAAAATAATTTTGTAAATATCTTGTCCTTTCCTCTTTCCCCCTGTTATAAAATTACATATTTAAACTAATAAAACATAGTGTTCTGATCTGTCTAATTTATCTAAGTTTTCGTGCCATGCTCATTCTCATGGTATGTGAGTTTATATGAATGGATTTTTGGGAATCAGTCGGAATGGCAGAATGAATAATTACCTGGAAAGTGATATTCTAGCCAACACTAGCTTCCAAATATTGTGTTTGTATTGAAAAACATAGGTTAATCAGTTTATACTGATTCTCAATAAGTTAATCATATAAATATTTGTGCAGTTGCTGTTCAAATAACATTCCTGTGAAGTGTTAGGTACCCATGAGAGCAGCTGAGGCATAGATCCGGTGCAGTATTTAGGCACCTAACTCCCATGGGAGCTGGGCCTGAGTGCTCTCAATTCCCAAAACCTACAAGGGGTGTTGAGGACACTGAATACCATGCAGGACTGGTGGGTGATAAAATCTCTAAATGATACCGTGTGTCCCAGGACATTTCTGCTTCTCTATCTTTTTTATAAACTCTGAAGTTTTTGTGTTTTAGAACTGAAAGACGAAAGCTCATGGAAGGATCTGAAGTGTGGTATAGGTTTAAGAAAGTCAAAGAACAAAGTGTGGTGTCTGTTCTTTGAATTTCTTAAAATGAAGAAGTGCTTAGAACCAAAGCCATTCACCTTCATGCACAACCTTGGAACTGCTCTGTGGAAAACTGTGAGCATTTTAGTGGATGATATAAAGATTTTTAGTTTAGTTAGTGAATCAATACAGTTATTTTAACATGATCTGAATTCCAGAAACTTTTGAGCAGCCTACATTGAAAGCTGTATTTTTCTATTATGTACCATGATGAACAGACCTTGCCAAGCAAGCTCCTTCACTTGGAATTTACAGGGAGTCAGTCACTAAGACCTAAAGCCTCAAGTGAACTGTGAGTCAAGAGTAAAAGTCAGCTATGGGTATGTGTAAGAAATGATCATAGCTAGAGCCCTACCAAATTCACAGTCCATTTTGGTCAATTTCATGGTCATAGGATTTTAAAAATCGTAAATTTCATGATTTCAGCTATTTAAATCTGAAATTTTCATGGTGTTGTAATTATAGGGATTCTGAGCCAAAAAGGAGTTGGGGGGGGGGGGGGTTGGAACACCGATGGGGGGGAGTGGGGGGGGGGGGGGGGGGGGGGTGGTGTGTGTGTGTGGGGGGGAGGGGGGGGGGGGTTGCAGTACTTCTACCCTTACTTCTGCCAGGTGCTGGTGATGGCTCTGCCTTCAGAGCTGGGAAGCTGGAGAATAGGGGTTGCTGGCTGGGAGCCCAGCTCTGAAGGCAGAGCCGCCACCAGCAGCAGCATAAAAGTAACGATGGCATGGTATGGTATTGCCACCCTTACATCTGCGCTGCTACCTGCACATCTGGTTCCTCATTCAGCAGCCGCCACTCTCTGGCCGCCCAACTCTGAAGGCAGCAGCACAGATATAAGGGTGGCATGGTATGGTATTGCTTCGCTTACTTCTGTGCTGCTGGTCATGGGGCTCTGCCTTCAGAGCTGCGCACATGGCCAACAGCCACCACTCTCCGGCCACCCAGCTCTGAAGGGAGCACAGAAGTAAGGGTGGCAATACTATGACACCCCCAAAAAATAATCTTGTGACCCCCCCTGCAACTCCCTTTTGGGTCAGGACCCCCAGTTTGAGAAACGCTGGTCTCCCCCGTGAAATCTGTACAGTATAAGGTAAAACACACAAAAGACCAGATTTCACGGTCTGTGACGCATTTTTCATGGCTATGAATTTGGTAGGGCCCTAATCATAGGCCATCAGCCTGTGAGGAGAGAAAGGACAAGAAAAAACCAGATATAAACTCTTCTATATCAGGTGCTGTTGCTTCCAGAGAGGTCTGGTTTGGTAACCTTGTCTCTTCTTTGAAATGCAGTATAAGAGTGGTAGGTACTATTATGAAATGGAAATATTCTAAATCCTGAGGCCCCCCCTTACTCAGATTTTACTCACTCCTTACTCAGCCAAACTCCCACTAGCTTTTAAATAATAATGAATACGGTGGCCAGGAAACAGTGAGCTAATGAAAAAGATAGGGAACAAGAGAGATTAGTAACTGCCCACTGTTAATCACTTATTAGCTTTCAGACTCAATCAAGCTTTGAAGATAGAAATAATTTAGGCCATCTTGCTCCCCATAACTTCTTTATGCACAGTGAATCACAGGATATGTCTACATTGCAATCAGAGGTGTGATTGCAGTTCAGGTAGACATACCCACACTAACTTTAATCTAGCTGGCACAGCTAAAAATAGCAGTGAAGCTGCTATGGCACAGGCTTCAGCATGGGTTGTATAAGCCTGCCTGGTTTCCTTGACACATACTTACATTCCTAGTCTGCGCTGAAACCTGTGCCCCCCTGGCTTCACTGCTGTCCCCATGCTAGCTAGATTAAAGCTAGGAATGGATGTCTACCTGAGCTGCAATGACACCTTCAATTGCAGTGTAGACATATTCACAGCTGACATAATGATGGAAATGGGGAATGCTACCTCTGTGACATACTCCTTCCTTCCCTTCAACACAGGTACCTAGATTTTAATGGGGCAGGATAGGTTGGGGGAGCAGCCAAACGATATCAGATTCTCCTCCCTCCCAAACTCCAGGGCTAACACAGATTAAGGCTATGTCTACACTGGCACTTCCATCACTAAAACGTTTGTCGCTCGGGGGTGTGAAAAAACACCCCCCTGAACAAAAAACGTTTTAACGACGAAAAGCGCCGGTGTGGACAGCGCTGCGTCGGTGGGAGCCGCGCTCCTGGCAGCAAAGCTACCGCTCCTCGTTGGAGGTGGTTTTATTTTGTTGCCAGGAGAACATGAAATAATATCAAGTTACTACTCCATCAAAGAAAGGTAGAGCAACTTCTGACCTCATGAAGTTGCCACATACTTTCCCTTTTGCTGCTTATCTGCAACTTTTGCTGTGCTGTGGACTTGAGTAAGCTCTTTGACCCATTGAGCACTTCCTGGGACCAAATCTATCCCACAGATTCCTGGCCAGGATAGTGAAAGAGATACCCAGGGTCATCATATCTATCCTATTACTTGTAAAGGCATTGTAGACAAGGGAAATGTCTGCAAGTCCCCAGTAGGGTGACCAGATGTCCCGATTTTATAGGGACAGTCCTGATATTTGGGGCTTTTTCTTCTATAGGCACCTATTACCCCCCACCCCCGTCCCGATTTTTCACACTTGCTGTCTGGTCACCCTAGTCCCCAGGGACACAGGTGAATGACACTAAATGAATCCCACTATCTGTAGTAAGGCAGCTCACCCTTACTGACATGTGGGTATATCCCAAGGCCACTGAACTACGCACTATCTCTCTTTTTAGTTGCATGGACATAGTGCCCCCCTGTGTGATCCCGGACCCAAGACTAAGCAAGGCCACATATTTCCCCAATCACAGTCTATTGAGAAGAACTATGTCCTTATGTGCCTACTTTCCCAATAAAAAAGTTCACAGAGGGGGTGGGGGAGGGCTGGTGGCTCTCCCTTATATTCTGGGTGAGTGTCCTTTTTGGTTCCCATTTTAGCATGCCCCTAAAAACCCACAACTATAGATTCCTAGAGTTTAAGGCCACAAGGCCATTATATCATCTAATCTGTTCTCCTGTATCTCACAGACCTTTAAATATCACCCACTTACTCTTTTGATGAGTCTAATAATTTGTGCTTAACTAAAGCATAACTTCCAAAAAGGCATCCAGTCTTAATCTGAAGATATCAAGAGAGATAAAATCTACCACTTCATTTGGTAGTTTGTTCCAATGGTTACTTATCCTCACTGTTACAAATTGCTGTAAAGATGTCTACTTGTTTATTAACACAGATATTTAATATTGGAATTTACAATCATGGGAAGCATGACTATTTTCTTTGTGCCTTGCAGGAGGAGAGGAATGACAGACTCAAAGGTTGAGGAGCTTTGGTTTGATTGAATGTAGGAAATGTGCACATTTTAGGAACATAGGAATATAGCAATCACCATACCTGCTCAGAGCAGTTTGCATTTAGTCCAGTAACTTGATTCCTTGACAATAGCCAGTACCAGAAGTTTGACGGTACAAGAAACCTTCCAATAGGCAGCAATGGAATAGCCTGGCCATAGGGAGTTTCTTCCCCATCAGCTGGAGATAGGCATATGCCCTGTTGCATGGGGACTTACATTTCTTCCAAAACTCTTGTTTTATTTAACCTTATTTTATCATTCTGGATGTTCTTATTAACTATATAAATGTCAATTGATTATTTGAAACCTACTAAGCTCTTAGCCTCCCATATCTTGTGGCTCTGAGTTCCAGAAGTTAATTGTGCATCATGTATAAAAGTATATCCTTTTATCCGTTTTATCTGTTGTTGCCTTTCAGTTTCATTGAATGTTCCCTTGAACTTGCATTATGAAAATGGGCATGCCTATTCACCCTATCTACTTTCTCTATACCATTCATTATTTTGTATGACTTTGTCATGTCCTTCCTTTTTCATCTCCTCTCTAAACAGTCTGTGATGTTCTGTACCTCGTACAGAACACTCTACGCCCGCATGTCATCCTTATAAAATGATTGTGTGGTATCCAATGCAAAGTTTGTCATGTTGGGTGTCTTCGGAAGGATCATGATGCACTGAGCATTGTTGTTATAGTAATTGTTGTTACGGTAATGTTATAGTAATGTTATAGGTTATAATTTCATGTTTATAGTTATGAGGCTGTAAATGTATTCTCATGGCTTAAAGCAAGCCCAGGAAAAAACTCTCTAAGAGCAGAGGGGCAGTTCACACCTCATCAGGGCATGTATGGGACAAACCCAGCCCAGCCTCACAGGAACAAAGGACACTGGCCTAGGCAACAACAAAGGATCTGTTGGACTCTCGAGTGAGTCACCCCCCCTTCCTTTGGTCTGTTTGGGACTGCGATGAGGTAATGCTCACCTGACTCTGAAGAGGTGGGGGTAAAGCCAAGAGGAAAGAAAGGACATGATAAAAGGGAGACATGTTTGCCATGCTCTTTCTCTCTCTTCTGCCTACATCTACAGACACCACCACACCAAGTGACTGAAGCGCTGATCAAAGGGGAGAGCCCTGGCTGAAGAGCAACCAGCCAGCCTGTGGTGAGAAGCATCTAAGTTTGTAAAGGCACTGAAAGTGTTAAGATCAGCTTAGAATGCATTTTGCTTTTATTTAATTTGACCAAATCTGACTTCTTGTGCTTTGACTTCTAATCACTTAAAATCTATCTTTATAGTTAATAAATCTGTTTGTTTATTCTACCTGAAGCAGTGCGTTTGGTTTGAAGTGTGTCAGAGACTCCCCTTGGGATAACAAGCCTGGTACATATCAATTTCTTTGTTAAATTAATGAACTCATATAAGCTTGCAGCGTCCAGCGGGCATAACCGGACACTGCAAGACGGAGGTTCCTAGGGTTGTGTCTGGGACCGGAGATATTGGCTAGTGTCATTCGGTTGCACAATCCAAGGAGCAGCTTACATGCCAGAGGCTGTGCGTGAACAGCCCAGGAGTGGGGTTCTCACAGCAGAGCAGGGTAAGGCTGGCTCCCAGAGTCAAGGATTGGAGTGACCTAGCAAATCACCGGTCCTGATAACACCAGGCGGGAATGTCACACAGTCCCAGTCTTTTCAGTCTCTCTTTATATGGAAGTTTATCCATCTTTGTAATCATTCTCATCACTTTTCTCTGAAACCCCTCTATTTATACTTTGCTGAGTTCTAGATAGAGTACTGAACACAGTATTCCAGGTGAGGTGTACCATCGATTTATATAATGGCAGCATAATACCATCAGTGTTGTTTTACATTTACATTTAATGAAATATTTGTTCCAAAATAGCTATATACCTAAGACTTTTTTTTAAAAAGTATTGAAAGTGATTTTAGGAGCCAGACTGACAGTCCTGGAGTTATTTTTAAAGCCCCATAACAGGTACATTTTGATCAAGCTCCCAGCACTGCTTCTACAATTTTCTGTAGGGATCACCTCTAAGAGTGCAATTAAATGATGATGATTACTGTTAATGTTTGGTTTCCCTAGCTCATTCAATGCTTGGCCTTTCTGCTGAATCTTCCTAAAAGTGTGTCAATTAATGTTAATCATGGAGTACTATGCACACCTATCCATTGGGAAAAGGACTCAGACCACCAAAATAATTTCACATAAGCCACCAAATAGCAATCAGATGATATGAATTTTCTGGAATAGAATGGATAGTGACTTGCAGTCTAGTGGCTATAAGGCTTTGTCTACACTGGCAACTGAACGACAAAACTTTTGTTGTTCAGAGGTGTTAAAAAACCACACACCCCGAACGACAAACGTTTTGTCGACGAAAAGCGCTGGTGTGAACAGCACTTTGTTGGCAGGAGAGCTCTCGGTAAAAGGTACATAGTGTAGAAAAAGCCTAAGCTTGATCCCCTTATTTAAGACCTGATAAAACGGATCCAGATAAGATGGTTGCTTAGGACTAGTTAATAAGATGATAATAAGTAAGTGTGACAGACCCAGACCAGTTGGGTGCAGAAGTCTGGTAGAAGGAAAACACACTGGACACTGGATGAATAGTTTTCTCTTTCCTGAGTGACGAGGGCAGGAGCCAGAGCAGTCAGGAAGGTGCTAGAAGCAATTAAGTCAGGCAGACTCCATAAGACACCTGGAACCAATTAAGAACTGATTAGAAGCAATCAAGGGAAACAGGCTAATCAGATCACCTGAAGCCCATTTATAACCGGCTGGGACTACTTTAAAAGGAAGCTCCTTCAGTGAGACCGGCTGGTAGAAGCTGGGAGTAAGACGATGTGTTGTGGGAAGACTGGGAGAAAGAAGATGTGCAGTAAAAGACCCGGAAGAACAAGCGTGGTCAGGTACCAAGGAGGGTGCTAGGAGGGGCCGTTTGGGGAAGTAGTCCAGGGAAGGACTATAGCTCCGGTAGTATAGGAAACAGGTACCTGTTGCCGGTGCCATTAGGGTCCGTGGGCTGGAACCCAGAGAAGAGGGCGGGCCCGGGTTCCCCCCAACTCTCCCACACCTTTACAGAAACACTCCCTGAGTAGGAAGACAGGGACTAAAAAGGGTTCTTCAGGGGTGAAAGTAAGGCGGTATGGACCAGTACGGTGTACTGGTAAAAAGTAGCCACCAGTACCAGCCCGTACCGCTGACTTTAAAGCGCAGGGCCGCCAATGGGGGAGACACAAAAGGGGCAGAGACTTAAAGCCACGGCAGCGGTGGCCGGAGCCCTGGGCTGTTTAAATCGCCGCTGGAGCCCCAGGTGGCGCGGGCCAGGCAGCGCAGATGGGCTGGCTGGGGGACGCTGACCCCAGCCCCGCCCCTTCCACCTGATGCCCCGCCCCTTCCGGGGTAGGGGGAGAGCTGGCCCCGTACCAGTAAGTGCTCCATTTTACTTTCACCCCTGGGGTTCTTACACCAAACCCATTGACTGGCCGATGATGAAGGTGGAGCAGTAAGCTGTAACCCTTGCCTCTAGGAGGGGAGAGAGGCTACATTGAGGGTCACAGCAAACCTCTGAGGCAAGCCCTAACCGCCTAGAAGCGCAGGACCCCCTAAGGCAAAACCGGAGCTCTGCCACATAAGGCATAATTAATATGTCGTTCAGGATGCTATTTTGTCTCTATCAAAGATAGCCTTATTAGCAAAATAAGCAGTTGGTGATTCAAAGCTACCACATGGATGTTGTTCAACACTTTACTGAGTCAGTCCTCTCAAAGACAGTTGCTGTAATTTGTAGCTTATATTTTGTTAATCTCTGAATCATTTTCAGCTATTTTCACTTCAGCAAACCCTTGTGGGCCATGTGATAGATGTGTTCAAGCCACAATAGCTGGCTTCTTTTTGTGCAAAGCGTCAGCAGTTAGAAGGAATTGCATTTAGTTAACATGACACATCCTGCCATCTTCTACATCCAGGAATCTGATGCTTCTGTCCTCCCTCTGTTCTTAGATAATAATGGTTATCCCTATGTCAAGGCCATAGAAGAAGAAAAAGACAATAGATCATAAAACCTTCATTGAAACTCTAGCTTTAGCTTCCATTGTTCTCCATATCTCCCTTATCATAGCCAATGCTTTGACTAAATGGGTGTCAAGTTGCTTATTTCATTTACTACTTCTGTAAATGCAGATGTCTGAGTAATTGAATGTTTTAACCTATTGCAGTATTTCTTCAATCACTTATCTGTGCAGACTACACCAGAATTCATCCTATGCTCAAATGGAATTTGTTGCATTCAGCTTACATTAAGAGCCAAACTTCAAGACTCTTTAATTTTTGTCATCTCTTGGAAGTTAAACAATAGGTTAGTGAATCCAGTGACACTATAACACAGTTTAGCAGTGATGGTTAGAACCAAAAGTTCCATTTAATGTAGCTGTTTTCTCCAGTGTGATTGTAGGATTTTTTTGGTCTGATAGTTATCTAGGACAATAATTAGAATTACACTGTATGTTTGTTCACAATGTGGTACCGCTTGTAAAAATATATATATGTGTAGAATCATGGTATTCTTATCTCATTAGGACCTGTCTTTTGTGTTGGAATAATGGGATGGTAATAAGAATAACATGAAATAATATCAAGTTACTACTTCATCAAAGAAAGGTAGAGCAACTTCTGACCTTTTTTCAGTTCTTTGGAGAAGGAGAGAAACTTGTTTTCACTGATGACTAATCTTTCTTCTTCAGGGTTGGTTTTATGGTCACATTTGCCATCATATTGGCAAGCTTTTCCATGCCAGTTGCTTAAGTGTACCATCTCTCATATCTAGAACACACTCCTATTCGTTATTTTATATGCTTTATGTTCTTCCTTCTAGCTTTGTAGGAGTACAGGCAATACCTTCTGGGCGGCCAGACAGGGAATCATGTGCAGACCTGACAAATGTTTTACCTGACACACACGTGTTCCTGCAGCCCACCTGAGATGTCGAGCATTCATCTGGGCCATGGGAATGGCCTGCGATTAGGGCTCATGGACACCAGAGGCTGCTGGCTGTGGTACCTGCTATGGTACTAGCGGCTCACTCTGCTGGATTGGAGAGAGGAAAGAACAGCAGGAGGAGTAGGCAGAGCAGAGGTGGAGATAGAAGGTGAGTGGACCCAGTACTGGCCCTAGGCTATCTGTCCAGCTTTCGCCCCATACACTCAGCTTCCCTCAACCCTCAGCTGCCATCGTTCCTTACCTCCTACAAAGCACCTCTACAGTTATCCTCCTCTACTGGCCACTTGCCTCTGGACAATCTCACAAACCCAACTTTCCCCAGCTTCTCCTTCACGAGCTACCTAGCTATCCCCTGAACATCTCCAGAAAGCCACCCAACCAGCTATCAGAAAATAGCTCTCTTATGAAAAAGTGCTGTATAACTTAATTGTCATGAAACCCAGAGGGTTCTATAAAAATGTAACGGGGTTCTACAGAAATGACTCTAAAACCTATAGAAAATGATACCCTTTATATATCCTTTTTTGAACCATTGTAATGAATTCTAGATATCTCTGCAATAGGATGGTTTAAAAAAACCTGTAGAAACTGACCATTTTGTATTAAATTCTGTAGGAGTGTTCCATAAGAGTTGGGCAGTTTCTGAGATATAGGCTCTGTGTGGTTTTTGTGACTCCAGTGGCTAGTTGAACTTTGGTTTTGGACTGCAGCACAATCTGAACATGTGAGCTGTCTTTTGTGGGTAAAAAAGAAGATACCGGTACTTCTCTGCCCCATTAATCTACAGCAGGGGTCGGCAACTTTTCAGAAATGGTGTGCCGAGTCTTCATTTATTCACTCTAATTTAAGGTTTCAGGTGCCAGTAATACATTTTAACATTTTTAGAAGGTCTCTTTCTATAAGTCTATAATATATAACTAAACTATTGTTGTATGTAAACTAAATAAGGTTTTTAAAATGTTTAAGAAGCTTCATTTAAAATTAAATTAAAATGCAGAGCCCCCCGGACCGGTGGCCAGGACCCGGGCAGTATGAGTGCCACTGAAAATCAGCTCGTGTGTCGCCTTTGGCACGTGTGCCATAGGTTGCCTGCCTCTGATCTACAGATTCATGGGCAAGCTTGTGCTGCCTTAAACTTCACCGGAATGCACCATACAGCTGCAGGGCAATTGTGTTTGATTTCTAAATGGAACGTACAATAGGAACTGTGCCTTCTGGAGTAAAATACAGTATACACAGAAAATCACATGCCATTTACACAAGTAACTGTGATTTTGTGTTATTTCAGTGATCTGAGGGTTTTTTTCAATGCATCAGGGAGATAAGAAAGTACTTGCCAATAATTTTGATAGTGTCCTTTCCTTGACCTGGTAGAAATGAACATAGATGGCATTGACAAGAAATAAAACTATTTAAATTAGGCAGGTAAGTTTATGTTTGAGCCAAGCACAAAATTTAACCTTAGATTGGAAATGTTCATTTCAAGAAAGCCATAGCAGGTCAGACATTGAAAGCTATCAGTCACACAGTTAAAAACATAAATTGGGAAGATCCATGCTGAAGACAATGACAGCAGAGATTAGAAATGACAGCAGGGGGAAAGTCCTGCCTAACTTAGGAAAGAGGAAAAATGTCAAAACAGTAATAAACTACAGTAAGGCCAACAGGTCAACCCACATGAGAAAACCAACAGGTAACAGAAGGGCCTCTGAAACTTCTGAAGAATAGAAGATCAGTAGGAAAGCATTTTTATGAGAAATAAAATGCGCCTTCCTGTCAGGGAGGAAGGGAGTTGCAGAGTGCTTGAGAAATGGAAAAAAATGCAATTAAAACCAGATATGAATAAAGATCAGGTGAGAGAGGATGTCACCTTATGTCCTTTGGAACTGTATTTCTGCTGCCTCCTGAAATTATGTTTTCCTGAAACAAAGGAACAATGTTATGGAAAAGTGGGTGCCAGGTACTTTAGGAAAATGAGACACAGCGAAGCGGATAAAAGAGACAAAGACAATAGCAATCATATGCAATAAACCGAAGGCAGCTGAGGTCTGAGACAAAGGTGAAAATTCTGAGCCAGCAAGATGAGTGAAGCAGGGGAAGGAAGGAGGGAAAGGTGATTCACAATAACGTTTGAAAGACATTGGCTTGAATATTCATCAATGTCACAGCAAACTTAGCTTGGCGGCCTTGGTGACTGACTTTGTTCAGTTAGCGATTTCCCATTTTTAAGATGATAAACAGGAAAGTGGCTTGATATATGGCTTTTTAATGTTAGCTGAATGCAACAAACCTAAGCTCAGGCTTTCATGCCAATTGGATAGACATTGGCATACAATTTTATTGTTTTTGTATAGGCATAATTGAAATATTTGTTTGTGTTGGTACCCACTCCAAAATTAGACAATGTAGACTCCTGCATACAAATATACCTTTTGACATGCAGGCAGCATGGGTACACCACACAATGGAACAAGTGGAGTAAGCTGTGCAGTCATCTGGAGTACCTCACTCTCCATTAATTCATTCATATGAAAACCTAGTTCCCAGGCCCTGGTCAATTACTTTATTTCTTTTACTTTAGAAATCGCTAGAAGGATTGTGAAGTGATTAATGTAGCTTGACATGATGAAGAATCTGAAGGTACTTAGGGTAAAATATTTTAGCTGATAGCGGTACAGACTATTTCGTGCTGCTTTTGTGAGTGGTATTTCAATATATTATACAATGGTCTTCTGAAATGACTGGTTTGCTGAAGATTAAGCTGCCTGTACTATTATATGTGTTAGAGAGGGGCCCAAGCCACAAAGTTCAGACCTGAAATCAGATCAGAATTCAAACTTTCCCAAAGCTTGGGATGGGAGTTGGATCTGAGATTATCGTTCAGTCTCATCTCTTATACCTACATACAGATATAATATGTAAGACATATTATATAAAGATACAAGGACCAAATTCTGTTCTTGGTTACACCTGTATAAATATTTATTCCGGATGTCACAGTGTTGTAACTGAGAGCAGAATTTGGCTGCTCATTTGAAGTTGGTGCCAAATGCTATCAATAAATGCCTGCCAAAAATAACCAACTAACATATAGTAATTTAAACAGAAAATTCGGAAATCAGTTGCACACTGAGGGCATGTCTACACTAGAAACGTAAGTCAACCTCACCAGGAGCACTTCCACCAACCTAAGAGG
Organism: Terrapene triunguis; assembly: GCF_002925995.2. Taxonomy (NCBI): domain Eukaryota; kingdom Metazoa; phylum Chordata; order Testudines; family Emydidae; genus Terrapene; species Terrapene triunguis. The sequence continues at coordinate 6,155,472 of NW_020664613.1, read as the reverse complement.
GGCAGTGTGGGGAGCTGAAAGCCTGATCTCTCAGCTCGGCTGGAAGCTTCCTGCCAGGAGCTAGGCTGTCCCACAGGCTCCTGGACTCCTGGAGGGCTGCCCCCATTCCCACTGGAAGTGGGGGAAGCCACCCAGGGCTTCTCACTCCTCCCCTGCCTGCTCGCCAACGGGAGTGGGGCAGCCTTGTCAATTGCTGTGAAATTGACAAGACCGCCAACAGCTGATGTAAAGGATGCAGTATCTACACAGACATTGCATCACCCTAACTACACGGACATAAGCCATATACATTTCATGGAGGTGGTGTTATTAAGTTGGTGTAGTAGGGAACTTACATTGGCGACAGGAAGGTTGTAGCTGTAGTGTAGACACTGACATAATTAGGTCAACATAAGCTGCCTCATGTTGACATAACTGTGTAGTGTAGACCAGCCCACAGTTGCTGTCAGGGTTCCCTCCCCACTCTGAACTCTGGGGTACAGATGTGGGGACCTGCATGAAAGACCCCCTAAACTTATGTTCCACCAGCTTAGCTTAAAAACTTCTCCAAGGCACAAATTCCTTTCCTTGTCCTTGGACGGTATTGCTGCCACCACCAAGTGATTTAAACAAGCATTCAGGGAGGGGCCACTTGGAGCCCTATCCCCCCCCCCCAAATATCCCCCTAAGCCCCTTCATCCCCTTTCCTGGGGAGGCTTGAGAATAATACACCAACCAAATAGTTTAACAAGGTGAGCACAGACCAGACCCTTGGGTTTTTAGGACACTAAAAACCAATCAGGTTCTTAAAAGAAGAACTTTATTATAAAAAAAAAAGTAAAAGAAGCACCTCTGTAAAATCGGGATGGAAGGTAATTTTACAGGGTAATAAAAAGATTTAAAACACAGAGGATTCCCCTCTAGGCTCAGCTTCAAAGTTACAAAACAGGAATAAACCTCCCTCTTGGCATAGGGAAAATTCACAAGCTAAAACAAAAGATAATCTAATGCATTTCCTTGCTATTACTTACAATTTCTGTAATTTTAGATGTATCATTTCAGTAGGCACTGGGTTACCTGCTTGGTCTCTCTCTTTGTCTCAAGAGCGAACACACACACAAGAGAACAAACAAAGCCTTCCCCCCCCCCCCCAGTTTTGAAAGTATCATCTTTCCCCAGTGGTCCTTCTGGTCAGGTGCCAACTAGGTTAATTGAACTGATTAACCCCTTACAGGTAAGTGATTCTGTACTTCTGGCCAAGAGGGATTTTATATTACTGCATATGTAAAGGTTGTTACCCTTTCCTTTATATTTATGACACGTCCCCCAAATCACAGACTGTGCTGGACAGCCTGTTCCACACTGGCTGTGATTTCTTCCTGGAGCCCTAGGAGAAAACAGAGTTAATAGGACACATGCACCTTTAGATATACTACTGATTATATAAAAACTAACAGTTGCAACATGGGCCCACTGGATGCTGATGCAAAGATTGATAATGGCACTACTAAGTGCCAAAAAATACACTGGAACCCCGCTATAACGCGCCCCGCTATAACACGAATTCATTTATAACGCGGGGCGAGTCTGGCCCCGGCGGCTGCAGCAGGCGCGGGGCGTTTGGGGTCCACGCCCCAGCGGCTGCAGCAGGCGCAACTCTCCCTGCAGCCCCGGCGCGCCTCTGTCCCCGGCAGGGCCGGCTCCAGCCCACGCCCTTCCCTCCCCGCCAACCGATGTAGGGGGCGGCAGCGCAGAGGAGGGGAGCGCTCGGCTGGGAGCGGGCTGCAGAGTGGCGCGGAGCCCTCCTGGCAGTTGGCGCGGCAGGCCGGCGGCGGTTGTCTTTGAGGGCCCCGCTCCCCTGGCCAGAGCGCCGGCCGGAGCGCGGCTAGCCCCGCGGCCCCGCGACCCCGGCCGGAGCACAGCCAGCCCCGCTCTCCCGGCGGGACTCTGGCCAGAGCGCGGCAGCCCCGCGGTCCCACTCTCCCGGCCGGAGCGCGGCCAGCACCGCAACCCCGGCGGGACCTCCGGCCGGAGCGCGGCCAGCCCCGCGGCCCCCTATGCCCCAGCCGGTAATCCCAAGTGCCGCCCCAGGAATCGGGCCCTGGCGGCAGGAGGGGCCGTGTGGCCAGTGCCCCAGCTGAAGGAAGCCCTGGCCGCCCCCCTTCTCTCTCTCCCCCGCTCCCTCCCTCCCCCTAGCCAGGGCGCGGAAGCTGGACACAAGTACAGTGGAACCCCGCTATAACACAACCCCGCATTTACCGCGATTGAATTTTTTGGACCCCAATGATCGCGTTAAGCGGGGTTCCACTGTACCTGAAAAGTGCTACTTCTGTGTGGCAGCCAATAAAGCTGCTGCACACACCCCTGTTTTTCAGCAATTAAATATCTGTAAATGGAAGCTCTCCCTTTTCCCTATCCCATGTCCGAAGTGGCCAAAATATAGAAGTTTTTCAGTGTGGTCCGTCTGCACAGCAGCTGTTTCACAGTTTGATAGCAGAGTCTACAGCCAGTTGCTTCAGTTTGCTCCTGTCACTGCCATAGGTTAATAGGAACAGAGGCAGAAGAAGGGCCTAGGCCAGCATAAAGCAGGAATAACAGGATTTTCTGCCAAGAGGGAGTGTGAGATAAGAACTTTAATGGGCAAGCAAACAAAGAATGAGTCCGAAGCCTGAGGCACTTCAGTGTGTTAGAAACAGACAAGCAGTCCTGGAACAAGTACAGCCAGGGCCGGCTCCAGGCACCAACTTACCAAGCAGGTGCTTGGGGCGGCCACTTCGGAGAGGGGCGGCACGTCCAGCTGTTCGGCGGCAATTCGGCAGACGGTCCCTCACTCCTGCTCGGAGCGAAGGACCTCCCGCCGAATTGCCGCCGCAGATCGCGATCGCGGCTTTTTTGTTTTGTTTTTGTTTTTGTTTGGCTGCTTGGGGCGGCCAAAACCCTGGAGCCGGCCCTGAGTACAGCCCAGAGTCTCAGTTTGAAATGATTGTGTGGCCCACATGCCAAAAAAGTTTGGCTCTGTGTATGTATGTGTGTATGTGTATCTATAGCCCCATACCAAATATGCAGTTGTGCTAATCATAGAATAAATTACAGAGCCATATGATAAACTGCACGCACCTTTGACCATCTCACCCGCACTCTGCTAACTAATCCATCACTACTTGGATTTATTCTAGCATTCCAAACCAAGGCTGCAATCCTGTAAACACTTATGTACATACAAAGAATCCCATTTAAATCAAGTTTGGCTGCATATAGTTCCAGACCTGAGTGTAAGTGAGATCATGGTCTTCCCTCTCGCATTTATTATTAGCAGTGAACTTCTCCAGACTGTGATTTATTTCATGCAGTATAACAACTGCTCCGGTACTGGTGTTGATTACCAGTTCACTGTAATTGTCTGTCTTGTAACATGGGTCATTTGGGGTATATGATTTGTTTGGTTTAAAGGAACCATCCTTTGATGTTCAGTCGAGGAGAAATACCTTAGAATCTAGTCTGATCCTCTTACCAGTGTACAACAAAATGTCAACTTTGCAGTTTCATGGAATTATCTCTGGCAGATTAGGGACATGCAAGAGAAAGTGGTTTAACAAACAACATTATAATATAAATTAGTATATAGAGCATTAGAATATAACATATAGCTGTATAGTTGCAAAATACCAGTCATAGATAAATATATCAATAATTATTAGGCCAGATTCTCATTGGTGTAAATCTGCCCCATTGACTTCAGTTTGCCCTAACTGAAGATCAGGCCTGTTATTTCTGGAAGTTCATAACTATCATTGACTTGTTTTGCAGTCACCTACAGAGATAGCTTACAAATATAAAATGATGGTGGGCTGTGTAATAGACTTCAAATTTTCATGAGTTGGGAATGATTGATGACAGTGTTGCCCCATCCCAGGACTCCTTAACTCATGAAAATACCAGTGTTCTTATAGTAGCTACTGTCACTTACCTCTCATTGCTCACTCCAACCCGCCGCTACAAATTCTCTCACTATCCCCTTCCATATACTGTACAGAGAGAACAAAATGAAAAGAGAGAGAAAGAGAGGAGTGTAATTGTATAATGGAAAATAACATTCATAAGTCACGCAAACACTAAACCCTACGTATAATGAATCTGTCCTTTAGGGACAATCTTTTCCATGTCATTGTCTGGTACTTATGTTGTTGTTCATCTAGCTAATTACCGCTTTGAAAGGTATAGTCCTGCTGTCATGCCTAGATTAGCAGCAAGTGTTTGGCCAGCTACTTTCTTGTCACAGTTGATAATTATTTAATGAGTTCTGTTCTTCCCTAGGAAAGAAAGATTGGGATAGAATTGGACCTATTTTATCACAGTAGCATTGCTGCGCCTGTTGGCAGGTTTGACAGCAGCAGTGCTGGATTCCAGTAAAACAGGAGAAGAAGAATTTCAATAAGTAGTTCCTCAAGCATTTGGGAGCAGGGGGGAAATTAATAGTGATTAGCAAATCTCAGTGGAAACAGGCTCATTACTATGTTTGCCGCCAGTCTTTTCCTACAGCGGTAACCTTGCTGGGGAAATGGGTGATGCTGGAAGGTCCTTCTTAGCTAAAAGAAAAGCCAACATAAGAAAGCACTGTGTGTTGCTGAGCTGGGAGGCCTGACTTCCAATCTCCAGATTATCTTTGTCATGCTGGGGGCCCCTGAAGTAGCACTGTCTGTTTTGGATGCTCGGAGTAAATCAGCGCAACCTCTATTGGAAGATACAAGAATGGCATCAACAGGACCTTATGGGTGCCCCCTTTATGGAAGAGTGTCACTTCTTCTGTAACTGAACAGATGCACGCTGGCTAGCCCTAGTCGGGGCGGGGGTATAACCTGGGGTCAGGAGAGCCCAGATCCTTAAGGGTATTTAGGGTCCTAACATCCATTGATTTCAATGGATGTGAGGCGTAGGATCCATGAAGGGACTCAGGTGATGCAACGCTCAGCATGATGGTGCCTAATTTTTAGGCCCCTAGATAATCACAGAAACAACATTGTGAGCCACAAAGCTTGAGTTAGGTGCCTAAGCTCCCTATGGGGAGAGATGGGCACCTAAGAATGGGATCCACAAAAGCCAGCATATTAGCCTCCCAATTCAGTTAGCCAATGGGAGATGCCAAGCCCCACCCCTCTCTGAGGTAAGCGCTTATGTCAGCTTAGCGATCCACCAAGGGGAACCCACCACCTGTAGTCAGACAGCTTAGGCACCAAAGATGCTCTTTGAGGGAATGAGCAAGGTGCCTGTCTGCTCCACACAAAATGGAGGGTGGGGGAGTGGCTTATGATTTTTAGTCCAGTGGTTAGAGCACTCCCCTGCAACATGGGAGATGCAGGTTCATTTCACCCTTCTTTGCCACAAGGGGATAGAAGATTTGAACAAGGGCCTTCTTCCTTGCTAGAGGCTGATGTAACCACTGAGCTATAAGGTATTCTGATATGGGACACCCTCAGTCTCTTCTATTGAAGCTGTTATTCTCTGGATAGCTAAAGAAAGAGTGGCTGGAAAAGGGACTCAGGGTTTTCCACCTCCCCAGTGGATGCCCTGTAGTTAGAACACTCTCCAGAGAGGTGGCAAATCCTGTCTTCCCCATTAGCAGAGAGAGGATAATTGAACCCTAACCACTTGGCTAAAAGTTACAACCTGGCACCTCTTTCTTCAGCTGGCACCTCTTTCTTCAGCTGGTTTTAGAGTGGGATCTGATGCATGGCCTCTGAGCACACCTTTTGATGTAGGTAAGCAATTTAGGTGGCCGAACACCTATCTTCCCCTGGTTCGTGAAGTGATTTGAGGCTTAGGCATCCCGATGCCTAGAGTGAGGCAGCAGTGCGCATGCCCAGAGGCAGGAACATAGATTCATAGGGAACTTTTACTCTGAAAAAGGCACCTACAAGGTTTGGCGGGAGTTTTGTGGGTCACATTGGAGCCAAAACTGAGATTTAGGCACCATCATGGATCCCACCCTAGGAGCCCAAATACCTTTGAGGATCTGTGCCAAGATAATTAGGCTTGGGAGCCAGGAAGGGGGTGGGGGGGGGGCTAATCGGCCCAACCTGAGACATGTGGAGCAAGAGGTAGTTTTCCAGGGAGGGGCTTAAAAGAAGAGCCATGCTCAGTGCTGGGAGTCTGAAAAGGGCTGAAGGCTAGGTGAGTAGTGGAGGAGCTAGCCTGCCGATGTTTCTGAACTGGAGAGCCAGTGTTGGGAGGCTGAAAAGGGCTGAGCCATTGGACTGTGTTTTGGGATTTTTATGAACTATGTGCACTGTGTGTGGGGGGTAAACAGACTGTATTTGGGGCTTTCAAGGGACACTTGAGGCAGTAATCCCAACATTACCATGCCAATCCACAAGGGGGTGCTTGAAGGTGAGGGGAAATTATGACATGGTGCTTCCTCTAGATCACTTGGCTGGAAGAATCTTGTGTGTGTTTACAGGGATGAACGATAGCTAAAGAGAGTGACTAATATTTTTAACACTCCTTGTTGTCTAGAAATAGTGGGCCAGAATAAAAGTTCGTGTAAGATGGTGCAACCTCACAGTGTTTGTGACTGAGTTAGACCCACCTAGATGATGGTTGTTGCATGGGTAGGGAAGCACCAAACTGGAAGTGAATTACATTTTAGAGGCCTTTTGATAATTGTTCCCAGCTATTTCCTAGAGCTAGCTGGAAATTTTCTGATGGAATGTTTTTCTGACAGAAAATTGCAATTCATCAAAAGTGAAATGTTTCATGAAAAAGTGTCAGTTGCAGCAAAATTTTATTTTGGAAAAGAAAGTGTTTTGATAAGGTCAAAATGTTCTGTTTCAACATTTTGGAAACGAAGTATCAGGGGGTAGTCGTGTTAGTCTGTATCCACAAAAACAACAAGGAGTCCAGTGGCACTTAAAGACTAACAGATTTATTTGGGCATAAGCTTTCGTGGGTAAAAAACCACTTTTTCAGATGCATGGAGTGAAAATTACAGATGCAGGCATTACATAATGACACATGAAGACATGGGAGTTACCTCATAAGTGGAGAACCAGTGTTGACAGGGCCAATTTGATCAGGCTGGATGTAGTCTTAAAACTACAATACCCACCTGGGGAAGTGAGGAAACAGATTGACAGAGCGAGACGGGTACCCAGAAATCACCTACTACAGGACAGGCCCATCAAGGAAAATAACATAACACCACTGGCCATCACGTACAGCCCCCAGCTAAAACCTCTCCAACACATTATCAATGATCTACAATCTATCCTGGAAAACTATCCCTCACTCTCACAAACCTTGGGAGGCAGGCCAGTCCTCGCTTACGGACAGCCCCAAAACCTGAAGCAAATACTCACCAGCAACTACACACCACACCACAGAAACATTAACCCAGGGACAAATCCCTGTAGCAAACCTCGTTGCCTATTCTGTCCCCATATCTATTCTAGCGACACCATCAGAGGACCCAACCACATCAGTCACACCATCAGAGGCTCATTCACCTGCACGTCTACTAATGTTATATATGCCATCATGTGCCAGCAATGCCCCTCTGCCATGTACGTTGGCCAAACCGGACAGTTCCTACATAAAAGAATAAATGGACACAAATCGGACATCAGGAATGGTAACATACAAAAGCCAGTAGGAGAACACTTCAATCTTCCTGGACATTCTATAACAGATTTAAAAGTAGCTATACTTGAACAAAAAAACTTCAGAAACAGAATTCAAAGAGAAACAGCAGAACTAAAATTCATTTGCAAATTTAATACCATTAATTTGGGCTTGAATAGGGACTGGGAGTGGCTGGCTCATTACAAAAGCAGCTTTGCCTCTCCTGGAATTGGCACCTCCTCATTTATTATTGGGAGTGGACTACATCCACCCTGATTGAATTGGCCCTGTCAACACTGGTTCTCCACTTGTGAGGTAACTCTCTTCTCTTCATGTGTCATTATGTAATGCCTGCATCTGTAATTTTCACTCCATGCATCTGAAGAAGTGGTTTTTTACCCACGAAAGCTTATGCCCAAATAAATCTGTTAGTCTTTAAGGTGCCACCGGACTCCTTGTTGATTTTGGGAATGGAAAGTTTTGGCGGGTTTTGTGTTGAAATGTTTTACATTTTATATAAAAAAAGTCAATATCTAAACAAAATGTTTTGATTTTATTGAAACAAAATGTTTTGGTCAAACCAAAATATTTTTTTCCAGAATTTTATTTTGCAGGAAATTTCAGAATGTTTTGGTTTTGCTCCTCTTTAGAAAGGAAAACTTATGAAACTCTCAGAATTTTCCACAAAACAGAAAATCTGTTTTCTGCCCAGCTTTACTATTTCCCTATTTTCCAGCTTTTCTTTTTTTCTTGTACAATCTCCTAACTTTTCTTCTTGAAGCTTTTAAATCTTTCTAATCCTAATATTGAACTCTAGGTTATTAATCTTTCTCTCAAGGCCCTAAAGTCTTTTCCGGAGGCTCTGTTTCTCCTATAGTCCCAGAGTCCCGCTGAGGCCCATACAGTGATGAAGCTAAGGGATGAACAGGCACTGACACATGCAGTTCATTCTGTTCTCCATAGGTATCCCTATCCTTGACCTACTTGTGTATATATCGGATACACTGCTAGGTTTGTCTGCCACTCTGAGGCCTTGTCTACACTGAGAGATTTCCATTGACTCTGCTGGGCTTTAGCTCATGCTCTAAGTATTCAATAGAATTATTTGTTACTGTACATGCGTCTTATTATCAGTTGTATAAAAATGTAACTTGACATGATAAAAGTATTTCAGCTTTAAAATGAAGAATGTAAGATTTCATAAACTCACAAACTGAAAGGGAATTAAAATAAATGTTCAAGTAATCCTCTAGGGAAATTAGTCGTGGATTAAATGATGTTCCTGCCAGGAGACATAGAATTCTTACTAAGAATTGAATGACATTCTCTGTGAGGTACTGTACTAAGCACTGTTCCTAGAAAATATAAATGAAAACATTTATATAATTTAACATTCATTATTTTGGCTAGATTAACAGAATTAAACATTCACTAAAGTGCTGAAACCCGAAAAGCCAAAGTACAAACATATTTCTTTCAATATGGACTATTCAGTCAAGGTCTATTTTATTTTTAAAGTGTAGAGTAATAACACGAGTATTTCCTACTTATGTTAGTGGACGTGACTAAATTCTCCATGCACCCAACAGTCTGGGAGCCTAATGTAGTAAAATCTTATTCCATTGGCAAGTTAGTGAGAGAAAGATAAGAGAGGTGTCATTTGATTCAGAAAAATCTACAGAATCATAATTTCTATGTTGTCAGCCTCTGCAGCATGGCAGGGGGGACTTGCTGCCCCAGCCTCCCAGTTCCAGGTCCTCTAGTTGGTGGAAATTTTGATACTATAATGTTATCAGAAATGGATCAAGTTGGGTATCATTCAAAAGCCCTTTCTCACCTGAACACAATTGTACCAAACATGATGAGCCTAGAACAATGATGTAGATATACATTCAAGAAAATATTTAAAAATCAAGCTTTTTAAAATTATTCTTTAACACAAGGATGCATTGCTTACATAAAAAGACATGGATTTTTGGTAATCCTATAGGGAAGTTAGCCTTGACATGTAGGACTGAAAATTTTTTATTTATCAGTCATCATCAGTGTCATCTCCATCTAGAGTGCCACTGCTAGCCACATTGTCACGTTGATCCTTGTCCACGCCGCACTCACATGTCTCCATACAAGACAGGCTGCCAGCCAAACATTTGCAAGGTGGTGAGTATCTGGTCTTTGCACATGAGCAGTTGATTAGCTGAAGGATTGATTCAGTAGTGCATGGTATTTCACACATAACTGGTGTGATCAGTCTATCCTCCAAGACCCCTCCATGCCTGATAGGGATGATAGTTTTGCATGTGCTCAATCATCTCGGAGCCATTCCATTGCTTGATAATTTGCCCTCTTGATAGCAGGTATAAATGCATCCATTGGTGGTGGCAATTTTTCTCTGCTTGTCTGCTTCTTGGAAAACGTCCACCAATATAGCTCTGAAAGTGTCGTAATGTTGGTCTTCAAATGGTAAACATGGCATATGAATGCCTCCAGTGCATTTATGACCTCATCAGTGACTGTCTCAGCCATTTCAAGCACCTTCAGAGTGATGAGGGAGTCTTTGGAGGTCAAATCAAATGCCTTTCAGTAAGATAATTTGGTCTTTCCAGCCAATTTGCCAGTAGCGTCACATCCAGAAAAGGCATGGAAACCTGGCAGGGTAGCAACTTTTAATGGTCGGAGTGATAGTAATAACCCAATTTCCTTTTCAAAATTCCTCCCATATGTCAGGGAGGTACCAGGCAATCATCACAGAATAGTTAGTTAAATCTAAAGCAAAAAGGTATTTCACAAAGTCTTCCAGTGCTGCAAGGTGCAAATTCCAATTACCAGTCCTAACAGATCAAATAAAGAGCAGCAAAGACTCAAACATCTTCATGTATTGCCACATCATCCTGAAAGTTGGCTGTGTCACTGATTCAACCTCATTGAATTGCTTGATCTGTCCTGTGAAATTGCAGCTCTCCATTGTGTACAATAGGTAATTGAGAGAGACTATACACTAGAGGTGTGGAACTGGTCTCGCAAGAGACTAAATTGTTTTTGGTTAGGGTGTGTATATATACCAATTTCTGTGTATCTTTTTCCTATGCTGACTAACCTGACATATTACCACCCTGTATAAATTTATTTAAGGGATTTTGTGCAAAACCATGTTTAAAATGTTGTCTTTGGTTGGTGACTCTGCCTTAGCAATATAATGCGCTCGGATTTTTCTCATACATGGGTATTGGGACAGAACCCTGGCTTTGCTATGAATGCTCTGTGCCACCCCAGTGGGGAACAGCTATAATACTTGTGTAATTGGCATATTCCCCCAGTGTAGAGATTCACTAGCTTGAGTTTTATGCCACACCTCCTGGCTCCCTGGGCCCTGGAGTAAGCAGCATGTCTGGATGGAAGGGAGCATGGCTGGGGCATATCTACAACCCTATGGTGAGGCCAGGGCCAGAGGCAGCCAAGTTGAATCAGCCCTGAGGCAGATTATCCCTGGCTGGCTCTGGGATCAGTAAGTGGGGGAGGGCATAAAGGTAGTGTAAAGTCTCCTTTGGCCTCCTGCCCCATTACCCACTTGAGCTGTACTCATTGCAACAAGGATAAAACACAGGACAGGGGCCATTCATTCAAGAAATGGTCATGAAAGAAAACCCTAAATCCAAATATCCTCTGACTTTGGGCAGTTCAAATCTGGATTTGGATCTGATATTTGAAGCCAATTTCAAATGCATACACATCTCCATGATAATATGCTACTAGTGAGTGTCTCTCCACCCTCCTACCATGTGTATATGTACACAGTCCTCTACTAGAGGAGTATCAGTATATGGATATACGGTATGTGGGCAACAATTATCTGTGTGCTAATTATATTGTGTTATAAATATTTCTACCCATTATAATTGGTTTGCCTGTGTTAGAGACGGGTGTCAACAAAAACCCCAGATCCAAACATCCATAAACTTTGGTGTGTTTGAACTGTTTGCATGTGGCTTTTGGAACTGGTCCCATCTCTAGCACTTTACAGAGTATGGCCTAAGATTAGGATGTAGTTCACCAGTGCGCACTGTAGGTCTCATAGCTGCAGGGTACAGCTCTACTGCATATTCTGCAACTGTCCATGGATGTGATAGATGGGGTTCACAAGCTGTCAGAATGAGTGTCTTATCTACCCCCATCAATGCAAGACATTCAGGATAGTATGTTTCCTGGCGATTTAATTTCAGTGGAAGTTCTGCACAGAGAACAAGTGCAGGACGATAATGAGCAATAGGTAATTGTTCTGTGGATAAAATAATCCATGGTGCAAACACAGGGTAATTTCATACTTGCATTCGAGATGTTCCTGAATTTAACTAAACAAACATTGGTAAGCTTTTAAAGCAGTGAACATTTAGTCACTTGACAGGGTGACACAGAAATCAACATCTTGTGATCAACAGGAAAAGAAAATAAATGAAAAACTCTCTCACTATTCTGATGTCATCTCCCATTGCAATTGTTGTTTATGGTAGCAAGACCATAAATCTCAATGCTCAGCATTGTCTCATTCTGAGATCAAGGTCCTTGTTGCTGATTGATTCATGCATTTTTCATTCGCTTGGCTAATATGCTTTAAATGGAACAGACACTTAGGAATGGAAACTGGAGCTATTCTCCTCCCATCCCCCAGGAGGATTTAGCATATAAATTGTGCAATTTTTCAGACCCTAGAAAATACCATAAAGATTAATTTTATTCATCTCAAAATGCTAAAATTAATTTTCCTCTCAATGAGCCCAGTCCTGAAAGGTGTTGAGTACACTCAACTCTTAGGGCTTTAAAGTGATACCCTTCCTCACTAACTTACTCCTTGAGTTATCCCATTGAAATCAGTGGGACCACTTGAGTAGTAAGGTACCACTCAACCTGGGTGAGAGTATTGCACTCTAGCCTTTAGTAAAGTCTGTAGGAGCTGACGGTGCTTCTTACCAGAATTGGTCAATCATCCATATTTTTCTTTTTTTACAGATACATTTTACTCATTTTATATTCTTTAGCTGATCATACAGTATATGGAAGTGTACCAAATAATGGGGGCCTGATTTGCTATATCATATGAAGTTATTTACACCATAAACTAATTACATGACATTAGATTAGAGCTGGTTGAAAATTTCAAAAGAAATTTTTTGGTAGAAAATATGCCTTTTTTCCCCAAAATTGAACATTTCATTTTTCACTAAAGTGTGCCTGTGATGGGGTGGACTAGGTCTGGAGGCCTCAGGGTCCTACCACACCCCGTCCCAGAGAGGAGCAGAAGAGACTTCCTCCAAGCGTCCTAGAGTTGTTGTGGGGAAGCAGCCAATGAGGGAGGCCACAGGGAGCAGGGAATCAGGGCCCCGTAGACTCACATAAAAGGAGTTGCAGGGCCAGAGTCAGCCAGTTGCTGCCTGGAGCTGGAGGAGAAAAAACTGTGTTCCTGGCTGGCTGAAAGAGCTGACACACCATGGACAGCTCAGTTCTGGCAGGGGCTGGGGTAGCAAGAGAGAGCTCCTGGATGGCTGCTGGGACTAAGCCCAAGACAGTCTGCTGACAGAGTCTGCGGGAGCAAAGAAAGGGCTCCTGGTTGGCTGCTGGGACTGAGTAAGGACTGACCCCAGGGAGGGACTCAGGAAGACAGTGTCTCCAGGGAGGAAGCCCTGGAGGCACAGCATTATACCAGGGCCAGGACAAGTTAAAGACTTGTGTATGAGACTTGGCCAGGGGGCTGAGTCACTGAAAACCTGCCTGAGAAACCACCGAGAGGGGTCACCACAAACTGAGAGAGGGCAGGCACACAGACTCGACCCGGGGCTCTTGTGGGAGGTGAGTGCCACCCCATTACAGTGCCTTTTTGATATTTTTATTTGTTAATCAAAAACATTGTCAACACTTTCGTTTATCAAAACCCCTGTAAAATAGCAGTACCTAGAGGCTTTAACTGAGATGATGTTAGGTGCTGTACAAACACAGAGTAAGAGACAAAGAACTTACCATCTAAGCAGAAAAGACTTTTTATAGCTCAGGTGCAGAGAGATTAAACAACTTGCCCAGTATCCCACAGGAAGCTGTGGCAGAGTTGAGCGCTGAGCCCGAATCTATTGCTTTCACCACAATAGGAATTTGACTAATGACTGCTTGAGGGGTCAGGATTTGGCCCTATAGAAGCATATAATCTATTATAAAAATGCACATTGTATTTTAGAGTACATTACTGGTCATTTAATCAGAAGAATTTTGCAACAACGCTTGATTTTTGTGTGTCCTGTGGTGCAATTCAAAATCATTCTAGATTCAAGAAAAAGCTGTACCTCCTTCTGGTTGATCAGAAGAAACTTCCATTTATATTCTTGGATTTGCTTGTGTTACCATGGTGTGCTTCCCCTGCAAAAATAGGCAGGCATAAACAAACCCTTCTATAAATAGTTGATAAATTACAGCACCAAGTGCTGCGTGTGCAGTACTGGGAAAATCAATGACATCGTGCCGATTGGTCCCTGGGTTGCCTTCAGCTGCTGAATAATGTTTCTTGCAGATGGAGGATTTCATGATTCAACTTTTTGCCGAAACAACTGCCATTTCCCAGTCAAGGGGAGATGATTGTTTCAGGTAACACATAGGTTTCAGCCAACTGTGTTGAGGAAATAGATTCTGTGTGTCTATCTAGCTATTTAGCGTGTCCCAGATTACATACATGCCTTTTCATAATTCATAACTATGCCTGCCTGCCTAAATAGTACATAGCTATGGGCCAGACTGCGGCCTGTCTTGTGTGCCCGTGCAAGGGAGTAAGGGACTGTAAGTCATCCCTTTACTCCTCTGTATTAGTCACTCATACTGTGGGTAGCTGTGCAGAGGGGACAATAGCCACCACAGAGCTACTTACATGACCTTCCACCCCCATACACGAGGGCGGGAGAAGGCAGGGAATGTGTGGAGACTTGGCCCTGCGTTAACAATATGCTGGTCAGTGTGGCTTTACTGGTGCAACAGGAGATGACTGCAGAGCCAGCTGGGTACATCCCCTCTGCAGCAAAGGAAAACTGACTCAAATTCACAATCTGCTGATAGAGCAGACTGCAGGCCTTGTCCTGTGACATCTTTGAAATGTACATATCAACAGTTTCTTGCAATGCTGTTAAGAACAGAAACTTACAGGGCTGTGGCGTTCTTACTCAGTTTTTACTCAGCCCTTACTGAGGTGAATGCCAGTTGATCTCAGAATTTGGCTAGTACTGTATCAAAAATGTAAGCCCACTCTTCTCCATTGATCCTGCTTCAACCCTGCCAAATTTTGTTGCTTGTTAGTGATTTGAGCTATTTTTTTTTTCTTGAAAAGAGCTCACTGTATAATAACATCAGGACTTCTTGGGCATGGCCTTTGAAATAGGTCCCTGAGACACCGAGGCAGCCTTTTTACTCAGCATGATTTGACAGTATTATACACTAGACCATAAAACAAATCCAAGAAAATTGCTCAGATTGCACCTTAGAATAGGCTGGATCTAAAGGGTAAAATTGAAGGGCAATGCGCAGATATAAGATTGAAACAGAAAATCTAACAGAAAACTCCTTCCATTCTTTCAGTGATGCCCAACATTTTTTCCTGCGCGCACAAGGAAGTCACAGTTTTTTAAAGCTATGTGGCAATGGATGGTGTGATCCTAGCTTCCATTCTAAATAGCCAGTTGGCATTTATGTTTCTGGAGGGATCCCATATCCCTTTCCATTTCAACCCGTTAATATTTCATGCTTCATGTTGCACTTGCAGATCAGCATTCAAAATAACACTTTTGGACTTCAGCGGGAACTGCATGCATCCCTCTTTCTGTCTGGAAAAATGAGACTATGAGACGTGAAAACAGTTGAGAGAAGTTTCTATTAGTGTTAATTTAGGCATCAAAAGAAATGGCTGACAACACAAAGAAAGTAGCAGTGAAAGATCTACATTGTATGAATAGAGACTAATAAGGTAAAATTAAAGTGTTGTAAAATGCACAGGGTTTGGTGCCTCTAGAGAACAATGCTACAGTTCCTCCTGCCAGTTGTCAGCAAACATCTCACTAATAAGAGGAGTGAAAACGTGATATGAAGGGAGCAGGAGAGAATAACTGATTGTTTGGGGTTATGACTCAATGTAACTTGGATTTAAGGGGGGAAACTATGGCTGATATTTAAACTGAACTGAAGCAGGTTGCTGAGAATTAATATAATGAGAGAATGATGGATGGGCTGCAGTGTGATACAAGGAAATAATTGCACTCAGAGTTGTCAAATGAGCTAGATGCATCTCCATACATTAAAGGAAAAGCAGCAGCAAAACAAGGAAAATTGTCACTCGAATGGAGTTCTTATAGACTGTGCTGGGTTTTCCATGTGGAAACAGGAGTGAGATGATCGGGCCTGCTTCCTGCTGAGCTGCAGAGGTGATTTCCTGCTTTGTCAGAGCACTGCATGTGACATGGAGATGTGCTGGTGTGTTGGGAGAGATTGTTACTGAGATGGATCCTGGAAAAGGCACTAAAATCTTCTGGAAACAGAGGATAAAATTGGTAAGAATAGAGCTTTAAAGGAAAACTATTTTTAAAAAAAATCTTTTTAAGGGGGGAGTTGGGAGGTACGATTTGCTAAACTCAACTTCATACATACATCTTTAGTTTAATCTGCGGATTGTCACTGCACACTGAGAGAAGCTTCATATTTTTCTGGCCCCCGTTCAGCAAAGCATTTAAGCACATGTTTAAGTCGACCCCTATTCAACAAAGCAATTAAAAATGTGCTTAAATTCTGTAAGCACACACCTACATTTAAGCTGAATAGAGATGGACTGCAGGATCAGGACCAAAGAGCATAATTCAAAGGCACTGAAGTTAGTGGAAAGACCTGCATTGATTCCAATGGGATTTGGATCAGCCATTAAAAGAACAGGGCTTACCAGCAACTGCGTGAATAAATATGTCAACAATGGTGACCTACAATAACAAATCAGTTTGTGTGTATGCACATGCTTGGTTTCAAGCTTTCAAGGGCTTATTGCAAATAGCAAGGGAAGAAATATTTGAATAATTGTTTAATGTTGGGTTATTTAATGGTCAGGGTGGGAATCTGCATTGTTCTTTTATTCCTGTTCTTAGTTCTGTTCAGATTGGTTGTGTTTTGGAGGTATCATTTGTTAATGCACTCGAGGTCTTGGGTATGGGAGCCCAAAAAACTAACTATTACTATAATCAATAATAATATGAAAAAACTATTAGAAGTGTCCTTTAAACTTCATGTAATTTCCATATTGATTTTCACCTTTGCTTTTCACTTAATTTTCCAGTCTTCTGCTCTCGAGGTTTTAGACCTCAATGAAACATCTTAACATGGACTACTGTTTGGACTACCTTCCTCATCTGAATTGACCTTTTTTCACTTTTAGTATCATACACATTACTGGATGATCCCTATAACCTTTGGCCACATTTCCCATTTTCCCTTTTCTCATTCCATCCATTGTTTTACACTATTTAATTTCTCCCAGAGCTTCCTGACTTCCAAAAATTTCATTGCTGAATTTCAACATCCTTACTCTCACCCATGACTCTCATCATTGGTTCAGGCATGGACTAAATATGCCAGAGTTGAGCTACCACAACACAGTTGGACAACCTTCTGGGAAGAGCTGGGTAGAAGACTTCAGTCTTACTTCACTTTTTTAGGAGCTTGAATCTCCCGCAGGCATTCCTTTCAAGCTGAAATTTGCCGTGCTTGTTTTCAGCCCAGAGGTGAATTATTCGAGTGAAATTGGCTGGGCTATTTTGGAGATATTTGAGTGTGACAAAAATATTTCCCCATATGATTGAAGTTAGAAGCCTCAAATATGGGAACTAATACTGCCCATCTCATTCACACAAATTATGTCATAGAAATCAAGGGGATTGAGTTGTTGCTATTTGAGACTTGAAAATCAAATCCAGTTTGAAGAAAATAGGTTCAACAATTTTAAAGTTTTAGAGCTAAATCCGGAGGTCCTTCCTCAGACTTTTACACAGGGCTAGACTGTGGCAGTCCCTGGTATAAATTGCTAGGGATGGATGCAAAGATCTTTCTTCAGCCCTTCCACAAGCACCAGCCACAATCACAGTTCCTGCACTCTCCCTTCCTTGGCTGTCTTTGAGTATGTCTATGCTTCAGTCATGGGGCGCTAATGCAGCTTGTGTAGAGATACCCAAACTCGTTTTAATCTAGCTAGCTCAGGTATGGAGCAGCAGATCCATGGCAGCAAGGGCTTCAGAGTAGCAATTATCCAGGCCCCCAGGCAGCCTGCTGCCAAGATGACTAGATTAAAAGCTAGCTCAGGTATGTCTACATGAGCTGCAATCACACCCTATAGATATACCCTAAGGGCACATCTGCCCTGCAATAAAAGACCCACAGCATGGCCATGGCTCAGGCTGAGGGGCTAAAAATGCTGTGTAGACATTTGGGCTCAAGGCTGGAGCCTGGGCTCTGAGTCCCCACGAGGGGGGTGGGTCTCAGAGCCCGGGCACCAGCCTGCGCCCAAATGTCTACACTGTTATTTTTAGCTCCGCAGCCAAGCCCCGTGAGCTCGAGTCAATTGACCTGGGCTCTGAGACTCGGCGCCGCAAATTTATTGTAGTGTAGAGGTACCCACCGTACCCATACTGACCCCCAGGAGGCTAGCCACCCCAAAGTGGACAGGGTGGAGACTCCTGGCCCTTTGCCACACAAAGAATACATTCTTGCATGCTGGGGAGCTCTGGGAGGCCTTGTGCATGCAGGCAGCCACTTCAAAATGATCCCCACCAGAGGTTATCAATGGGGATAGAGCCCTAGACTTCCACCATCAAAAGCACAGGCCTCTCCCCCTTGAGCTAGAGAAATAACACTGATAGGGGTAGTAATAGCAAGTGTTCTCCTGGGGCTGGGCCACCCATGCCAGTGTGTTCCACAGCCAGCTTATTTACATATGAATAAAGTGGTTAGAAGTGAGGTGCAGAAAGCCCTGATAGTGGGCTTGAAATCTTTGTTAAGATATCTGCATTATACTAGGGATCTGATTCACCACCGTGTTATAACACATTTACTCCAGGACAATTCTATTGACATTAATGGAGTTACACTGACATGAAACCAGCAGAGAAGCAAGCTGTAGTGCTGGAGTGGACAGAACATACATGGCTGGGAAATGGCACACATGAAACTTAAAGCTTTGTTTCCATTTTAAAAAATTCCTTAATGGCTTATTAGTCAGGTGCCATTCTTCACTAAGCCCTGGAAATAAAATAAATCATAATGACAATGTTACCTGTGGCCCCAAGTGAGATAAATAGATATTTTTTTCCAATGGGCTACAAAGGAGAGTTTAAAAAAAAAAAAAAAGTAAAACACTGGCTCTTTTGTGCGTGTTGACCTGCCTGCCTCCAGGATGCCTCCACTCAGAGGTTCGCTTTATAGTTCAGCTGCAGGCATCAGGCCACTGGAATTTGTTCTACTTTGCTGGAGGCCTGTAGAGCTCAGTACAGACACAGACAGTTCAAAGCTCAGTTGTGAGGCTTTCATTCAAAATTCCTCACAACAGCATAGTAACTTTCCATATGCCTGTCAACACTCACACGCATTCAGTTTCCTCAGTGATGGGGAGAGGCGTTTACCCAGAAGAGAGGGAAACATGGCACTAACTTTTCCTGCCTCTCTCCAGCCCTGCTAGTGAGATTGGAAGGGGAATAAACAAGCAGCGAGTACCTGGGAGGGATGTTTGCCTGGTATCTCGCTCATGTTTACTAGCCCTGGCAGGAGTAGCAAAGCTACACTAAGGACTTGTGTACACACAATTTTTGTACCACTATAACTGTCAGTTTAGAAATTTATGGGACTAAACTATACCAATATAAGCATCTCTACACTGGTCTAACTGCATCCACACTACAGGGGTTGTACCATTTTAACTATATCAGTTTCTAAATCATAAACCTAATCTAAATCATAATAAATCATTTCTAAACTGATACAGCCATAGTGGTACAAAAACTGTGTGTGGACTACTCCTGAGCAAAGCTAACCTCCATGAACTAAACATGACAAATGGTGCTGATCTCCCACAGAGGAGTTCTAGGGGTGTAGAACTAACAGCAAATATGCAGAGAAATCAAACAGTTATTTGTGGCACAATACTTTTAATGAT
Source organism: Terrapene triunguis (assembly GCF_002925995.2). Classification (NCBI taxonomy): domain Eukaryota; kingdom Metazoa; phylum Chordata; order Testudines; family Emydidae; genus Terrapene; species Terrapene triunguis. The sequence continues at coordinate 6,135,677 of NW_020664613.1, read as the reverse complement.
AACCTTGTTTTGAGGCATTGAGATAAATGCTTGAGTATTTTCCTTAATAAGGGATTCAGGATCAAGGCCTAAGTTTTTGATCTTTTGGTTCCTGATAACAACAGTCCCAATCGTGTTCCTGAGATCCACTTTGGGAAGGGATTCTCATGAATGGATCTTCTACTCCTGGACAGAAAGGGAGCTCAGTGTCTCACCCTTTGTGTGGACCCCCACAGAGGAGTCTCTCCAGGTCTAAGGATCTGTCTGGACAGGCCTGGGGGAGGAGCGGGTAGGCCCATGGTAAGGAGACACATATCATCATGCCAGTGCCCAGGTCAGGTTAGAGTTCCCCTGCCAGCCATGATGAAGGTTTCCCTTTAAGGAGCGGCCCCAGGAACAGCTGCCAAAGCCATGATGACTCCACTGGAGCCCCAGTGCCAAGCAGTGTGGAGGACTCCTCAGGGACCCAGATCTGTTGCCCCAGCAACACCTCATAGAATAGCTGCATGAGGTGGGGCATGGACATCACTCTACCCTCTGCAGACTGCTCGGCACTGGTATGACTGGTATGCTAGGGGGAGCGCATGCTACACCTGTTCAAATGTGTACTACGTGCTGTTTAGTGCACTTCCCCGCTGCACCTGGAGGCATTATGCTTATTTCTGGCTTCTGCGAGCAAAAACTCTTCCGACACCACTACTTGGGTGGTGCACTATCCCTCCCACCCTACAGCAGGATTCTAGCTCCTGCAGCCTTAATTTGGCTTCCAAACAGTTATTTACTTGGTTTTCTCTTTGGCATCTGAGAGCTAAACTACAGCACACAGAGCAGGAAATTTGACACATTTGACATCGTGTTTGCAGACTATGGCAGGGCAGAGCCGTGCCATCTGTGTATTTATTTCACATTCAAGATCGGTGCGTATTTCAAATAGAAATAAACCCCTATTCAGTGTCAGTTCACTAATGCATGAGAGAGTGATGCAGCCTCTACGCAGGCCAGGGTGCAGTCGAAGTGAAACTTGTAGCAGGGATCTGCAGCATTTGGTATAAACCAGTGTTTTATTATCACTTACTGACATCTACTGGCTACAGCATGCATTATTTCTGAAGGCTTTAGAGAGTAGAGACTTTAGGGCCTGATTTCCAGAAGAGATGAGCATGTGGAGCTCCATTTGAAGTCAATGGGAGGTCTGAGTGCTCAGCACCTCTAAATATCAGGCCCTAAACTAAACGAGTCTTTGCATCGTTAGCCTGAAGGATGAGAGTGGTAGCAATGCTCAGTGTATCATTTGGAGCACCAATGTAGCCCTACCCAGCAAAACTACATAGCCTCCAGGGCCTTGTGTTTCGTGGTCCATGTATGCTGAAGCTCTGGAATTAAAAGCAATGGTGGGGAGGCAGGGTGCGGGGAGGTTATAAAATCAGGCCTGTTCTCAAACTCCCCTCTTTTGCAACATTCTTAGTTTCCTATGAAAAAATCTCATTAGTTCAGGGGCACATCCAGCTCCCAGCTTGTTTAGCCAGGCTGGGTACAGGGAAGATACATGGGGGGTGAAGAGGAAACATCTCACAAGCTGCGCAGAGGATACTTTGGCTCTCAGACTGAAATGGCTTTATATAGCTCCCCAGTAGGTTCAGGAAACAAGAGGATCCAGAACGGACTATCGGCCTCCCATCCTTCCATTAGACTCATGCCCCACCCACTTATGATTACCCCCATGTGTCGTTATAAGGGGGACTCCATAGAGCAGGGCTCCTCACCATGAAGGGAGTTGATACCCCGCATGGCACCCATGTCCAATACCTCCCACAGTAACGACACTTTGAATATCTCAGCGTGGCTTACGAGCGCATGAGGCAGGTAAGTGACTTGAGCAGGGCCACACAGTGAGTCAGTGGCAGCGGTGGGGATAGAATCCAAGACCCCAAATGCCCTGCTTCAGCCACACACACCTTGCTAAAGGTCTTTAAAAGCATCAGCAAACTAATGGTTACCACACAAGTGGGAGGTGAAGGAGTTGTTATTATTCCCATTTTACAGATGCGTCAATTGATGCAAAGAAGAGACAATGACTCACTCAAGGCCATAGTTTGGGTCAATACCAGATTCAGGATCCCTGTGTCTCAGGCTTGTGCTCAGCCCATTGGACAAGGCCTTTGGCTTTTCAAATTATTTCTACTTCAAACTATTTGGGAACAATATTTATGGGCAGGGGGAATGGAATTAAGCGGCCACTATTCTTCATCTCTTAATGTCTAATTCCTCTGCACTACACTGAAAATTTCCCCCTTCCTATCAGCTGTGTATCGTATAGACAACACTAGCAGATTCCTCTAACGTTGTGACCCTCTCCTGTCTTGGCATGAATGCCATCTTGTGCTGCTCATGCTGTAGGATAGCTTGACACTGAGAGCTGCATTAAAAGTACCAAAACAAACAAAAAATATCAATTCACAGAGAAACACTAATGGGTGGGGTCCATCAGGATTGCAGCATCCCTTTTTATCTTGATCTGCTATTTTTGATTGAGTCGGAAGAAAATGAATAAAAATAAGCACACGGATTTACATGAGTACACAGTTGGGGAGGTGTCATACTGTAGCTAATCATGTTGGTTCTATACTGTATATTAAATGCTAGAACTGCTCAGCTTTATACATCAAAGTGTCAGCACATTAAAAGCCCAGCAAGACAACAAATAGGAGCTGGTATGGCCTAGTGCACATCATACTAGAATAGGTCTCAGGAGACCTTGGTTCTAGTCTGCGATTAACCTACTGAGTGACCTTGGGCAAATAACATCACCTCCCTGTACCTCAGTTTCCCCCCTCTTGACCTCCTTTATAAAGCGCTTTGAAATCTACTGATGAAAAGTGTTTAAGAACTAGGAGTTATTATTATTACCTGGTGAACAAAGACAAACTACTCTTATCTGATAGAAATGATGAAAAAAGAGACTATTTAAAATGGATAAAAAGGTATTCTGCAGCACTCTCTGTGCAATGTAGAAAATTAACTTCTCATGCCATAACAGCCAACAGAAGCGATACTTGAATTTACCAACTATCTAAAATCTCACCTTCTGTGTGTTAGCTCACATGTAGCTACTGGAACTGATCTTTTAATTTGTTGGTGGGTAGCTGACCACGATCTGTCATATTAAGAATGTGTACATTGCCAAAAAAAAAAAAAAAAAAAAGGACACAGCATTTTAAATTACCTTGGTCGGGGAGGCAAAATCAAAAGCTCTGCCCCAATGAGAGGTATGGATGAAACATACTGTGAATAAGCAGACAGTGTGGATGGATATATAAGCACTCCCAGCCATTCCTGTCAAAAATGATGCACAAGTGCGATTCACTGATCCAAGCCAAAAGATAACACAATCACATGAGTTGTGCAGAGGAAGCTTTCTGAGTTCTCAGGGCTCAGGAAGACATCTCTTGTGTATGCAGATTTGAATCATGATGACTACCTTTCCCAGAAAGAATACACTGAGGCATAACACCAGGAAAAGGACATGAAACAATCTTTCCTGAGAGAAAATACAGGGGAGCCAGGCCTGAAACTCTTACTCAAGCAAGGAGAGGTTGCAGGATCCAGTCCAAGAGATGATACTAGATGGATGAGCCGACATATATTCAGTTTAATACACTCTGCCTTAAAACATCATCAAAATATACATTCAAATTGATGTTAAAATGAGAAAAGCAAGGTATTGTAGCTAATACAACCTGGGCCTATTTTTCAGAGGTACTGAGCCCCCCCCCCCCCCCCCTTGACTTCAACTAAAGTTATAGATGCTCAGCATCCTTGAAAATCAGGTCCTGGAAATGGTAGCAAAATACCCTGTACTAACGTGATATCCTGAGGCACAATGAGGGATATTCTGGATCAAGTGGGAGCTCCTTAACAAAAATGGTAATGTCGTTTTTTGTGTGTGATTTTCTACATATGATACTATAAATTAAATGCAAAACCACAACTTTAATGCCAAATTGAGATTTCACTATCACTATAAGCATCAGGAAATGTACAGTTAAAGTTCCCACAGCAACTTTAACCTGCCTATGCACTACAGTAGGGTCTTTGCTGTTAGACTTACAAATTACCCACTTCTGCAGGGTAGAAATGATGCAGACTCTAACATCTGTGATGCCTGATGTCATGATAAGCAATCCTAGTCTTCTGATCTGTATTCTCCTGTCACCTGTTCCATATATTCGCCAAAATTGCTTCTTCTAAAATGATCAAAGTTCAGTAAAATCCTTATAAGAGGAATAATGGCACAGAGACTGCTAAGAGAAGTTGACTCATTGTTTCTGTTGGAGAACAATTTGTAATGGTATTCTTGCCTTGGTTGATCACTTCTCTTCAAGTGACTAGCCATCTGAGTAACACATAAAAAAGGTCTGCTCTGGCATGAGCTAGCAGTACTTCACATTACTTTCACCATGCTGAGAACTCACACAGAAATCCAATTTCTAGGCTCACTAACCATTTTGATTTAGTACTAATTCCCCTAATACTGTTATAACCTTTCAGCATTTTCCTTATTCTCTTTCTGTATAGAGACTTGCACATTTTAGAGGAACAGTTTTCGCCACTCACTATACGCCTCTGGTCATTACAACCTTTCTGTCACTTTTTCAATTGTGATGAGGAATGCAAACCCTATATAATCTTGGCAAACCAAGAGTTAATTAAACCCCTGTCCCAAGCCAGCCAGAGGCCCTACAGCTGGTGGTGGCAGCCAAGCAATTAGGCTTGTCAACATCCCTCAAATAAACTCCTGCTGTATATCAAATCCTATTGTTACCCGGTCCCCCAGAGGCTGGGGAGGTTATAATATCAGGACTGCAGGCTGCAAAGAGCTCTCTGCTTTCTTTTTGCCTGACCCAAACCTTACGTTTCTGTTTTGAATTGTGAGTGAAGAAAGCCTTATCTTTTGGGGAAGATGAATGCTCCATTTATTTTACTGAGTTCTTAACTCTGAAGCCTTTTGCGTGGGGGGGAGAGACTAACACCACCACAGGAGAGGACTCTGGGTGATGGGACTGCCACTCCATGGTGGCTCGGCAGGGGTGATTATCAGAAGGGGACCTCCTCCCCAACTCTGAGTTGGCCAGTCGTCTGCTTGTGTGGCTGGGAGCTGAGTCTTCATTCCTTTGGGACTCCGGACTGCCTGAAGACAGGAAGTGTTGGACTGAAGAGGCCATATCCAGCTCCCCACCTCAGACTCATCCATGGAGTGGGCTAGGTGCACTGTATGGAACAATCTGCTCCATTGTACTTTGATGGAGCAGATTGCTTCTATCCTGTGCACACCCTGAGACCTCCCAGGAGAGATTGTGCACTATCCCCCACACCAGGAAGTGGCACAAATGCCGCAGTCTAGCCCAAAGAGACATTTTTTAACACTGGCTGTGCAATAGTTCTTGTTCATTCCAATGTTTTCTGTCTTCTTATTGTGTTTCTTTTAAATTACATTTCTGACACTTAAATCTAAGCAAACAGACTGAAAATCCAGAAAATCGGATGAAGCAGAATATTTAAGATTCAGTTTTGGGTAATTATATTCCATCTCTACATAATCTCTCCATTTTCAACTAGAGAAGTTATTCTTCTTCACTTCCTGTCCTGAACTGCTCTTTGTGTTGTGTGTTGCATTCCACCCCAGAGGCGGCTGCATTTCATTGCTGGGGGAAGTGATTCCTAAATGTACAATTTGAAAATCAGTTTGGGGATTTTTTGGGATGCAAAGAACTACAGAAAAAAAATTAATTTTCACATGTTTTTAATTGCAGAACAAGGAAAAATATCCTGGAAATCCTGGGGATACTTTGAAGCACACTCTTGAGGTAGAGGGTTGCATTTTAAAGATGGTTTTCAGTGCAGGTTTCACTCTAACTCAAAATGTTAAATCACTGTTTTGATAAGGGCTCAAAATTAGCTCTAGTCAAACAATGCCAATGATCTTCCTCAGGATTTTTTTACAATTAGTTTTATTAAAATTTCCTGTGATTTGGGGGGGGGAGGGGAGTTGATGAAAAACATGCCACTTTTCAGTAAAAAAAGTTTGGCTTTTGATAACATTTTTTATGTTTAATAATCAAAACCAGATACTTTGACAGTAAGCTAAAAAATGTCACCAAAAGCAATTTCTAGTTCCGGAGATTCTTTTTGACCAACAGTTCTGTGAAAATTTTCATTTTAGTCAAAAGGCCGTTTTTGTTCAAAAAAGTGTTCTGACAAAAAAATTCTGACCAGCTGTAATCACAATATAGAGAGGGCATGAGAACAGAGAGGAGGTACTGTGAACAACATAAAACTAACTCAGGGCACAAAAAGTTCCTCTCTTTCAACACATATAGAATACACTTTTGATTCAGATGGATAAGCTATACAAATGCACGTACACTGCTGACACTTTTACAGGGGAATGGAGAGGCTAACTCTTTAATACAGGAACTGTGATTTATTCACTTTCATTGTATTAGGATGACTCTCAATGTTCAAATATGCTTTTTTCCACGTATGAGAAATGATAATGTAATCAAGGCCAATGCTGAACTGCAAAGTCATTTCTCCCCCCCTCCCCCCCGCTCAATTGTTTGTGTTATTTGTAAATATAACAGTAACAAAGATCCACAGATCTATTACTCAGTGTCTCTTGACTTCCCTGTTTTATTTTGTGCCCCTTATTGATACTCTTCAGAGCTCAGGGCTGAAACAACATAATGGGAGCTTGGAAGCATTGTCTGCATCTCAACTAGGGTCTTGGCATTTGGTAACAACACCAGGGTGTCTTCCCCCCCCAGAGCAAAACAGCTTGGGAGTGTTTGAGCATGAAGTGCTGTCAGAGAACTTGTAGTTGACCTGACCCTGACCCCTACTGCAGAACTACAAGATATTAGTACTGGGGAGTCCAAAGATCTAGACACAAGAAGAAGAAAAACTAAATGAAAAGCAAAAATAAAGGGGAAACATGCTTAATTTTCTATCAGCTAATAGCTGAATGTTACTCTAAATGCTCCATATGTTAATTGTTAAACAGTTGCTGCATAATGCTGAGATATCTTTCTTTCATGTTATGTTTATGCTCTGCATGACTGTATAAAATCCTCTTCATGTCCTGCAAGCTTCTCTGAGGTCAGGCTCATGAGACACCTCAGTATCACAATGAGGTGAGTGAACGATTGATTAATGATGAAATTAGCTGACATACCAATAATGGCTATTTGACTGGTTGCTTTTTGTTTGGTTTATATTACTAGGGTGGGGGTGAGGGGAACTGAGTTTGTTTCTGATGCCTGAAAACATATAATTCTTGACAGAAAAGAATCTCCGTAGAAGAAATTTTTTACACTAGGCTTGGCAGATGCACATTAATAAATGTGCACATTGCATGCACATTAATACATTAGTTATTCACTCAGTCATTCAGCTGAGTGGACACATTTATCTAATCCACAAATATGTCATAGTCTAGACCCATAGTAGCAATATTAGTGGAAGGCTGAAAAAAATTAAAATCTTCTGTCTCTGCACTTTATATTCCCCTCCAAAAATGTAAACTCTAGGGATTTGCTATGTACAAATGTTTTCATCACTTATTCACAAAAGGCAAACTGTCCATCATGTTGCTTCTGGAGATAGCAAATAAATGCAAGGTCTGAGATAAAATATGGCCAAAATTCACAAACCTATACTTATGCTCTGCAATCCATATAGACACACCTAAATAAAAAGCTTGATTTTTAAAGGCACTGTCATCGACTTCAATGAGCATTATTGGAAGCCAGGTGCATGGTCTTTATGAAACAAAAATGGTGCTTTATTTAAAAATAACTCTAAAAATATGACTAAAGTATACCAAATGGCAATTTCCCCTCTCTTTTAATGTTTTTTTCTCCTCAAAGCATGTATATTGTGTATGGCTACACTGGGATCTTAGTTAAAATGGTGTAAATCTGAAGTAACTCCACTGAAGTGAATGCTGCTATTCTAGATTTACACTAATGTAACTGAGGTCACAATCTGGTCCCTAATGGTTACTGACACTGATAACTCCCATGGGTACAGAGAAGGGCCACTAGGATGATCCGAGGAATGGAAAACCTTTCATATGAAAGGAGAGTCAAGGAGCTCGATTTGTTTAGCCTAACCAAAAGGAGGCTGAGGGGGGATATGATTGGTCTCTTTAAATATATCAGAGGGATAAATACCAGGGAGGGAGAGGAATTATTTCATATCAGTACTAATGTGGACACGAGAACGAATGGATATAAACTGGCCGTGGGGAAGTTTAGGCTTGAAATTAGACTAAGGTTTCTAACCGTCAGAGGGGTGAAATTTTGGAATAGCCTTCCGAGGGAAACGGTGGGGGCAAAAGACCTCTCTGGCTTCAAGATTAGGCTAGATAAGTTTATGGAGGGAATGGCTTGATGGGATAATGTGGGTTTAGTCAATTAGGCAATAGCGTGCCATCGCTGGTAAAATGAGAGTCCGGCTGGAGAATCTTGCCTGTATGCTCGGGGTTCTACTGATCGCCATATTTGGGGTCGGGAAGGAATTTTCCTCCAGGGTAGATTGGCAGAGGCCCTGGAGGTTTTTCGCCTTCCTCCGCAGCATGGGGCAGGGGTCGCAAGCTGGAGGATTCTCTACGACTTGAAGTCTTTAAATCACGATCTGGAGACTTCAACAGCTGAGTTAAGGGAAAGTGGGTGGGTCAGCTTTTGTGGCCTGCATCATGCAGGAGGTCAGACTAGATGATCATAATGGTCCCTTCTGACCTTAAAGTCTATGAGTCTATGAGGACTGGATCACATGCATTTCTCTGAAAAACCCAACATATTCCAAAGCACAAACACAACTACATGCATACACACTCATCAACGTGTATAAAGAACTTTTGTAGATTTCACTTTACTTTTCTAGAACTCTTTTTTTCTTTGCTGGTAAGAGAGAGAGAGAAGATTTTTTTCCCTTTTAACTTCCCAATATTTGAACCGAGGCAGAGAGCTGCCTGCACATCAGGTTAGTTTATGTTCCATGCAATGTTACCATGAAGCACAATATGACATGATAGATAAGAAAAAAACAAACTGTTTTCTAATGTGAGCATCAAATACCTGATCTAAATTCTTATTAGGCAATTAGCTGATTGCTCTTGTGAGGCAGTGACAAAGCTGTGATAGTTGGAGTCAATTTGGATGTGTGGGGGTTGAGTCCCAGCACACCTCAAGAGCAAATAGAGTCTGCTTTGATAGTTCCCCTGGTTCAGGTAAATAAGTAAATAAACAACTGCTTCAGCTCTATAATTTATTCCTCAAATACCAGTCTGAGGGGGTAGCAAAGCATTAGAGGGGGAAAATCTATATGGGATATTCCCAAATGGATTTGTGCAGAAATGGATAATTAAGTAATGACAAATGAAAAAACAATCTGTACATCTAGTAACTGAAACAAAATGTAATAATAGATGTTCATTAGTTTTGCATTCTAAATTCTGTTTACCTACTATGAATAGACTAGTGTATTTTAACTCATATCATAGACTACTCTTTATCTGCCTCTCTTTATCTCTTGCTACAAAAAAGCTATGCATATATTAATGTATAATACTATAAAATGTGTCATTTTTTACACAAAAGGCTGTAGGAAGCTATGTCTTTCCAAAAAGGTAAATCCACAGCAAAAATATACTCCTAATACAGAAGAAAACGGGACTTAAACTATCTGTAACAAACATCATTGGTAAAGCTTCATTAGTATGTATTTTCACATAATTCAATTAGCCAAAATACATACAAATGCTAGCAGTGCTGTTCTCTGCTCTGGGAGTGTCAGGGAAGCTTTAAACAGATCTGAAACAAAATTGCATAAATGGCATGTAAAGCCCTGTGCATACAAAGATACCTTCAGGGTTCTAATAAATTCATGAAACTTTTTAAAGTATGATTTCCTAGCAGGCAATCACTTTTAATTAACAGGATCACCTACAGCAACACATGTCCTTCAAAAACTTACATTATTTTTTCTTTTTGAATTTCAAAGTTTCTGTAGTAAAAGTTGAATAGCTGAGTAGCTTAACCTCAAAAGGATTGCTGGCTTTTATGACAGTTATAAACCACTGTGGTGCCTTCTTTATAAGAAGAAAAGATTCTTAACACAACAGAGAAAGAAGGAAATCTCTTTTTAGTCATAGCTAGAAGCAAGCATTTTCTCGAAAGGTCAGAAAACTTTTCCTCAGTTAAAGAATATTTTTAAGGACATTGCAGCTACTTGTACAAGTAATCTCTGGTAATTTGCCATATGAATTAAACATACAATTTCCAGTATTTATTATATTATACATTGTAGATCTCTCCTTTTCTGCAGATGGCTTTGTAGAGTTTTTAGTGTACAGTGTTAGTAAACATGGAATCATAGATTATTAGGGTTGGAAGGGACCTCAGGAGATCATCTAGTCCAACCCCCTGCTCAAAGCAGCATCAATCCCCAACTAAATCCCCAAATGGCCCCCTCAAGGATTGAACTCACAACCCTGGGTTTAGCAGGCCAATGCTCAAACCACTGAGCTATCCCTCCCCCCATGGGGGTAAATGGATGGAAGTGGCTTCCTTAATGAGCCTTGGTTGACCAAAAGTCATGGGATGCTCTTCTCCTTGTTCAGAAAATGTATTTGTTTATTTATTGAGCTAGTCGCACAGCTCTGCTTCATTGAGGTGACACTTGTTGATTGCTCAGAAGGGTCCTATTTCCATTCTCCAAGACTTGGTGACTCTCCTGGCCTGCAGAGCTAAAGTGACAAAATATTCAAAAATGTATAGAACCGCCAAAATGTGGGAGAAATGTAAAGACAAATGGTTAGAGCCAAAGACAGAATTTCCAAGGTGTCAAAACCTCCTCACCTCCTTATTCAACTCAGGTGAATTTTTCATTGATGTCAGCATGTGAGGAAGATGAGCAGGATTTGGCTAATTGATTGACATGGACCTACAGAGAAGTGTAGTAAGTGAAAGCCTCTGTCTACCATTTTGGTCTAGGATATTTTGTGATCTACTGTGGATTGGCTGCATTATCTATGGTAAATATATATTTCCCCCCCTTGCTTCTTCCCCCCACTCTGCCATCCTCAGGTTGCTTTAGAACATAAGAAATGAACCAGGGGCTGAGTGAATATCCTGTGGGTGAACAGTCAATTTTTGATGATCCAGCCTGCTTGCTGAGGGCACAATGTGGAGGATGAAAATGCTAGCAAGATTTTCTTGGGTCTGTTTTGTGGCTTGGAAGAGAACAAATTGGTCAAGACGTGGGAGTGGAGAGAGGAAGATTAGCCATGTCTTTCTCTCCCTTTCTGCTCTGTGAAGAAAACACCTATGGAACTATTTAATGGGGCAGCTTTTCCAAGGCACAAATGGAATTTAGGCACCTAACTCCCCTAGGAGCCTTTGAGAATCTCACACAGGATTTAGTTCTATGGGGTAGACATATTTCTGAAGAATAGGTCAAAAGAGTGAGAGAGCCTGTTCCTAAGTCAAACAGCATTTCTTTTCAACAGAGTGCTGAGTTCATAATGCACCAAATACATTGATGCTTTTGAAATAAACATGAGAGTTCAAAGTCATATGGCATAGAAGTATTGCTCTTGTTGTAAATATCACCATCCATCTCTGTCCAGGTTTTTATACTGCACCCATCACTTTGGTATAGAAGCACCTCACAAATTTATACCAGGGTAATCTCTACAAACTCTGCCTCTTGTCACTGCAGTGAACAAATTAGCTAAGTGCCCTCCTGCACTGTGCAATGATCAGCACACGCTCACTACTAAGCTTTGTGCCCTGTAGTATGCTTCCCCCATCCACCTGGAACAGGTTCCTTCTCACCCCTTCAGCACCTTCTCTCTCTTTTTAAAAATCTATCTATTCAACCAACCCTTCTTATTGGTAACCATTCCCACATCCTCCCTCCCCCAAACTGTTGTCTCCTGTCTTATATTGTGTTTGTCTCATCTTTGGTTCAGGAAACATTTGCCTAATTCTAGGCAAAATCTTTAGAGGGTCTGAGCATGTGGAACTCCAAGTGACTTGAGTTACAGGTGCTTAGGATTTGGCCTTTTGTTCATATGGGGCAGTACTGTCAACTTATCACAATACATAAAGAGAGAGGCAGCATAGTCCAGCACTGGAATGGGATCCAGGAGACACAGATCCTCTTCCCAGTTCTGCCAGTGACCTGCTATGTGACTTTGGGCAAGTCACCTCTCTGTTTCTCCTCCTATCGTTTTTCTGTCTTGTCTATTTAGACTGCAAGCTCTTTGGAGCAGGGGCTGTTTCTCACTATGTGTTTGTACAGTGCCTAGCACAAGGAAGCCTTGATCTTGGCTGGGACCTCTAGGCTCTAATGTAATACAAATAATACATGAATTTATTATTCTTAATAACATAGCAGGTTACCTCATTTCTCGAAGTTTTACCACTTAAGAACTCAAACAAAGCTTTAGTCTACAGAGCCTATTGTACATATCCAATTATTCTGGAATGACAGATGTTTATATCAGTTCAATAGGCTGAATTTTGCCATGGTTTGATTGGAAGTGGTAACCCTTTCTGTGTCTAATATAGACATATATCTCTCTCAAAGGTGTTGACATGGATTACTGTATATTGCACTATAGCCAGCAGCTGGATTATAAAGGACAACTACTGGACAATTAAAAAGCATTGAGAAGGACACAGCTACATCACAGTGATCAAGATATGCCAGAATAAATTAGCATCACGCAAAGTTAGGCAATGTTTAATTCATAGAATGCGCCTATATTTAGCCACCTTATTATTTGTAATATAATCCATCCGTTTATTGAAGGTTAACACCAAGTATTACTCCTGGGTATTTGGGAGACATGTCACAGGTCAGTGAAGCCCTTCTGATCTCTAGCTACTAGATGGACTGAATTTGCTGGAAGGGGAAAAAATGGTATAAGCAAGTTGGACAAAGATAGAATTCTAATTGTTGTTAAGATACCTTATTCCATGTGCTTTTTCTGAGTAAAGAACACCAGAGACAAAAGAAAGATAATTAGTGGTTAATAAAAGAATAGTATTCTCTGCCTTCATAAATACAGTGCTGTTGATTTCACACATACACAGGCGGATGATAATGATTGAAGAGAAGGGGAGCAGCTGTTGACTATTGAGGCACTCCAGGAAACAGTGGAAGAAGGTCTGACAAGGTGCTCTTGAAAGAAACCCTTTGAAAATGATGAAGGAGGAGGAGTGTGGTGAAGACAAAGCGTCAAAACGGCAGAGTTTGAGTTGAGCCATTAAAAGGTGAGTGTCCTAAGACAGTACCCGAGAAATGATGTTTGTTCTGTGCTGATGTGATCAAAAATAGAGCTGGGATAATTGAATGGAAAGTAGGGTTGTCGATTAATTACAGTTAACTCACGATTACCTCAAAAAAAATTAATCGTGATTAAAAAAATTAATCGCGAATTAATAGCAGTTTTAATTGCACTGTTAAACACTAGAATACCAATTGAAATTTATTAACTAATTTCGATGTTTTTCTACATTTTCATATATATTGTATTCCGTTTTGCAATTGAAATCAAAGTGTATATTATTTTTTATTATAAAGATTTGCACTGTAAAAATGATTAACAAAAGAAATAGTATTTTTCAATTCACCTCATACAAGTACTATGGTGCAATCTCTTTATCCTGAAAGTGCAACTTACAAATGTAGATTTCTTTTTGTTACGTAACTGCACTCAAAAACAATGTAAAACTTCAGAGCCTACAAGTCCACTCAGTCCTATTTCTTGTTCAGCCAATTGCTAAGACAAACAAGTTTGTTTACATTTACAGGAGATAATGCTGCCCGCTTCTTGTTTACAATGTTACCAGAAAGTGACAACGGGCATTTGCATGGCACTTTTGTAGCCGGTATTGCAATGTATTTACATGCCAGATATGCTAAACATTCGTATGCCCCTTCGTGCTTCGGCCACCATTCCAGAGGACATGCTTTCATGCCGATGACGCTTGTTAAAAAAATAATGCGTTAATTAAATTTGTGACCGAACTCTTTGGGGGAGAATTGTTTTATTGCATTCTGACATATATTTCATGTTATAGCAGTCTTGGATGATGACACAGCACATCTTGTTCATTTTAAGAACACTTTCACTGCAGATTTGACAAAACACAAAGAAGGTACCAATGTGAGATTTCTAAAGATAGCTATAGCACTCGACCCAAAGTTTAATAATCTGAAGTGCCTTCCAAAATCTGAGAGGGACAAGGTGTGGAGCATGCTTTCAGAAGCCTTAAAAGAGCAATACTCCAATGCGGAAACTACAGAAACCGAACCACCAAAAAAGAAAAACAACCTTCTGCTGGTGACATCTGACTCAAATAATGAAAATAAACATGCGTCAGTCAGCACTGCTTTGGATTGTTAACGAGCAGAACCCATCATCAGCATGGATGCATGTACTCTGGAATGGTGGTTGAAGCATTAAGGGACATATGAATCTTTAGCGCATCTGGCACATAAACATCTTGTGACGCTGGCTACAACAGTGCCATGAAAACGCCTGTTCTCACTTTCAGGTAACACTGTAAACAAGAAGCGGGCAGCATTATCTCCTGCAAATGTAAACAAACTTGTTTGTCAGAGCAATTGGCTGAACACGAAGTAGGACTGAGTGGACTTGCAGGCTCTAAAATTTAACATTGTTTTATTTTTGAATGCAATTTTTTCCCTACATAATTCTACATTTGTAAGTTCAAGTTTCACGATAAAGAGATTGCACTACAGTACTTGTATTAGATTCATTGAAAAATACTATTTTGTTTTTTTACAATGCACATTTATAATATAAAGTGGGCACTGTACACTTTGTATTCTGTGTTGTAATTGAAATCCATATATTTGAAAATGTAAAAAACATCCAAAAATATTTAAATAAATGGTATTCTATTATTGTTTAATAGTGCGATTAATTGCTATTAATTTTTTTAATCGCTTGACAGCTCTAATGGAAAGCATGAATACACTAATCAGATTGGTCAAGTTAAATTAAATTGTTATTAGGTAGGGGTCACTGGGCTGGATTATATATGATTTTTATGTATTTTTGATAATGTTTCAAGGAATTAGCTATGAGATTTTGAAAGATCTATATTTTATATATCATCAAGCCACCTGGGGATGTTCATGGTGGCAAACTCTGTGGTATCTAATCACTGGGGTGGGGAGGAGGGCTGATTTTCAAAAGTGCTGAGCATCAACAGATCCTGTTGATTTCAAATAGATTTTTGGCTCTTGTCGCGTCTGAAAATCAGGCCCTAAATTTCTGGCCAGTAAGGGGCTGGGTGTTACTGGGAAAGGATAGGAGAAGTAGGGAAACAGGTAATGGATTTTTTAGGAAGAGGAAACTAGGTATTTTATCCAGAAAACTAAGCTTAGATTGTGGGAAATATTTTGGTCCCTTCATCTTTAAAAATGCACTAGAGAAAAACATGGAACTGAAAAGCTGCTTGGGGACTTGTGGTTCTGAACAAGCACCCTCTTTCTGCCCTGGTCTATTGGTGCAAAAGGGTCAGGGGTCAAGCCCTAAAATGGCAGCACTGGCTGTGGATCTGCAGGAAATCTGGATCCAACATCCCTTTGTGGAAATCTGATTCACAAAAGGACATTCACACCACACCCCTCTAAGTGTCCTCCACTCTAACAAGGGCAGCAGGGCCAGTTTTGTTATCATTAGGGTGACCAGATGTCCCGATAAAACCGGGACTGTCCGGATATTTAACCCTTTGTCCCATTGGGATGCCATTTGTCCCGATATTCAGGTAAGGAGGCGAGCGGGAGGGAGGTGCTGACCCCGTGGGTGCTCCAGGGCTGGAGCACCCATGGGGAAAAATTGCAGCCAAGCTCCCCACTCCTCACCTCCTTCTCCTCCCCTCCCCCCAGCGCGCCGTGTCCCCGCTCCTCCCCCCCTCCAGCACTTCCCGATGCCTAACAGCTGTTTGGCGGCGCTTAGCGCTTTCCAGGAGGAAGGGGGGAGGAGCAGGTACACGGCGCGCTCGGGGGGGAGGCAGAGAAGAGGCAGGGCAGGGGCGGGGACTTGGGGGAAGAGGGTGGAATGGGGGTGGGGTGAGGGCGGTGCCAGGGTGGGAAGAGGTGAGGGGTGGGTGAGCACCCACCCAGCAGAGGGGAAGTCGGCGCCGTAGGGTGAGTGGTGGGCGGACGGGGGGGTGAAGAGGCGAGTGGCGGGTGGGCGGGAAGGCGAG
Source organism: Terrapene triunguis (assembly GCF_002925995.2). Lineage (NCBI taxonomy): Eukaryota > Metazoa > Chordata > Testudines > Emydidae > Terrapene > Terrapene triunguis. The sequence continues at coordinate 6,119,385 of NW_020664613.1, read as the reverse complement.
CAGTGGGTGGGGGACTGAGGAGGGATGCAGCAAGGGCGTGGTGGGGGGGCCGAGCAGGGAGGGGCGGGACCTGGGGCAGAGTGGGGGTGGAGCTTGAGAGGAGCGGGGGTGGACTGTGGGCGGGGATGTATCCTGATATTTTAGTGTGGTGATCTGGTCACCCTAGTTATCATGTCTGTGTGCTGCTTTCTGTGGCCCCCTCCAATGGGGGATAGGGGTAGTCACATAGCACTGTAAGAGTTAATGGTCTCAGCAGAATTGACTGATCCAGCACCAATATTTTACATTGAAACGGAATAAGGCAGAAAGAGGAATCAGTAGCATAGAATGGCAGATCCATGATTCTGCCCCCTACTCCCTGGCCACTCCCTCTTCTCTGTGCTGCTATTCTGCTATGCAGAGTTTCTGCAGAGGGGAGAGTGGCAGCTATGCAGTGGGAGACGCGGTGCTGTGCTTCTCTATAGAAACAACTGCCAGGTTGTTCAACTTCTCCTGCCCAATGGACATTCTTAGATAGGTCTTGTTTAATTTTAGCTTGCTGCAACTCCTGTTTGCAGTCACAGTTACAGGAAGGCAGTTACAGGAAGATGCAGTGCTGTTTCTGTGTTAGGAAAACTTGCATCAACAGACCTTTTGTGAATGTAGCTAAGAAGATCAATGGGCACCTTCATTTCCAAGTCATCCTTAAAGATTCACTTGCAAATAATGATGAAGAGCTCAATCTCATTCTCAGAACTCTTGAGTTTAAATTCGCAGGGCAGCTACTTGCTACGTTTTGAATGTGCCTTTTTAGGTCTTCATTCCTGAAACTTTTCAGTTTCCTGCTCACTAAAAAAGCAAACCTTTCTCTGACTCCATCGTACTTACGCATTCTATTGCCCAGTCGGGTTAATATTGTATCTGCAATGGGGTTGAAAACCTCACATTCAAAAACTTTTTCAGGATCTGATGACCTGTCATCCTTTGCAAATTTGCCTAGTATTATTTTCCTCCTTTGAAATCCTTTCTCTTAGAACTGTGTGGATCTTCCTAACATTTCAACATGAAAAATAATAGTAGCTTTCTTACGTGCAACAGACCCAGAATACCACAATTCCAATAAAACATCTCAAAGGCCACCAAGTAACCTGCAAGCTGTTTGAATGTGAGGATCCAGACGCTGCAATTTTTTGCTCACAGTGTTGATTTTTGATAAGATAGTTTACCACATCTTGGCCAAAACAAGAAATGAAAACTCTGAAGTGTTCGTTTGCAAGCTATCCGCTTTGGATTTAAGATTTGGCGTAAGATTATGTGAAGCCTTGGTCTTATCTGAACCTCAGCCTGATTTTGTAGTGGACAGATTGCCTCTAGCCTTGCTGCCCATCTTGTTGTGCTTTGGCATTTTAATGTAATGCTAATATGGTTTTTCAACACATCCCAACCACTAGTAGAAGTGGAAAACAGGGTATACACTTTTTGAACAATTCCGAAAAGTAGAACAACCAGGGTGACAACCAGCACAGCAGCTTCTCCAAAAAGATTCAGTGAGTGGGCAGCACAGAAGCTGAAAGACACATACTGATTTAACTGCTGGATTTGATTTGGACACCTTTGTACGCTGCAGCCATGTTGGCTCCATTGTTACAGCTTTGCCCCTGCAAGCAGCCATATCTAAACTGTCCTTTTTTTCATCTTCTTGAAAATAACCCCTGTAATACCCTCCCCAGCTTTGGGGTGAATATTCATGAAGTCTACAAAGCTCTCAACAACCTTTGCTCCACATTTTGAAACCCCAACATACCTTAAAACCTGAGACATTTGTTCCATTTTGGAGAGGTCTGGAGTGCAATCAAAGATAATGGAGAATTATTTAGCATCCCTAACCATGTCGAAAATAGCCTGCCGTACTGTTCTTGTGATTCTACTGATAAATCGCTTCTAAATTTGGTTTGATAAGAATACCTTTGCGGTACAGGCCTTAATAACTTCCACATGATCTTGCAACAAACAATTCCAGTAAACCCAAAAAATTACCATTATGAGGACTGTCTAATTTCTCATCTGAACCTCTGAAAGCTAAACACCTCTCACCTAAGTCCAGCAAAATATCTAAGAGATGATGCAAAATATTGCACCACGTGTCCTTCTGCAGGTTTGCATACCTTTGTCCAGTTGATAGCATGTTTGCATACCTTTGTCAATTGTGTGACCCTTTTCTAATTATTCGGCAAGTTCCATCCAGTGAGCGATTCCTTTGAACATTTGTGTGGGCAGACTTGTTCACTAAAGTGGAAAAAGTTTGTGAACCCAGTTTTACAGTTCGCAAAGGAAGATGAGGAATTTGTTCGGAAAAGCAAATGAATGAAACAGAACAGGGAGGGAAGTGTTGAACTGTACATCAACCAAGATCTCTGGTGTGACTCCCCATGAGGCATTTGATAACGAACAACGATTTTAATACTTGCTTTCCTTTGCACTCGCTAAGTGAAAAGTCTTGTTCTAAATTAACAAAGGGACTGTTTTTCTCCCAAAAATCAGCTAACAGAATCTGTCATTTGTGGCCAAGTAGCTGGATCTGCTTTGTCAAAGTCAAAATTCTGCCCCATGCTTTCTATATAATCGAATCGCTTTCAGTGTCCGCATCCATTACAATTGCACTAGCAACCAAGGGCAAATTTTTGTCCCAGAATCAGAGACAACAATTCAGCACCAAGTTCTGTGCTCCAGCACACAACAAACCTGACAAACCCAAATCAAAGTCCTCACCAGCTAAGGAAGGCTCAGAAGTGCAAGTCGCAGAACTGTCCATGGATAATTTACCAGGAACATGATCGAACTTTGCACATTTCAAGAAACTTTGTAGGCCACTTGCACTTTTCTGATTTTCTTTTTCACAGGCTTGCTGAAGCTTGTGTTTTTGAGCACCACTCTTCTGCTTGTAAGTATTCATGGTGGAAATCACGGTTGACTGTAAGAATTCACCCACCAAACCCATCAAATGAATTGCTAGGGTTGGAATGACTGCAGTAGTGGGCGAAAGATCTAATTAATATCTCTGTGAAACTCTGAGAGAGATCAGGTGAAACTAATGAGCCAGAGCTTAGGAATGCAGATAAGGTCAACTGAGGTCAAGAGAAGGGAACAGTTACAGAGAAGGCTGGAGCCCCATGAGGGAGGAAAGGAGTGAGAACTAAAACACACACAAACAAACAAAACAATAAAACAGGACCTCTTTGTGGGCCCCCGATTGACCTCGGCCTGGTTCCACTGGAACTGTTTGAACCCTCCCACCTCTTTGCATAGCCTGGGGAGAGGGGAACTTTCTGCATAGTCTCACATGCCTTCCACCAAATGGATTCTTCTCCTCTCTCCAATAACCCCACGGCTGCATGGGTTGCAGTGGTGGTTATGGAGAAACTGCAGTGGTGCTCTGAGCCCTGGCCATTGGATTCTGTTCTATCCAACCACCATGGAGATCCCATGTGCCAACCCTGTTTGCTCAGGCTGTTTGCTCACCCTCTGAAGCTATATGTATGCATTTGCGGAATAATTTGTTTTTTTTATGTGATGATAATCAACCAGTCATTTTGCTCAACTGGTGAAAAGCCCTATAGTGTCAATCGGAATGGAGAGACACATTTCCCTTAAGTGACTTTCTGTATTTAATTTTACTTTTAATAAATTGTAATGAAATGGGAGATACAATGTAATGCAACAGATATGTGGGCCAGATCCTTGAAGTCAATGGAGTTATATTGATTTATACCAGCTGAGTAGCTGGTTTATAATAATCTATAATGTGGACCAAATTTAGCCCTTGTGCAAATGAGTGCAAGTCCCTTAACTACAGTAGAGTGGCACCTGCTTGCACCAGGGTTGAGTCTAGTCCTCTCTTCTCTACTTCCCAGATCAGATCAGTGGGCCAAATTCTCAGTTGGTATAAATCAGAGTTGCTCCATTAACTATGCTATGACAGTGTACACTCTCTGTGGATCTGGCTCTAAATTGTATTTCTTGTTATGCCCCAGTCACACTGTTTATATAGATATAACTGGCATTTACTTATTTACTAGTAGGCCTGCTTTCAGCATTATCAACAAATGATGAGGAATTTAATGTACTCTGTGAGGTTTTGCTAGCCAGAGATATCCCATGTATTGCGCTTGAAAACGCATGAGGTTGGATCAAGAGGGTGAAAATATGTTGTTCTTTCCTGTCATTCTGAGGGGCTCAAGGCGCTGTATAACTTGGTGAATCCTTTGATGTTAAGAAAGGAGAGGATGTGCAGATTCCCCTGGAAGCTATTGCTCTCAAATCCCATTTGGTTCTTTATATCTTCTTTTTTGAATCGAGCAGACAATATAGGCATCCCACTTCCTGCATAAACAATCCATGACTGGCTTATAAAGAAGCCTATCAACCAAAAAGCATCATCTACATCACTTAGGGCTGCTGTACATAGGTTTGTATCAGTGATAAAACATTAACTTTTGGGGCTTCATTTCTTAGTTTTTTCAGGTGGTCTCGGGCTAGCATGATATAAGTTGGCTGTTCAGGCCAGCTGTCAATGTTTAACCCTGAAGAAAGGGTGCATAAATTAGACTTCTGCTGAACAGTCCAGGCTGCTCCTGAGAGGCAGTATGGTCCCTTGGTTAGGGCACTGGCATAGGCACCAGGAGACCTAGATTCTTGTCCCAGATCTGCTGCTGACCTGCTGTGTGACCTTGAGAAAGTCACTTCACTTCTCAGTGCCCCCTTCCACCCTTTGTCTCTCTTTTTTATTCAGACTGTAAGCTCTTCAGCCTAGTGACTGCCTCTTACTTTGTGTCTATACAGCATCTACCACTATGGGGACTTAATCTCAACTGTAGCCTGCAGTATTGCTGCATGTCCCAGCCATGTCCTAATGTTCCATTGACTTCAAAGGATTGTTAATGCATGACACAACCTCTCTGTGCTTCAGTTTACCCATCTTTAAAATAGACATTATAGAGTGTCTACCTCACATGTATGGGGAATAGTTAATTAGATCCCTGGTGCACAGTGTTAGCCAGGCTTTGAGGAGTGGTACAAGGAGTCTCCCCCACCATGCTCCCCTTTACAGATCCCAGTCACAATCCCAGTGGAGAGCAAAGACGTGAATCCCTAGTAATGCCTCCGTTAGCAGTCGTTAACTGAAAGGGGATGAGCAGGAGGCAGCTGTCTGCCCTGAAGGGGTGATAGAGGTGCCACTCCAGGATGTGTTCCTTAAGAACACGTGAGAGGAATTCATTCTAGCGACCTTAGCCAGAATTCCAACAGAGGACTCCGGGCGCAGTGCAGTTCCTCTCCACCAGTGCGAGCTGTGATTTAAAATCCAGAGTGTGGGCCCTAATTCATGAATAAATATTAATTAGTCTTAATTATTTATGAAGTGCATAACAGTAGCCCCTACAGGCCCCAATCAGGGCTCCATTGTGTTATACTCTGTTTGAAAAGTTCTCCACAGGAAGACATTATTTATCATCATTCTATAATTACATTATATGGCCTATCGCTTTGTGATATTTTGTAAGTACATAAGAGCTGCCATACAGGACCAGACCATGGTCCATCTTGCCCAGTATTCTGTCTCCAACAGTGGCCCATACCAGAGTTTCAGGGGGAGTGTACAGAACTGGGCAATTATGGAGTGATCCACCCCTGTCTTCTGCTCCTGGCTTCTGGCAATCAGAGGTTTAGGGTCGCCTTCAACATGGGGTTGTGTCCTTGAGCATCTTGGCTAATAGCCATTGACTGACCTATCCTCCGTGAACTTATCTAGTTCTTTTATTAGCACAGTTATATTTTTGGCCATCACAGCATCCCATGCCAATGAGTTCCACAGGTTAGTTGTGCATTGTGTGAAAAAGTACTTCCTCTTGTTGTATTAAGCCTGCTGCCTATTAATTTCATTGGGTGGGAAAGGGTAAATAACACTTCTCTATTCGCTGTGTCCACATCATTCATTTTATAGACCTTTACCATATGCACCCTTAGTCATCCCTTTTCTAAGATGAACAGCCTTAATCTTTTTAGTTTCTCCTCTTATGGAAGTCATTTCATACCCCGATCATCTTTGTTGCCCTTCTCTGAACTTTTTCCAGTTCCACTATACCCTTTTTGAGATGGGGCGACCAGAACTGGACACAGTATTCAAGTGTGGGCACACCATAGATAAATATAGTGGCATTATGATATTTTCTGTCTTATTTTCTATCCCTTTCCTAATGGTAGCCTTTTTGACTGCTGCTGTGCAGTGAGCGGAAGGGAGAATTATCCATGGTGACTCTAAGATCTCTTTTTTGGGTATTGATAGTTAATTTAGAGCCGTTCATTGTGCATGTATAGTGCATTATTTTGCACTTTTTAATGTTGAATTTCATCTGCCGTTTTGTTGCCCAGTCACCCAGTTTTGTGAGATTCCTTCTGTAACTCCTCATAGTCTGCTTTGGGCTTAACTATTTTGGATAATTTTGTATAATCTGCAAACTTTTTCACTTCACTGTTCACTCCCCTTTCCAGATCATTACTAACTATGTTGAACAGCACAGGTCCCAGTACAGATTCTTGGAGGACCCAGCTGTTGATCTCTCTCCATGGTGAAAACTGATCAATTATTCCTACCCTTTCCTTCCTATCTTTCAACCAGTTACTGATCCATGAGAGGACCTTCCCTCTTATTCCAAGGCTAGCTAATTTCCTTAAGAGCCTTTGGTGAGGGACCTTCTCAAAAGCTTTCTGAAAGTCCAAGTCCACTATATCCACTGGATCACCTTGTCCGCATGCTTGTTGACACCCTCAAAGAATTCTAATAGATTGGTGAGGCATGATTTCTCTTTTACAAAAGCCATGTTGACTTCCCCCAACATATCGTGTTTATCTATGTGTCTGATAATTCAGTTCTTTACTATAGTTTCAACCAATTTGCCCGGTACTGAAGTTAGGCTTACTGTCCTGTAAATGCCAGGATTGCCTCTGGAGCCTTTTTTATAAATCTATGTTACATTAGCTATCCTCCAGTCACCTAGTACAGAGGCTGATTTAAATGATAGGTTACATGCTACAGTTAGTTGTTCTGCAATTTCATATTTGAGTTCCTTCAGAACTCTTGGGTGGATACCATCTACTCCTGGTGACATACTGCTGTTTAATTTATCAATTCATTCCAAAAGCACCTCTATTTACACCTCAATCTGAGACAGTTCTTCAGTTTGTCAGCTAAATGACAAATCAATGTTGATAAATGCAAAGTAATGCACACTGGAATACATAATCCCAACTATACATACAAAATGATGGGGTCTAAGCTAGCAGTTACCATTCAAGAAAGAGATCTTGGAGTTGTTGTGGCTAGTTCTCTGAAAACATCCACTCAATGTGCAGCGGCAGTCAAGAAAGCTAACAGAAAGTTGGGAATCATTAGGAAAGGGATAGATAATAAGACAGAAAATATAGTATTGCCTCTATATAAATCCATGGCATGCCCACATCTTGAATACTGCGTGCAGATGTGGTTGCCCCATCTCAAAAAAGATATATTGGAATTGGAAAAGCTTCAGAAAAGGGCAACAGAAATGATTAGGGGTATGGAACAGTTTCTATATGAGGAGAGAGTAATAAGACTGGGACTTTTCAGCTTGTAAAAGAGACGACTAAGAGGGGATATGATAGAGGTCTATAAAATCATGACTGGTGTGGAAAAAGTAAATAAGGCAGTGTTATTTATTCCTTCTCATAACACAAGAACTAGGGGTCACCAAATGAAATTAATAGGCAGCAGGTTTAAAACAAACAAAAAGAAGTATTTCTTCACACAATGCACAGTCAACCTGTGGAACTCTTTGCCAGAGGATGTTGTGAAGGCCAAGACTATAACAGGGTTCAAAAAAGAACTAGATAAGTTCATGGAGGATAGATCCATCAAGGGTTATTAGCCAGGATGAGCAGGGATGTAAAACCATGCTCTGAAGTGTCCCTAGCCTCTGTTTGCCAGATGCTGGGAGTAGATGTCCGGGGATGGATCTCTTTGATGATTACCTGTTCTGTTCATTCCCTCTGAAGCACTTAGCATTGCCACTGTCAGAAGACAGGATAATGGGCTGGATGGACCTTTGGTCTGGCCCTGTATGTCTGTTCTTATGTTCTCATGTTCTTAAAAAGAATGGCTCAGGCGTGGGAATCTTCTGCACACCCTCTGCAGTGAAGACCAATGCAAAGAATTCATTAACTTTTCCGAAAAGGCCTCAGTGCTCCTTTAGCATCTTTGTTATCTAGTAGCTCCAGTGCCTGTTTTGCAGGCTTCCTATTTCTGATGTACTTGAAAAAAAAATTACTGTTAGTTTTTGCGTCTTTAGCAAGTTCCTTCTCAAAATTCTTTCTTGGCCTTCCTTATTATACTTTTACATTTTACTTGTCAGAATTTATGTTCCTTCCTATTTTCCTCATTGGGATTTACTTCCAAATTTTAAAGGATGCCTTTAAACAGTCTCCATTAGTTTGCTGTTTAGCCGTGGTGGTGCTTTTTTGGTCCTCCAACTGTCATTTTTGTTTCGAGGTATACATTTAGCCTGAACCTCTATTATGGTGTTTTTAAGTCTGCAAGCATTTTACCCTTGTGACTGTTCATTTTAATTTCCATCTAGCTAACATCCTTATTCTTGTGTAGTTGCCCTTTTAAAAATTAAATGTAACTGTGTTTAATGTGGTGTTTTTTTGACATTTCCTCTTCCCCCTGCCAAGAATGCTAAATTTAATTACATTATGGTCACTATTACTGAGAGGTTCTGCTATATTCACCTCTTGGACCAGATCCTGTGTTCCACTTAGGACTAAATCAAGAATTGCCTCTCCTCTTGTGGGTTCCAGGGCTAGCTGCTCCGAGAAGCAGTCATTAATGACGTCTACACATTTTATCTCTGCATCCTATCCTGAGATGACATGTACCCATGAGGATAGTTGAAATCACCCAGTATTATTGTGTTTACTGGCTTTGTAGCCTCTCTAACCTCCCCTAGCATTTCACAATCACTGCCACTATTCTGGTCAGTTGGTACTATATTCCTACTGCTATATTCTTATTATTCAACCATGGAATTTCTATACATAAAGATTCTATGGTACAGTTTGATTAATTTTTCCTCATTTGACTTTTTTTTTTTTTTTAGCATATAATGCCACTCCCCCACCAGCACTACCTACTCTGTCATTCCTATATATTTTATACCCTGGTATTACCGTGTACCATTGATTATTATTATTCCATGATGCCTATAATATCAATATCCTCATTTAATGCCAGGCACTCTAGTTCACCCATCTTATATTTAGACTTCCAGCATTTGTATGCTAGCACTTGTACATTTTGTCAATATTTAGTTGCTTGCCTTCATGTGTTATGTTTAAATGGGACTCTTTTACATTTGATTGTTCCTCACTAGCTCCTCCTGTATTTTACCAGCTTCTTTCCTATCCTCTGTACTAGGATGTATAGTTCCCCTTTTAATAAATTCATCCTTAAGGTATGTCTCTGCCCAAACCGTGCTGCTCCTCACCTGTTGGCTTCCTACAACCCTTAGTTTAAAAAAATCATCTAAACTTTTTAATTTTATGTGCCGGCAGTATGTTTCCATTTTGATTAATGTGGGAGCCTATCTCCTCTGTGTGGGCTACTCCTTCCCCAAAGGTTTCCCCTGTTCCTAATAATCCTTGATCCTCCTCCCTACATCACCGTGTCATTCATGCATTGAGACCTTGCAGTTCTGCCTGTCTGACTGGCCCTGTGCATGAAACTGGAAGCATTTCAGAGAAAGCTACCATGAAGTTCCTGGACTTTAATCTCTTACCTCGCACCTAAATTTGGCCTCCAGGATCTTTCTCCTACTTTTCCCTATGTCACTGGTGTCATGGTGTCAGGAGTGGCTCATGACAGTGAGTGCCAACCTCAGGTCAGACTGCCAAGAAGCAGGGCAGAGACCCCAAACTGGTTGTATGTTCTGTAATTAGATTTCACCAACCCAGTAACAAGTGTGAACTCCTGAAGCACTCTATCAGTCTTACCATGGAGTCACAGACAGTCCCCTTGGCAGTCCAGTCTATCTTGCCACCAGGCAAGCTGGACTTAGTGATAAATGGTTGCTCTACACCAAAGATCACAAAATATTCAGGTTTCTCCGAGTCCCAAGAGACCAGTCACTTACCCTAGGTCAATTTGTACCTTAGCGCTCACACCAAAGACAATGCTTGTAGCCAATCTTATAGTAAACTATCTAAGGATTTATTGATTGAAAAAAGAAATGAGAGAATTATTATAAAGTTAAAGCTGGCAGACATATATCTATATCTATATCTACAAATGAATTAGAGTCTATGGTTTGTAGTAATCTGTCAGCTCTGAATGTCTTTTAGGGCTAACTCAGGTTTACCCTGGGGACTCAGCTTCTGTTTTGTATCTCTGTCCCTGGGAGAGTCCAAAGAGCAAACGATGAAAAATGTTCATGTCAGCTATTTTAATTTCCTTCTTCCAGAATTCAAGCTGATGGGATGAGCCCTTTTGTACATAGCTTCTTCATGGGTGTATGGCGGCAATTAACAAAGTTTTTGTATTGTGATGTCCCATAATGGCCCATTTAGTTTTGATAGGCCTTCTTGATGGCAGGAGATGATACCTCCTGACTGGATCCACACTTACCGAGCAACCAGTTTTTCCAGTTACAAAACAAAAACTTACATGTTACCTTATAGCATGTGACAAAGATATTATAAGTGAGATTAATAGATGCAGCAACTTACAAGCATTTAATAAAGTCTAAACACATTGTTATACATCCAGTACCCATCTTAACCATACTAACACACATGTGAAAATGACTGCTTTTCAGCAATGAATTTGTCAGTGGTCAGCTGAGGCTTAAAACGTTGGCAAGAGTTGGCACCTGGTTTACCAGCATCACAATTGGTACCTACATGTACCATGATCCCCAGCTCCTCCTCAGAACTGCACTTAAGTCTGTCTAGATGTCTCGTGAGATCTGCAACTTTCGCAACCGGTAGGCAGTTCACCATGCAGGTCTCCCGGTCATCACAAACCCAACTATCTATATTTCTGATAATCTAATCCCCCCACTACTAATTCTTGTCTTTTCCTAATAACTGGGGTCCCTTCTCCTGGAGGGATATCCTCAATGCGAGAGGATATCATGACATCATCTGGAAAGTGGGTCCCAACTATGGGATTGTTTCCCTCTGCTCCAGCTTGATGCTCTCCTGCCCTCAGACTTTTATCCTCTACAGCACAGGGGCTGTCGGACTAGAGGTGAGACCACTTTCCTATGTCCCGAAAAGGTTCCTTTCCGTAACACTCTGTCTCCCTTTGCTCCTCCAGTTCACCTAACCTGGTCTCAAGAGCCCATGATCTGTCTCTGAGGGCCATGAGTTGCTTGCACCACACACACACACCTATGCCACCTGCCCATGAGGCAGGTAATAATACATGCTGCATTGAGGGCAATAAACTGGATAGCCATAAAAAAGTGTTTGGAAACAACTGAACTGAGGGTTGTCTCGCTGGGCTGCAGTGCTAACGGTGAGGTGCCATTCTTAACTCACAATCTCCTTGCTTTTTCTGGTTCAGATCAATGTTACTTTAACGTTTTATTTACTTGATATAATACGTACAAGAAACAGAGTGAGGGTGAAAAAATCTAATAGAAAAAGCATTGAGGGTCAGTGGAAATGAGTGATTCCAGAGTATAAATCATAGGGGACAGCAGCCCCGCCTCTAAAAATGCCTTGTCCCAGTAGAAAATACCCAGGAAAGTGTTATTCATTACATTTATTCATTGTTTTATATGGCAAAGAGCCTGGGTATTTAATTTCAGGTAAGAGAGAAAAAAAACCAGCAGTATCCGTGCAAGTATCATCCATGCTGAATCTGAGCAGCGGTAAAGCCAGCGCACAAATTAAAGCAGAGAACATATAAGAAGAAATAAAAGGATCTGCCTAGAGATCAAATGAAGCATTTGTATAGAACCTTATTCAAAATGGATACAAATGCATCAGTTCCTCAGAATTATAGGTGAATCAAAGGAAAATTACATCCAAGAAGATAAAGCAGCCAACCAGCAGCCTAACCACGTGAGAGGCAGAGATGCAACTTTGAAGCTTCCCATATGGGCTGCCAAAGAGCCAGATGTTGCAGGTGGAACAATGCCCTTTCTGGCTTAGCATCTGGTTCCTGTTGTTCTGATCCATAGGAAAAGAGGAGATGTGGAAGGATGTGGTGAAAATCATGTTATACATTCATTTAAGAAAAGTGATTTCTTTAAAAAAAAAAATTGTTGAAAAGCACATTTTTCTTTTAGTGGTGGAGGTTCTGGAACAGAAACCCTCAGAAAAGTGCATGTGGAGTATCCATTGCTGTCTTTCCAGCGCCAAGGTCGGTTAGGTCGCTCACTTCTGTCATATCCACTTTTCATTAGCATCTGCCATATTGGAACCTGTTATTTGTCTGGAAGCTTGTGCTACTCACGGCTTGGCCAGTAATGGGTGCAGCCCAGAAAAATCAGTCTTTATATATGAGGGGAAGTGTTATCTAATGGACAGAGCTGGGATTTGGAAGTCTTATCTTATAGATTCCATTCTGGACTCTGTCACTATCTGAGGCATTGTGTGGCCTGGGACAAGTCCCTTAACCTGCATGTGCCTCAGTTTGCCCATCTTTAAAAGGGTGTAATAATATTTGGTTTTACCAGAGGTGTCATGAAGGCTAATTATTATATATAATATGCTTTGAAGTCCTTGTCTGATGGGTGCTATAGCAGTACAAACTATTATCGATATGAGCCAGACCTCAGAATCTTTACAGTTTTTATTTAAGCCTTAGTGATGCAAACCTCTCCCTTTGGTTTCATTCGGAATTTAGTCTAAGGACTGAGAAACAGCTAAGAAAAGTCTTCTGGATTTGGCCCAGATATATCAAAATAAAAAGCCAACGATGTCATCTTTCTTTCTTTCTTTCTTTCTTGAAGAATTGATTGGGCCTGATTCTCCTCTCACTTACATCAGTTTTATAGAGATGTAATGTGACTGACATTAATGGAGTTACTTCAGATTCGTACTGGTGTGAGAGGAGAATACTGGTGACAATCCAAGTGACAAGAATGACAATACTGGTGGGAAATGCAAAGACCTGCAGGTTGAGGATGCTACTGCAGGTTGATCAAAAGGCAAAGGGCAGGAAAGACTAATACAAATGAGATAGTTACCATGCCAGATTACAATTGTGTTTGATTGCTGGATTCTTGTGTTAGCCTGTCATGAGGGACTGCAGGTATATTCTTTGTCCTTGTTGTACGCTGACCATATTGACCAACAGCAAAGTCTCTGACTTCAGGTTTCTTGTTTTTAAATCTAAAACTACTTTTTCTACCTCAAAGTGATAACCAATATTATTGCTCCAAATACTCTCTAATGACCACTAGAGAGGGGCTCATGAACCTCCAAATACGCAGCCCTGGAGGCTGTGTCACATCTATGTGATGTGACATGGTAACATAACGGACACTGACAAGCTGTCCAAGTGCTCCCAGCAAGAAGACAAGCTGGCTCCAGGGACCAGCTGACCAAGCACGTGCTTGGGGTGGCTCCTTGTAAGGGGCGGCCAATCTTGGCGTGGCGGAGCGGTGCTTGGGTTTTTGTTTGTTTGCTTTGTTTCGGTGGGGCGGTGCTTGGGGTTTTTTGTTGTTGTTTTTGGTTCGGCGGGGCGGCGCTGGTTTTTTGTTTTTGTTTTGTTTTTGGTTCGGCGGGGAGCACTGGGGGGGTTTGCTTTTGTTTTTGTTTCGGCGGGGCGGTGCTCGGGGGGGTTGCTTTTGTTTTGGCAGGGCGGGGGTGGGGGGGTCATTACGGCGGGGGGGTTTTTTTTTTTTTTTGCTTGGGGCGGCAAAAGAGTTAGAGCCGGCCCTGGGCACATCATTATAGAAATTACTAGTGAATTATCATCTATTGCAGTTTTCAGAAGGCGCCTGTGTGGAGAAGAATGGGGCTGCTAGAGAAGTTGATTTGCCAAACAGGATTGCTATGCAACTGTGCCACTAAATAGGAATTGTCAATCAATCAAATTAAGGAAGTTGGGGAATGGGTGGGGGCAGAAACCTATGACAATGTTTGCACAAACTCATTCATAAAATGGGCTTTCTTTTATCATCTTAATACTGTAACAAGATTGAGACTTGCTCAACAAGAAGACTAGGCTGATGTTGATTACTGCTTTTTGTTATTTCTAAGATTGATTATTGCAATTCATTCATATTGGCTCTTTTGGCCTGTGCTGTTAAAAGATTGCAGGTGATACAGAAAGCTGTTGCCAAAGTCCTTACAGAGTCCATATTATTTGATTACATTTTTCCAATCTTGAAATATCTTCATTATCAATGAAATTTTGTATAGATTCCTGTATGGCGCTTCCTACAAGGTTAGTAGCAAAGCTAGGCCAAAGTTTTTCAGACTTGCCTTTTTTTGTGTTTCAGAGGCCAGAATCTTCTAATTTATTGATTTTTCCCTACAGATGTCTGTTCATAGAATCATAGAACTGGAAGGGACCTTGAGAGATCATCTAGTCCAGTCCCCTGCACTCATGGCAGGACTAAGTATTATCTAGACCATCCCTGACAGGTGTTTGTCTAACCTGCTCTTAAAAATTCCAATGATGGAGATTCCACCACCTCCCTAGGCAATTTATTCCAGTGCTTAACCACTCTGACAGTTAGGAGTTTTTCGTAACCTCCAACCTAAACTGCTCTTGCTGCAATTTGAGCCCATTGCTTCTTATTCTATCCTCAGAAGTTAAGAAGAACAATTTTTCTCCCTCCTCCTTGTAACAACCTTTTATGTACTTGAAAACTGTTATCATGTCCCCTCTCAGTCTTCTCTTCTCCAGACTAAACAAACCCATTTTTTTCAATCTTCCCTAATAGGTTCATGTTTTCTAGACCTTTAATCATTTTTGTTGCTCTTCTCTGGACTTTCCCAATTTGTCTACATCTTTCCTGAAATGTGGCACCCAGAACTAAACACAATACTCCAGTTGAGGCCTAATCAGCGTGGAGTAGAGTGGAAGAATTACTTCTTATGTCTTGCTTACAATACTCCTGTTAATACATCCCAGAATGATGTTTGCTTTTTTTGCAACAGCGTTACACTGTCGACTCATATTTAGCTTGTGATCCACTATGACCCCCAGATCCCTTTCCGCAGTACTCCTTCCTAGGCAGTCATTTCCAATTTTGTATGTGTGCAACTGCTTGTTCCTTCCTAAGTGGAGTACTCTGCATTCGTCCTTATTGAATTTCATCCTGTTTACTTCAGACCATTTCTCCAGTTTGTCCAGATCATTTTGAATTTTAAACCTATCCTCCAAAGCACTAGCAACCCCTCCCAGCTTGGTATCATCCGCAAACTTTATAAGTGTACTCTCTATGCCATTATTTAAATCATTGATGAAGATATTGAACAGAACTGGATCCCTGTGGGACCCCATTCGTTATGCCCTTCCAGCATGACTGTGAACCATTGATAACTACTCTCTGGGAATGATTTTCCAACCAGTTATGTACCCACCTTATAGTAGCTCCACCTAGGTTGTATTTCCCTAGTTTGTTTATGAGAAGGTCATGCGAGACAGTATCAAAAGCCTTACTAAAGTCAAGATATACCACATCTATTACTTCCCTCCTAGCCACAAGGTTTGTTACCCTGTCAGAGAAAGCTATCAGGTTGGTTTGACATGATTTGTTCTTGACAAATCCATGCTGACTGTTATTTATCATCTTATTATCTTCTAGGTGTTTGCAAATTGATTGCTTAATTATTTGTTCCATTATATTTCCGGGTGCAGAAGTTAAGCTGACTGGTCTGTAATTTCCCGGGTTGTCCTTATTTCGCTTTTTATAGATGGGCACTATATTTGCCGTTTTCCAGTTTTCTGGAATGTCTCCTGTCTTCCATGACTTTTCAAAGATACACCTCTACCTCGATATAACGCTATCCTCAGGAGCCAAAATTTTTTACCGTGTTATAGGTGAAACCCCGTTATATTGAACTTGCTTTGATCCACCGGAGTGTGCAGCCCTGCCCCCCCGGAGCACTGCTTTACCACGTTATATCCGAATTCGTGTTATATCGGGTCGCGTTCTATCGGGGTAGCGGTGTAATTGCTAATTGCTTAGATATGTCCTCAGTCAACTCCTTGAGTATTCTATGATGCATTTCATCTGACTCTGGTGATTTGAAGACGTCTAACTTGTCTAAGTAATTTTTGACTTGTTCTTTCCCTGTTTTAGATTTTGATCCTACCTCATTTTCACTGGCATTCACTATGTTAGATGTCCAGTCACCACCAACCTTCTTGGTGAAAACCGAAACAAAGAAGTTTCGGTTGAAATGTTGAAATGTTTGGGGCAAGATATTTAGTGTTTGTGCTCCAGGGTTGTGTAATCACTTTTCTGTATATGGGTAGGCAAGCCACTGATGCGTCTGGACATTCTGGTACTTCTGGAATGGCATGTGACCACTCCCATCTGCTTGACCAGTGGCAGTCAGGTGGTGCACTCTGCATTCTCCAGGAAGATACCAGACAAAGCCACATCAGGTACCAGACAGGCACAAACTTTTCCAAAACCAGGATTGTCCAGCTTAAAAACAGACAAATGGTCTGCCTATATATGGGCTTGATCCACCATGCTGTCTGTAGGAGGGATGGGCTGTAAAAGAGTATACTACCCCTTTAAGGGATGGGCTAGAGCCTAGAACCAAGACAGACTGGGGTAAATAAAGAGGCTCCTGTGGGCTGGGATATTTAAACAGGAACAGGAAGTTAACAGCTGATCAAAGAGGAGGGAGATAGAAGATATGCAGGTATCTGTGCTCAGGGTCGTGGAGACTAGCCTGACCTGACTCACAGTCTTTGTTTTATGGACTTTAAGTTTGAGAGCTTTGCACCAGGGTCCTCAGGTGAGGGCGTTATGGACTGTTGTTACAATTGCTCCTTCCCTGAGGGCTTATTAAAATGATGATGGTGAGGGTTTAAAACTAAAGGGTGGCACTCTCCATTGCTTCTGGTGGCCGAGCTCATTGCACACAGTAGGGTCTCCTTGCATTCTTCCATTCTCCCCATAATCTCCCTGTGTGCCACCTTCCCATCCCCCTCTATTTCAGGGACTCCTTGTAACTACCCCACCACTTCTGTTATACCAGGGACTCTGTGTGTCTCCCCCTTATCCCATGGCAGGAGCTCTCTGTGACTCCCCCCTTCCATTCTCCTTCCCCTATAAGTTTCATAAGAACGGCCATACTAGGTCAGACCAATGGTCCATCTAGCTCAGTATCCTGTCTTCCAAAGGTGGCCAATGCCAGGTGCTTCAAGGGAAATGAACAGAATAGGGCAATTTATTGTGTGATCCATTTCCTGTCATCCAGTCCCAGCTTCTGGCAGTCAGAGGCTTAGAGACACCAAGAACATGGGGTTGCTTCCTTGACCATCTTGGCTAATAGCCACTGATGGACCTATCCTCTGTGAACTTATCTACTTCTTTTTTGAACCTAGTTATACTTTTGGCCTTCACAACATCTCCCTGACAACTAGTTCTACAAATTGACTGTGCGTTTTGTGAAGAAGTACTTCCTATGTTTGATTTAAACCTGCTGCCTATTAATTTCCTTGGGTGTTCTTATATTATGTGAAGGGGTAAATAACACTTCCTTGTTCACTTTCTTGACACCATTCATAATTTTATAGCCCTCTATCAACTCCCCTTCCCCCCACCCCTTAGTTGTCTCTTTTCTAAGTTGAATTGTCCCAGACTTTTTAGTCTCTCCTTGTATGGGAATTGTTCCCCCTAATCATTTTTGTTGCCCTTCTCTGTCCTTTTTCCAATTCTAAAATATCTTCTTTTTGACATGGGGTGACCAGAACGGCAAATTAGTATTTAAGGTGTGGGTGTACCATGGATTTATATAGTGGCATTATAAACCTTTCCTAATGGTTCCTAACAGTCTGTTAGCTTTTTTGCCACTATATCCACTGGGTCACCTTGTCCGCATGCTTTTTGACACCCTCAAAGAATTCTAATAGATTGATGAGGCATGATTTCTCTTTTACAAAAGCCACGTTGACTCTCCCCCTACGTGTACATCTATGTATCTGATAATTCTGTTCTTTACTAGTTTCAACCAATTTGCCTGGTACTGAAGTACAGTACTTAACAGCCTGTAATTGCCAGGATCGCCTCTGGAGCCTTTTTTATAAATCAATATTGAATTAACTATCCTCCAGTCACGTGGTACAGAGGCTGATTTAAATGATAGGTTACATGCTACAGTTAGTAGTTCTGCAGTTTCATATTTGAGTTCCTTCAGAACTCTTGGGTGAATACCATCTGGTCCTGGTGACTTATTACTGTTTAGTTAATTGATTCATTCTACAACCTCCTCTATTGACACCTCAATCTGGGACAGTTCTTCAGATTTGTCACCTAAAAAGAATGTCTCAGGTGTGGGAATCTCCCTCACCCCCCTGCTGTGAAGACCGATGCAAAGAATTCATTTAACTTTTCTGCAATGGCCTTGTCTTCCTTGAGTGCTCCTTTGGAACCTTGATTGTCCAGTGGCCCCACTGATTTTTGGGAGGCTTTCTGCTTCTGATGTACTGAACATTTTTTTTTTGCTGTTAGTTTTTGTGTCTTTTGCTAGTTGCTCTTCAAATTCTCTTTTGGCCTGCTTAATTATACTTTTACCCTTGACTTGCCAGAGTTTATGTTTCCCATTGTGTCCCCATTCCTCCACCCCTGCATTATGTCTGTCTATATGGGAGAGAACTCAGGGTGTCAACATTTTAACCTGTACAGGGAGGATGGGTAGAGCTGACATGGCAGGTGGTATACTGGAAGATGTTAATGGCTGCCCTCGATCGATTCTTTGATCTACAGACAATTACACAGATGGGTATGAAAAAACTATACCACTGATTGTCGTAGCTATGCCAACCTAACCTCCAGTGTAGACACAGCTATGTCAATGGAAAAGTGCATAGCTAAGGTTGTTCAAGGAGGTGGTATTCCTACACTGACAGAAACTTCTTCTGTCTATGTAGGCTGCATATACTCTAGGAGGCTGTGCCAACATAGCTCTGTTGGTATAGTGGCCGTGGAATAAACATATTGAAAGGCTCTGAGGCCCAGGACAGCAAAGGGACTTAGGTATTGTGATGCAGTGCCTAACTTTTAGGCACCTAGAAAATCACAGGAACAATACTGTGATCCATAAAACCTGATTTAGGCACCTTGGCTCCCTATATAATACATAGGGAGCAATAGGTACCTGAGAATGCAAAAAGCTAGTATACTAGCCAGGGACCTATCTAAACAAGTCAATGGGAGATGGTGGGGACAGCAGGGTGTCTTAAGTCTCAACTTTTTCACTGAGATAGGAACCTAAGCCTGGGCTGCAGGGTGGCGCCTACCTCTGCTTATTGATCCCTGGCCCTAAGGGTAACTCTAACCAGAATTGCCGCGCATAGCACACCCTGAACACAGATCTATCTGTGCCCCCGGCATTCTTTCCTTCGTTGAGGTAATCAAAAGACTTTCTTGTTCCAGATTTGCCACTACATCAGGGTAGAACACACAATATGCATGCAGGACTCTACCCCTTACTTTAATGAGAGCTTCTAGTCCTGGTCTCCACCTAAAACTTAGGTTGACCCAGCTACGTCACTCAGTGGTATGAAAAACAAACACCCTGGAGAGATGTAGTTAAGCTGATGTAGTTAAACCCAGGTATAGACCCCAGTAAGTTGACAGAAGAATTCTTCATCATAGAATCATAGAGAATTAGGGTTGGAAGAGGCCTCAGGAGATCATCTAGTCCAATCCCCTGCTCAAAGCAGGACCAACCCCAACTAAATCATCCCAGCCAGGACTTTGCCAAGCTGGGCCTTAAAAACCTCCTAGGATGGAGATTCCACCACTTCCCTAATTAACCCATTCCAGTGCTTCACCACCCTCCTAGTGAAATAGTTTTTCCTAATATCCAACCTAGACCTCCCCCACTGCAACTTGAGACCATTGCTTCTTGTTCTGTCATCTGCCACCACTGAGAACAGCCGAGCTTCATCCTCTTTGGAACTTCCCTTCAGGTACTTGAAGGCTGCTATCAAATCCCCCCTCACTCTTCTCTTCTGCAGACTAAATAAGCCCAGTTCCCCAGTTCGTCACCTCGTTGCCACCTATCAAGGGGGTGGATTAAAACTACAGCAATGGAAAAACCCCTTCCATCGCTGTAGCAAGTGTCTTCAATACGATGCTACAGCAGCAGCACTGTAGCTCAGCTGCTGTAATGTCTGTAGTGTATTAATGTCCTAAATACTCAACACCCTCTTGAAAAAAATGGTTCATCTTATTCAGACACCTAAGCATGGATTAAGGAGCTGAGCTTCAGCTGCTATTTTTGAAAAACTTGGCCCTTGTCAAATGTGTGGATACTTCCTGCAAGCATGTTGGTGGGGATGGTTATTGTTAGGGTTACAAATTCCTTAACTTGCCTATGTAGGTACGTAGAGTGGCTGTTGTGTTTGTGTGGCTATTAGAAAAAGCTTAAAAAGGCTAATTTAGTTATCCCCAGAATGAACCTCTTAAGTGATTACAAATTTTAGGGGCACAGTTGTATTCTCCAGGGCATTTCTGTGGACTAGGTATAAATAAAAAGAGACAGGCACCAAAATTTCAGCCTCCGGAAATTAGTATGGACTTAATTTTTGTGATGGCCTCTTAAGTGATGCTCCCAAGTTACAGAATAATGTAACTGGTACCAGATGCAGTAAGAAGAACAGTATCAAGAGCTACACACAACAAGTATAGGGAATTGGTGGTTGCTGTTTTAAGGAGGTGGGCTAATCCTCAGAGCCCTGGGGCACCTTCCTAAAAGCAATTAGGACCAGCTACAGCCATGGGTGCATAAAACAGAGAGAGATAACTAGCAGGCTGGGTGCCTCCTGTCACCCTGGTTGTTTGTGCCTGTGATCCTGCAAATTGATTGTCTGCATGGGCAGCCCCTTGCAACTGTATGGAGCTCTGTTAACTTCAGTAAGTCTCTGCGAGTGTGGAAGGACCCAGCCACATGAGTCAGCCAATAAGACTTTTGTTTGTCTGTTGTATCCCTTCCATTCCTTCTTTGTTTGGTATCATTTCCTATTTCTTTTTCAGTTGTCAGGTCTTTGGGGCGGGGTGGTGTGCTTACGGTGCATAGTACAGTGGCCCAGATCCATGAAGGGACTTAGGCATTGCCACTCTGAGCTTTGAGGCACCTAGAAAATCACAGGAACAACCCTATGATCTGCAAAGCCTGAGTTTGGTGCCTATGTTCCTAAACAATGAATGGGGAGAGATAGGTGCCTTAGGCTGAGATCCACAAAGCCAGCACACTAGGCAGAATCCCCCGTTGTGAGCTCCGGGAGGTGAGAGCATCCTTGCCGCTTGGTTCTCTTGCTTTTCTCAAGCGGGTCATACGGGAGGGTGCTCCCAGCTCACCCCTGACCCTCCAGAATTCATCATTAGGCCTTGCTACCCTTCCTGGCTGCTCCCGACATGCCTCTTGAATTAGCTGAATGACATCCAGCCGGTCCCCCTCTAAACCATGCCTAGAGAACATTTGTACACATTCTTGCTTCATGCCAGCCCTTGTGTCCCACTCTGACTCTAGGTGGCAGGACCCACTCTGGTTCCACAGCCTGCTGGGGTTGTTAGTTGGTGGCTCCTCCATGGAGCTGTGAGCACAGATGTGTACCTGGCATGGTTCACGAACTCCCCCCACACCTGTCTCTTCTGCGGCAAGAGATGTGTTCCAGGGTCTCCACGTGGAGTGTGTCAGGTTGCAGCCCCTCTTCCGGCTCCTCCAGGACCTCTTACTGAGGCTCTGGCTGCACTTTTCCCTGCACCTCCAAATTCATGCACACCCCATCCGTGACCCCACAAAGTCAGGAGAGCTCCTCATCAGCCTCCTCCTGGCACTGGCCAAGCTAGCCATCTATCATACCAGGAAGAGGAAGCTGGACGGAGTGGGTGCTCTCTGTCTGTGGGACCTATTTTTGGTCCCTCCTCCGGTCATGCATCTGGGCAGAGATTCTCTGGGCAATTTCCACTAACTCCTTAGACACCTTTGAGGAGCAGTGGACACTCTCCGGGGTTCTACATTCCGTGTTCCCCTCTGGAGCCCTGATTTTTAACCTTTAACTTTCACTCCTGTTCCCAGTTTTTCATTTGTTGTCCCCAGTACTAGCAGCTTGGGTCCAATGCCTGCTCCCCCATGCCTGAGGGGGAGGGCTTACACCCACCTGCCTCAGTACTACACAGTGTGTGCTAAGCCCTGCCCCTGTCACAGAGCTACGAACCTAGCTGCAGGGAAGTGCCTAGCTCTGCTTTGCAACCCACAAAGGAGGAAGATAGGTGGCCAGATGCATACGTCACATGCAGGGTTCAAAATCATATGACTGGGGGTAGAGCAGAGAAGGATTTCTCTTATAACCTAATAGATAGGGTACTCACTCGGGATGTGGGAGACCCTCAATTCATGTCCCCCTCCCCCTCTCCCTCCTCTTAAGGGGGAGTAGGGATTTGAACAGGCATCTCTGCCTCCTCACACATGAGTGGCTCTAACCACTAGGCTGTGGACTAGTGTTATGTGGCATTCCCTCAATCTCTCCTATTGAAGTTGTTCCATTTTAATTAAATAATTAAATATTATTTGTGTCAGTGAAAGAGTTGGAATGACTGCATAGCCTAGTGATTAGAGCAGTCACCCAAACGGTAGCAGATCCCTGTTCATCTCCCTTTCAAGAGGGGCGGGGAATTGATCCAGGCATCTCCCATGTACTGAGTGAGTACCCTAGCCTTGAGGTTCAGGGTTATAAGGGATATCCTTCTCCCCTCCCCCTGCTATTTTGTGTGAACTTGGCCAAGGGGCCTGATCCTGTAGCCAGCTTCTGAGCATGCCTACCCTATTGCACCCCCCCATGTGACCTAGGCGGCCAAATGCCTATCTTTCCTGGTTTGTGAATTGGTCTGGGGCTTAGGTGGGAGATATACGTCCAGCTGCAGCGCACATGGGCAAAAACTTAGGGGTCGAGTGAGTTTAGGCAACTGCAGAGTTAGGTGACAGCTAAATTGGAGTTTTGTGGATCATAGTGGTGCCTAAAAAAATGGACTTGGGTGCCTAAATACCTTCATGGATAGCACCAATCCTGACTGGCTACTGCAATATAAATAATAATAATGTTGTAAATTTGTTATTTTTAATGCCTCTCTCCTGTTTCCATAGCAGTTGCTTATTATCATTAAAACACGTGATTTAAAACTGCCTTTGATTTTTGATTTTTACCTCCAAAATAAATCATTTGCTCCTGAATGATAAAATCAATATTTTTTTCATGTTAAAAATATCCCAATCCCGGTGTCTTACTTCATTGAATGGAACATTTCAGCACATTCACTTTTTTCTGCTTCTCGTACAGTTTTCTTACAGTGGATTGAAATGACTGATGTGCAGTGAGGTCTAGTGGTTACATGAGCAGATTATGTGTCAGGCCTTCTACGTTCTAATCTTGGGTCTGCAATGGATTCCTGTGCTACCTTAGACAAGCTATTTCACTTCTTGATGTTTCCATTCATCCACCTATGAAATGGTCGTCATTTACCCCCTGAACAGATTTACATGCACTTTGACATCCTTGCATGGCAGGGTCTTGAGAAGTGCAAAATATAAACTACAACATAATAGGTGATTGGTGTAAGTAGAAATTGTTGTGCAACAAATATAATAAGCATCACCATGTAACAGTAATTTATCTAGCTTTACCATGGAGTTCATTGACCTGCAAGGGATATTTGCCATATCATTTCATTAACAATTGTATATGTTACCACTGCCTATAGAATAATGTTCCATAGAATATCTTGCAATGAAAAATATAAATGCCTCTACCTAAAATTGTGACTTCAGATTAAAGTGCCAAATGTAGTTATTTGGTTTCAAAAGTTATTCAGAATAAAACACATTTATTAGAGTAAGTGCAATCTATGCCTGATAAATGAGAACACATCTGGTCCATAGCCCTGCTGCAAACCCGGCAGTATTAATTATATTGATGGTTAAAGCTGAGGAGTGAGTTGAACGTTATTTATAGTGATCTTTGCTAAGTAAATCATTTTAAAAACGGCTTTCTAAATGTAACGTTTCCCTTTTAAGAAGCCCCACAGAATTAAAGAGGCTTTACAATGGAACATGAAACATATTGCAGAGGGAGAGACAGAAGCTTGCTTGATTAATGCACACGATTATCAGCAATGCAAATCACTTTCACTTATTAAGTCTTGTTTAATATCCTAATGAAGGCTTCCTGAGCAGATTTGATAATTCCAGAGAAAGTGACTGTGAACTAATGCCCTTTCAACATGTAGAGACTGAGCAGTGCTATAAAGAAAACCTCATTTACTATAATTCCGCCCAAATGTGGTATCCTTTTCTCAGCATCTACCTCACAGCAGGAGACAATTAACCTTTTAAGTGCCAGAAGTGATTCCCAATACATTTCAGCTGTGAAGGCTAGCAGGTCAGGCATGAATGACGTTTACCTTCAGCTTTTGCTCAAAAACCCTACAATTATGCAAACGGGTTAAGAAAGCTCTGAGCAACACTGGGGATTTGCACTGGTACTGTGGGGCTGTGGAAAGGTAGTATTTATGCTAACAGAAGTGGAACAGAGCGTCATATATTAAGAATACCTGGGGATGCCGTTCTTCCACAGAGTGCATTTATAAAACTTAAAGTAAATTAAAGCAGATGCTTTTTTAATACATCCAATTTGCCTGACAAATGTTTGATTCCCTTTTCTGAGCATCCAGGAAGTTTAACTCTGTCACCTCTAAATTTGGACATGATGGTATGTAATGGAAAATGGCACATTTTTCCTTTCCCTTCCCCAGCACTGTACACATGACGTGTATTAATTAACACTCCCAAAATATTCCTAACATTAGGGTGATCACACCCAGACACGGAGCAAATTAACTTGTCAGATTAATGTACCAGATCCTACTTTGTGTTGAAAAGTCCATTACTGTCTGCACATGGGAAACTAGTACATTCTCATCCTATGCTGTAAGCTTTGCCTTAAACCATGGTTTTTCCTAGACAGAGTTGCAATTCAATCCTTTAGAGTTTTAGAGGTTTACAAACTCCCTCTGTAATTTAAAAGAAGAAAAACACTGTCAAAGATATAAAGAACTAGCTTTGGATTGAAAAAAACATGATTTCACCTTGTGCTTATCTGGAGATTTTCTAGGGAAAACAAGACTCACAGTTAGATTTGTTTTTAAAAGAGACAGTCCCCTGGGAAGAAAGCACCTGAGGGGGAGAAATTGAAAAGCAGAAAACCCTTAAGAATTTTGTGAACATTTTTTCCATTAGACCATTATTAGGACAAGAAATATGGATTGGATTCTAGGTTTGTAGGCCACTTCAGAGAATACATTGCTAATCCAAACCACTCACAGGGGACTGGCTTTTAATATAGATTTATAAATAATTTGGATTGGTGGTAAACATCTCTTCACGACTTAGAATTTCCATATAAAATGAGACTAGAGGGTAGGGTGTGTGAATGTATGTGTGTATTGCATGTCGTGTGTGCAGGTAACTACAGATTATATGCTGGATTTAAAAGGCACATGCAGATTTCAGCTGCTAATATGGCAAAACAAGCAAAAAAACTAAAGAAAGTTTAAGATCTCTAAAATTGCTAGAAATGAAAGTTAACAAAATGCTAAAGCATTTAAAACTGTGGGGAGCTTAAGCTAAATGGCAACGGTATTTTCCTACAGAAGGGAAATATAACAATAAATCAAATGAATTATTTGTGTCAGTCAAGGAAATCTTGCCATTTCTTCAATGTATGCCTGAATCTTTTCTTTCGTTTACAGTCAAAGAAAGTGTTCGTGTGTTTTGAGGGCATGGAGAAAAGGATGGACACCAGTAGATGTCATTGGACTGGAGATGGAGGTGAATGCCCCCAGGTTAGTGCTGTGTGTGTGATGTCTAATGTCATTTGCTCACGAGGGGCTTAAAGCTCCAGAATTCAGGAGGACTTTACTGACAAAACCTGTAACTTCAGCAAGTCCCTATCCTGTTTCTGACTTTAGAGCAAAGGGCAGGAGTCGCTACAGGTCTTCCTGCCACCTACACACGAGAGCTGGTTAAAAATGAAAACCTGTTTGAAAGGAAAATTGTGAAGTGCTTTTTGTTTCAAAGTGACTGAAAGAGATCCATTTTTTACCTTTTTTTTTTTTTTTTTAAATCCGATATTTTTATTTAAAAAGAAAATGAAAGTCATGGCATTTTTTGAAAAACTGAAACCAAACAGACTAGATCGAACAAAAGGGAGCGAGAGTAGAAGGGAAATGAACAGTCACGGCAAGCAAAGACTAAATAAGTTTTGGGGTCATATTGGATCCATTACTGCGATTCAGCTCTTGGGTGACAGCAGGGCAGTGGCATGCATTGCCTTTTCTCATTTGCGGTTGGCTCGAGGCTGTGATTGTTTTTCTCTGTTATTGACATTTCCATGTCTTTGTAACCTCTGTATCACTACAGTGTACTTTGCTTGGGCCTACCCTTGGAGAGCTCCTATAAGCTCCCATTGGGACAGATAATGCCAATGCATATTTGTATGCCTCTGCACAGGGGTTCAAGGTGTTGGTTAATCTACAAAGCTCTAAATAATCTAGACCCATGGAATACGTTTATCTGAGGGATTGCCTCTTTCCCTGTGCTTGAGCCTACTCCTTATGGCAATGTGCAAGAATCTGAAATATATGAGTTTCAGGCTTCTCTATAAGTGTTATCTGTTGGTCAAGCTTTTAACTGATGTCAGGATTGTTTGCAGAAGAATATGGCCTTGTGTACATTGGGAAAATGCATGGTGTTAACAGTATCTAACTGGCATGTTTCAATTAACACATTAAGTGCAATGTTGCCCTTCTTATGGACAAAGACAATCATTTAAAAATGTGTTAGCTGGTCATGGCTAAGGTTAGGGGGTTAATTTATAAATTAGCAATACATAATGAAGGAAAGCACTAAAAGACCTTCTCTTCCTAGCCTACTCCACTGACTTCTCCATTCCCACTGTCTCTCTACAGTGTCTCATAAGTTTTTCTCTTTTCTTTATGTAGTCCTCTCTGGATGATTTTCCCCACTATTCCCTCTGTCCCGTCATTCAGTAACCCGAGACCCTGTATTGCAGTTTCCTTTAATTAGGCCTAGTTGGGCAGATTGAGATTCCCCTCAGAGCCTATTGTAATAAAGGAGCAATTTACAGGAATGCTACTAAGGGTATGTCTACATTGCAGTGTAAGCCTAGGGTTAGTGGAACTTGAGTCAGCGGACCCTGGGTTAGAGAACCCAGGCCTTTAGCATCTACACTGGTTAAGAATTTTCTAACCTGGGCCCGAACCCAGGGCTCCAGAGTCCACATTGCTGTATGCAGACCCCAGTCCAACTGACCATATCCCAGACTTCCTAGCACACTCCTGAAATGTGGTTGCTCTAGCCCTTTGTTCATGGTGCAGTATGGGAAAACTGGACTGTTCAGAGGACAAACAAAAAGTCAGCCTGTAGGATACTTTTGGCAGACAGCCAGAGCATGAATGCAGTGCGGCTACATCTACACTGCGAAGCAATAGGGCTTGAACCCTGGGTCCCAGCTTGACTCAAGCTCAGGTCCACCACCCCTGTGTTAGGTGGCTCAGCCCTGGGTTAGCGCGATTTATGTGTAGATGGAAGAGGCATTAGGCTTGAACCTGAGTTCAAACCCTGGGCTTACATTGCAGTGTAGCCATACCCTTAGAGACTGGTCTCTGTTTCCTAACCCTAGGCACATAACATGGGTCAGCGCTATGAAAAGCCGTACCTTTGGCATGCAGAAGGGTTCATTACCAACTGACTGTAGTGAATACTGTTACATCCACCTATACTTCTTGAAGACTGGCCATATAGGTCACTGCAGAGCAAACTGAAGCATTTCCTTCCCTCCCTTCCCTTCTAGGGGATGAGATTGCTGTCTCCATTATGGATTAAGGAAAAGGCAGCTACCCTACTAAACCCCAAATAAAAAGAATATTGAATTTACACAGCTAAGTACTCAAAACTCAGGAAAGGACAAATTTAAGGTTGCACAAGCAACTGTAACTTTGCTCCCTTATGCATATTCCTGAAGTAGTCTTTAATTCAAGAGTGCTATTTCTCAAATGATAAATATAATATGTAATTTTTCTAAAACCTTGGATATACGTGTAGTATCTTGTGTTTGCCAAATTCCACAGAAGGCATTTATATGCACCCCCATGGATCACTGCCTCATTCATCCATACTGACAGCTCTGGAAACTGAAGTTCTGTAGCTGCAGAGCAGGAGTAGCAGGGGAAAAAGCAGTAGACACCTCCCCTATACCACCCAGCTCACAGGCTTAAATCTTGACCTGGAGGGGAGTGCCTGTAATGAATGAGAGAGGAGATTACTTTCCATGTCTGTTCAATCCATTGCATCTCAGCAGAGGTGCTAAAAGAGCATAGTCAGTGGTTTTAGTGAGATGAACACGTTTTCTCTGAGAAACTGAAGCCACCAAGCTGCTTTATATAGGCCAACGAAGAGCCACTGCACAGTAACTTTTGGTCACTCACTACTGAGCTGGGCTGGGTTCATATGATTGACCTAGTGGTGAAATCCTCTGAATCTTCAACTCTTGTTAAAAAGAGGGAGTTTTAAGATGCACCTCCCAAAGCTCTAGGAAAATTGTGTGCCAGACTTTATTCTACTGTTTCTAGGAAAGTCAAAATGATTTTCTCTTTCTTAATTCACATCTCTGTATATTTCCCCCTCTTGCTTACACCTTTTAATTTTTAATTATGTGAGTTATAAACAAGGTATTATTCTTCAGTTTGAATATGCTAGTTTGTGTCAATCACAAAAGCCTATGAGAGACTGTCATTACCAGGTGCTCAATACCCACAACTGCCCTTATAGTTAGTGGGTACTGGAGGTGTGATGCATCTCTCTAAATCAAGCTCCTAGGACTTTATTTGTGATTTTTTTAAAAAAATTGAATCTTAACTAGTCCTTTCAGGACCTTAGTAGTTTGTATCTCAGCTTCAATGGTACTGAAGCGGTGTGTTTAATATTAAAAATGCATCATTTTTCAAGTTGAAAAGTAATTAGTGATAAAATAAAACTAAATACTGAAAAATGTGCTTAATTATGTTACACAAAATGTTAAGTGATGTATTTCCCCATCCCACCCCTAATGGAGCACTTAATCCTCAAAGGATAAAGTTCTCTCAGGGGAGTAGATTGCTCAGGGATTGGTAACAGGATATGAATCCCGTCACCTCTAGGTCACTTTTCATGGCTAAGTGGCTTAAATGAAATACATTGGTGGTCCCAGTCTAGTTCCGAGCTGGCAGGTGTCCATGCCACATAAACTATCATCATAATTGACACCCTTGTTGGGGGCCTCACACGAGAGGCCACAGTCTGAGTGAACACGGAGCCAGAATCACTCTTTAACCCCAAGGAATATTTGCTCTAGGTCATAAATGAGGCAGATTGGTGGGTTGTGGAGAAGAGCCACTAATGATGCTGTACTTGTTCTGTGGCTGAACAGAGGACATGAGTTTCCAGGGCTGCTAATCCACTGGCTTTCATGAGCACTAAATACGTTTTAAGAAACGATTCATGAATGTGCTGTATCTAGCTATGACATTGGGCTGTGCTTTATTTTCAGTGTACTGCCCCTTTAAATTATGAAGCAGTCTTCCATTGTGCATAGCTGAGCAACCATTTTGGTTTTTTGAGCTCAGTTCAGACTGTCCAAAGAGACAAACACACTGTGTTCTGTCATGGTGATTGGCTCTGTCTTGTTCTTTTAGTCTTTGTGTGGAAAACACATTAAAATATCCTCCTGGAAAACTCAATTTTTCAAGCAACTACTGATATCTAAAAAGGGTTTGCACTGATTCCTGTTGATTGGAAAGAGAACCATCTTCTGATCCAGTGAACAGAAACATGGAGTGAAATACTGGTTCCATGTCAATGGGAGTTTTGCCTTTGACTTTAGCAGGGCCAGGATTTTACCCAGGCTGTTCATAAACACCACCTAGAATAGGACGCTAGGTTGTTATTAGTAATATCAAACCAGTTGGTACAGTGGCTGAAATAAATCAGGGTGGAAACACAGTAGGTGATAATGACAGGTATACAGGGGACTAGACTGAGCCTCCGGAGAGTAAAAGAAGATAACCCTTTGGATCAGCTGTGAATTTCACCACCCAGCTGTGGGGTGTGTAGATAAAGATAACGGGTGGGGGGTTACAGGTTTTGTTTCACTATTGACGTGATGCCTAGATGAACTTTGACATGTTGCTGACTGTAGTTGTTTGATAAGTGTAAGATGTGAAAAGCCAGCAATAACACTAGATGGTATCAAATCTCTAAAATAATATGTGTTTGAAGGTGGTAGGAATAAATACTGCAGTACAAAAATAAAAACAGAAAAAAAAGTCACAACTCATTCATGGAGGTAAAGAAACATCACAGGAAACGGCTCTTTCATTTTCTTCTATTTTTTTAACAAGAAAATTATAGACATAAAAAAATCTTTTAAATGTTGTGGCAAAGCCAAGCGATGTGCTGCCAACATTTGAATACAGGAATCCTTCAAAAATGTTTAGTTGCCAATACATTTGATGCTACCTGGGTAAAAAATATTCTCTCCCGCCCTGCCACAAAACCACCAGTTCCATAGCCTCCATCCCCCAATACTTTTGCTGCTACTCCCCATGTTACAACCAGGGCCGGCTCTAACTTTTTTGCCGCCCCAAGCAGCAAAAAAAAGTGCCGCCCTGCCGTAACACCCCCCTCAGCGCCGCCCCGCCCCGCCGAAACACCCCCCCACCGAGTGCCGCGCCGCTGAACCCCCCCGCCGAGCGCTGCGCCACCGAACAGCTCCCGGCTCCCGCCCCCCGCTGCGCTGCCAACCACCCCCCGCCGAGCGCCGCACTGCTCAACCCCCCCCGGGCGCCGCACTGCCGAACACCCCCCACCCCTCCACGCGGAGCACCGCCAAACACCCCCTGCCAAGTGCCGTGCTGCCAAAACCCTCCCCATGGAGCGCCGCGCCGCCGAACACCCCCCGCCGAGCGCTGTGCCGCCGGAACCCCCGCCGAGCGCCGCTCCGCGCTGCCCCCCGCCACTCCAAGATTGGCCGCCCCTTACCAGGTGCCGCCCCAAGTACGTGCTTGGTTGGCTGGTGCCTGGAGCTGGCCCTGGTTACAACTGCTCTCTGACTAAATAGAGAGCTTTACTTGTCCGGACTGTCAGTTCAGTGACTTCCATAGGTTCTAAAGGCACATGAAAATATGTTTCTAAAAAATTAACTAAACTAACATCGTCATGTTTTAACCTGCATCATCAAGGTTACATTCAGAACCTTTTAATGGGGCCAAATCCGCAAGACTCGCACTGGAATATTTTTTGACAATTTGAAATCCTAGAAGTTTTGTTCTAGTAAGGGCTGCTGGATTGAGCTCCTAAAGGTCATACCAGCCAGGATGGTCAAATGTCAGTCATTCAGATCAAGACCCATCTGAGACCTTAGATGTTTATCCAATTTTTATCTGACCCTCTTTGGTCTGGAAACATTTTGAGAACAGATCTCATGGGAATAAATCTTACAAGAACAGCGAAGGCTGAAGATATAGAAAACAGGAAATATTACAAGATTGTTCTGTCTTTGGTGAGCCTGGTGAAGAACTGTTAGCTTCCTATCTCCACTCTCCCCTGCATATAAATGATTATTGCAGTACCAGAATCCCCCTGTATTATCCCTCTCCCAGTCAAAGACACTCTCTGAACTCTCTCACCCACAACCTTGTCCTGCAATGCTGGGGGCCTCCCTGACTTTCTAAATACTGTAGCTCTGTGATTTCTTCTCCCCTCTTCTGCATTACTCCAGCTATAATGGGGAATGTTAGAGAGACAAGATGGGTGAGGTAATATCTTTTATTGGACCAACTTCTGTTGGTGAGAGAGACAAGCTTTTGAGCTTACACAGAGGTCCAATAAAAGATATTACCTCATCCACCTTGTCTCTCTAATATCCTGGGACTGACATGGCTATAACAACACTGCCCTACAATAATGGGGGATGCACACTCCTGGTGCTCCTCATTTGACTAACTCCATTCTTCCTAATGTCATAGACTCAGGAGGAACAAAGGAGCCTGGAGAGACTTTGAATCAGGCCAAGATTTTCAAAGGTAACTATTGATTCTGGGGCCCCCAACTTGGGACATCTTAAAAGGGCCTGATTTTCAGAGGGGGTGCTCAGTATTTTCTGAAAATCGGCCCCTTTGAGAACACACAGTCACTTGTCACTTTTGAAAATCTTGGCCTTCATGCCTGGCCTTGGCATGAACAACAGCTCCTGGAGAACCGCAGTGTGACAAAAACATTGGGAGATGGGGTCAGGAAGTGGTGAGCACAGGAAGTTGAGTATCAAAGCAGTGGCTTAACAGGTGTGCAATAAAAAACAAGGCAAGCCGCAAGCCTTACAAATAACAGTACTGTTACCCCTTTTGAACTGAGCAATTAGCCAAACATTCGGGGTCTGGTAGGTTGTTCCAGTTAGGAGGACAAATTGGTGAGAGTCAGGTATTTCTTTGATGCAGTTTTGTCTATTTACAAAGAATGTATTAAATCCTGTGTCTCTGAATGCAGAAAGAATTGAACTGCAGGAAATAGCTCCTTTTGCTTACAGGAGCACCTCTGTTCTTTTCAGCCAGCATCTCTGGTCCCTAAAGTCACTCCCCAGGTTTTTCCCCATGGCCATACGCTGCTTTCAGTGTCTCGTTCAGGAGGTCTATGTGGCTTTTTTGTTCTGCCCCTGAGTCTCTCTCTCTGTTTCTGTGTATTCTGTTTTGCCCTCCCACCTAACCAATAACTCAGTCCAAAACTCCTGGATAGGTTCACAAACTCTTTTGTCTTAGGTGGGGGGTTGTGATTAATTTATCCTGACAGCTATGTTAATTGAAGGGGGCATTCACACCCAATCTCAATGAGATTTTTAACCCTATAACCAGGGTTCACCCAGCTCATTAACAGTACCAAAAGGTTTCAATAGTTACTGCAGCTTCCAGGTTAAAGTTACTATCCCAGTTCAGAATTTGAAGCGCTAGCATGGGCTCTGAGAATAATAGAACTAGAAAAGATCCCGTATCGAATGCCATCTTGTTGCTTTGACCAGTCACCTTTTAAATATTTATGTTTTATTTTTATCTCTGTATTAGTGAGACATTATTTGTGCACAGGCTGTTAAAAACAGTTCTAAGGGAAACACACTTCCAGCTGGTTTCCTCCTGTTTTCCATCTGCTGCATGTATGTGTCTTTGGAGGCATTTAACTGTTTCTTGTCATGGTAATTGGTATTTTTGAGTAGTGGAGGTGGGAGGGGTGGGGGAGAGAAACCCCCAGGCATCTGTGTTTGTGCTCAGTTGATCTAAAAGAGATTATCCTGGTTATTTCCTAATAAACATTACACTCTTTTAAACAAGATGGGGTGGGACAGGGAAGGGTAACAAATATCAAGTGACTTTAAGTTTTTAAGAGTTAACTTCCCCAATTGGTATCTTTGTATTCCTCTATTTATGCATCACTACTCTTTCCCCATTTAATCTTAAATATGTAAATCCTCAATTTATCTGGAATTACTTAGTGAAAGGCTGATGTGTGAGTGTGGCAGATTATAATATTCCATCACCACCCCTGATCCTCTTTACCTCTTATTCTTTTCATAGCAGATCAAAAAAAGCTGTATGCGTGCCACAAGAATATATTATTTTAAGAGACTTGGACTTAGAAATTGATTTCCTTGATGAGAAAAGGAAAAGTCTCCTTGTGACCTGAAGGGTCACTTCATAATCCTGTCACTCTACATCAAAAAGCTTTTTTTTTCTTTTAGTAGAAGATGAGAATATTTCTGAAAAGGAATTAATTTTTCAGATACAGTGAAAACGATGACTTAGAGAGACTTAGCAGATGAGAGGGCTGTCCTATTCAGAATACATCTCCTGTGATTAGAACAAGCTCCGAATATATTTTAGGGTCAGGCAGTTTTAGATGGAGATCGGGATTTGTACTTTGGGATGAAACTGATCTTATATTTTTATCAAAGTACTTAAGGTTTAAGCTGTAGTCTTCTCTTTTTGCAAAGGGATTTTGCAGGTTTTTGTAATGGGGATTGGTGCAAGCAGCCAATAATTTCTATGTATGGGTTTTAGTTAATAGGATATTTGAAATGAAATGACTTTCATTACCAATAATTAGGTTCAATTGGTAATACTTTATTTGAAAGTGTTTCTTAATAAAGGGCAACTGATACTGATGTAGCATTTCATAAACTATTTCATGTATAGAATAATTGAATCTAACTTAAGGAAATGTCATAAAGTCAGATGCTTAAAACAACACAAAAATTCCAAACATTATTATAAATTTATAACATACTCTATGCGTGTGGGTGAGCAAAATATGAAAATCCTAGCTATCGCATATGTACAATAATGGTGATAATTATACTATGGTAGTGGTCAAGAGGCAATGAAGAGGATCATAGCCCTGTTGTGCTGGGAGCTGTACAAAAATAGAGGTAGGTATGGTCCATGCCCCAATGATCATACAACAATAATATATATAATAATATATATTGTATTCTATGCCCACTAAAATATATTTTATAATGTGCAGCTATATTAGCATGCATGTATATTGTATATTTTGAATGTAGTGTATATGTAGACAAATGCAAATCCTGGTTCTGCAATTAGATCCACTGCTAAGAGGATCTCTGCACCTATGTGTGTGCAGGGGTCCATGCTAGTGGATCCAGTTGCAGGATCAGAACCCTAGTAATATTGTTTGGCCTGGAGAAAGTGCAGCAAATTATTGCGCAATTATAAAAACAGTTCCTGAGATTGTGGTAAATGGGCCAAATGCTTAGGGCATTATTACCTAATAGAAGGAAGTATTGTTACCTAAGGGCTGTTGCCCTCAGAGGGTCTATTGGTTTTATTAGGCTTTGGTGTTTTTTATTTAATTAAGATATTTTGTTTGTCTTTTGATCCCTGCTGTTTTGGTAGTGGCTGTGTTGGGAAATCTACAGAAAGATGTCCTGCACGATGAGGTTGGAGAGCCAGTGTAGGGCTGTGGGGTGAGCCCCAACTGGAACTTCCATTCTGAATCTAGCCCCTAGATGTGGATGATAGTTTCAAATTATAACCACTGGACCCAAATCTTCTAGTATGGGTCAGACTCAGAATCAGATGGGGGCCTGTTTTTAGGTTCCAGTTCAAATGTGAAATGCTGCTTGACATCTGGTGTGAATAGATGATTTTGTAAGGTTTCCTGAATTCAAGATGGTGGAAATGATGAGAGATTTTTTTGGTACCATGGAAACATGGTGAATCCTAGAACTTGAATGTAAACCTTTGGTCTAAACCTAATGTAGATAAACACCACCTCCTTGTCCATCTTTAATTAATAAGAAGAGTATATGCAGGACAGTAATTTTCTGTACTTTACAAATAGAATAAATGCTCTATGCATTAGTAGGATCTGAAAGATGGGGGATGGGTGTTGAACTCATCCAAAGCAAAACTGGAAATAAAAATTTCACATCAACCATGTGAACCCCAACAGCTGAATTCCATGCAGCTCTAGATACAGACATTTAGAGAAAAGTTGAGAGGTCAATTTCCTAAAGTACAGCCATTTCATATGGGATCTTTCAAAAGCCAGTGCTGCATCTGCTCAGGAATCCTTTAAAAAAAAAAAAAAAAGAAGAAGCAAAATAACCTTCCTCTCTAATTCTAAGGGGTACAAAATTTTTGCTCTTCCACTTCGGGTTAAATTCAAGAAGTTCCAGGTTGCCTAACTCTATTTAATGTTTGGCAAATTATTTCTAATGTCATATAGGCAGTTTTAGATGTGGTTTGCTCTATGCTGAATTGGACACTCCCCCACCCCCACCCCCCATCCACAAAACAAACAAAGATAGTTCAAAATTCTTTTCAATTCAGGTTCTGAAACCGCACCCATCACCATGGTATTTGAGTGCCTTCCCATTGTGTATTAATTGACATGACTCCCATCTGTTATGTATGATTCTTTCTTTCAATACTAGCCATGAACTTACCCCACCTTGCCCTTCTTCTGACCTCTTTTCAAACCTGCTCACTCTCCACAGTTAGGGTGTCACTGTTTCATCTGTGCTGCCTACTCTACCATACTTGGAACTTTCCCATCCCACCCTACACC
This sequence comes from Terrapene triunguis, assembly GCF_002925995.2. Classification (NCBI taxonomy): domain Eukaryota; kingdom Metazoa; phylum Chordata; order Testudines; family Emydidae; genus Terrapene; species Terrapene triunguis. The sequence goes on along the minus strand of NW_020664613.1, from coordinate 6,082,917 downwards.
TCAGCGTTGAGACTGAGTCACTTCCAGTCCAAACATTCCCCTACAAAGCTCTGTTTTGTTTTTCTTTAGCTTAAGACTGGCTCTCCCCTGGCTCTCCCCCTAATGCCTTTTGTGGTGCTGTATGTAAAGGAACTTTCCTAAAAAATGAACCACATTATATTATAAATATGATCTAAAAATTCCCAGAAGTTGCTTATTTTATGGAATGGTTATTATAATGGGATATTAACTCTGTCACAGCCCTCTATTTATCAGCTAATATATCATTCCACCGTAGCAGTGCTCTAAAGATTGTTGAAATACAAACTTACTGTATTTGATCCCAGTGGAAGCCGGATGTGGTTGTTCTCTGAACTAGCTTTCAGAGAGGAGTCTTCAGAACTCTTGTAACTCTATTTGATCAAAGACGTTAAACCCCAAAGTGTAGTATATAAATATTGAAACATATTGTGAAAAAATGTCTATCAGAACTCAGAAGTCAAATGGGTGTTGGTACAGGATTTGCCTATTGTTTCTGCAAAGGGGAAAACTCAACGCGGAGAATGATTTCAACATACCAGTTCCTTTAAAATGAAAAATACAGAGCCAGTTCCATTCTTTCCAAATGAAATCTAAGCTTGCGCCAAAAACTGAGCTGTCCAGGTTGACAACATTCAGGAAACTGTGCTCTTCTGGAGAGATGACTGTAGTGGCAAAGATAAACCGGCAGGAAGATTTCTTTGGAATGATATGAATTTAATGAATCATATCTATATAAAAAATCCCCAGCTGGTCTTAAATTTCTGGGAGATTTGAGTGATAAAAGATATTTCCCCTGTCCTCTTAGATGTATATTAGAGATGAGAGGGCTTGGATAAACCCTCCTGGGAATCAAGCTTTCCTTTTCTTTAATTTGTGTTAAAGAATGAAAAGAGCCATCTATGCTCTTGAGCCTTAGAAGGGTATAATTAGTTATTTGCTATTATTGGACTTAAAAAATGGTCTACTCCCACTCTTTTATATTTTAAAAAAATAATGTGATTGTCAAAGCAACATATCCAACCCCTCCCCCGCTGTTCTCATTTACCCTCCTCCTCCCATCATCCTTGCAAGCAGCATCCTGTCTCCCTATTAACACATTGATTTATTTAAATTAAAAATAATGATCTTCTTTCTCCCCTCTCCTCCTCCAGCTGCAGAGCTTCTCCCTTATTAACGAATTGATTGTGGTATTGGTGTCAGTATGGCTCATTTGGTAGACCTTTTGCCTAAGGTCCAGAAGGTTGGTGGAAGCGAGGGTCGGTGGGGGGAGGAGTTCAGCTTTCACACACGGATTTTGTACCATGCCCGAAGCTGACATTAGAGATGCTGAAGAGACATTAAACTGAGGCTCCATTCTATGGTGACCGTCCAGCTGGATGTTAAAACCCCCATGGTAGCTCTTTGAAAAGCGTAGGAGAGATAACGCCAATGTAGTGGCTGACAGCATCGGCTCTAATATGTGATCCTGCAGCTCTCACTCAGGCAAGTGGTCCCAATGTAGTCAATCCAAGGTATTGAAATCAGTAACACTACATGTGTGAATGAGGGTTTCAGGATCTGCCCCCAAATCAGTATGGAAGCATAATGGCTGCTGTGCACCTACTCCATTCACTGCATGGCCAGTCACACCGTGTATTTTGAGCTTTAGGATGCCATGAGTAAACCCTAATTCTCTTCTATTTATTAAAAACAAAACCGCCAAGGGCTTTTCACCCTCTCCCTTCAAGCTATAGCCCAGTCTCATTCAGTGAAATCTCTCCCAGTCCTTCTTCCAGCTTTTCTGCCTCTGATAGCTCCAGCACAGGATCCAATGTGAGTACTACTCATTAATAACTAGCTGCCGTGGGAGTAGCATGGCCTACAGGGCTGGCAGCAGTGGGTGGTGAGCTAAAGCAGAATCATCTTGTTCACCCATAATTTATATCTCTGGCAGGTGATGTTAAAAGTGGGACATTTACCACGCCTGGAACTTAGATTTACTAAGATACTTATGGCATTCCCAAGTGTATCTGTTGGAAATAATGCAAATACTATGGTGAAGATAAATACCACAGTGTGGTAATGGAGTCACATTTTAATTGTGTCCATTGTACATACAGTATACACACTACTCTGTTTCTTCTAGTCTCCATTAATTGTTTTTCAGTCAAGGGATCATGTCACTTATGCTCATGTACAGCACGTGGTGAAGTTAGGTTTGATATTTGTGATGGTACTGATGTATAGCAGTTTAACCATGAAGTGGTCTCGGTATTATAGACAACTTTATTAAGAATAATGTGTGTGAATTTTCTAAACTATCTGTGCTGGAGAGACCCATAGGCTCTGAGATCTGCCTAAGCATATGGGTCAGTTAGTCTCATGGAATCTCCATCTAGCTACAAAATGCATTTTGATGACCTAGGAGCAATGCCCTTTGTCCACTCCACTCTGTGGGTTTCTGCTCTTGCAATTAGTTTCTTTATTATTATTTAATATTTGTATTATGGTAGTTCTTACAGACTCTGATCAAGATCAGGGATCCATTATATTAGGTGCCATACACACACAGTAAGATCCGGTCTCTATCTGAAAGACCTTACAACCTTAATAGATATGACAGACATAGGATGTGAGAAAGGAAGTTTTTTTGTTCCCATTTTACAGATGGGGAATTAAGGCACAGAGAGCTAGAAATTCACTCAAGGTCACACAACAAACCTGTGGCCATTCTTGTTAAATCTCCCTATTTCCTTGTGAGACACCCACCATTCCTGGCTCCTGAGCAACTGGCTCCTTCTCCTGTTTTTCTGTCAGCTTCTTAAGCGCCCGAAATGGGTGCAGAGGCTCTGCACAGTGACAGGGATGATCTCCTTTTCCCCCTTCCCCCTGCAAAGGTGCTCATCAGCCGGGGCTGGTCCAGGGCACAGAGCAGCCAGCAGCCAGTAGCGGGAGTAGCTAGCTATGCCCAGAGGAGGAGTGGGGGAGGCAGGAGACCTGCCAGAGCAGCCTAGGAAGGGAGCAGGATTGCAGCTCTTGCTTCCTAGCACATAACCCATTAGCCCGAGGCAGATGGAGAGAGCCCCGACCCATCCAGAGCTTAAGGGGAATGTTGCTGTTGCCCCAGAAGACAGACAAACTCAAGGGGAAGTCAGATGAGAGGATTGTGGGGAAATTCAGAGGGGGGAGCTTGAGAGCGAGAGAAGGGGAAAGTAAAACAGGAGGTGGAAAATGAGAGTCAGAGAGAGGGAAGACAATGGAAATAGTAGGGAAATTAATGGATTCGGTGGTGAGGTTTATGTAAATGAGGTAATGCATAGGCATTATATATAATATATATAAGGGTATTATCTCCTGTGCATTACATCTCCAGATACCTAGGACCATAGGGTTACCCAGGTATGTATGTGATAGAACTGAGAAATAAATCCGGATCTCTTGAGTCTTGTCCAGTGCCTTAACTACACCACCAACAACCACCATCTTTCTTCCCATCTGGAGAGACGTCCACTGTGACAAGCAAGGAGCGGGAACTGCTAGTAGACATTTTGCTCCCCACTCCAGGTAAGTCAATGTTAGGGAGATCCTTGAGAAAGGGCCCTTCTATACAGCCATGATAATTCCAGCCCTCAGCATTTTATGATGGGTTATCACTTTTTTTTGTATGACCTTATGCTGGACAAAGTATTTACCGTGAAGTCTGACAAATTTAGCCCCTTTTTCTGCTTATGAATCATCTGCAAACTGCCTTTGAGTTTTACAAACTAGTTCATTCATCAGAATTATTAGAGAAGCGGATTATTGAAATATATTTTCATCATATGGTTAGCTTGCAAACTATTAGCTATGATTATTTCTTAAGTCTGTTCGCTTTATGTAGTTTGCTATTCTTTGTGTGACTGAGCACCTAAGTCACATGACTTCTGCTTTTTGATTGGATGGCTTCCATCCCCTCAGAAACCTTTCAGTATGACCACGTGAACACTTTTGGTACAAATACACATTCATGCTTCCCTTTCAGGGGACAGTCTTTCAACAGACATTTACTAACACTCATAGCAAATAAAAGGGGTCACAAGTACAGTTGAAGCAAATCCATAGTTTTCATTCAAATTTTAATGTCTGAATAAAAAAACACTTTTGCAGAACCCACCTGGGTTTACTCTGTTCTAGAGTCATTATGTCCCCACTTATTACTTTCCCCCATTTTCCATTCTATGGCATTTTATATACTTCTTGGAATACACTGAAATAAGCCGAGCTGTAAACTTTTTAAAAACTAGAGTTATTGATCTTCTACAGCATTTGCCATCTGCTTAGTTTTAGTGTCTAAAAATATTCAGTCATTGCTCTTGCTCACATGATTGTTGAGAAAGTGCTAGAGCTGTTAAGTCATAAAAACACACTGTGTGTGGGGAGAAGGGAGGCGGGGGGGAGGGTTCTACCGGGAGAATATGCTGTCTGAAGGGAAAAATAGAGGAAAAGACATCTCTATTTTATGTTTTCAAAAGGCAAAAAGCAACATATGTTTCAGAGTACTAAAAATCTGAGAAAAATTAAACTATATTCAGAATGTTACTGTTTTCTTTCTAAGATAACATGAGCCAAATTCGCACCTATATGGTATTATGATAGACTATGTGATTCACATGTCTTCAAAGAGGGGAAGAGTCCATTAATCCAGCCCCTTGAAAATGGAATCCAATTTTGTATATGAACAAATCATAAATTAAACATGCTAGAGATGGGAAAGCCTTGTTAGATCACCTAGCCCATCTCCTTGACAGTGCAACAAGGCTACTAACTGGAAAGTAAGTTTGGGGATATTGCTCCATTCAGCCAAAGACTCCAGGGTCTCCGAAAGAAGAAAGTTTAAGTTTAATGTAGTTGACTAATAAATATGCAGAATACAGGATTCTTTCTGTATGATATGGTTGAGATTTTCAAAGCCAACTAGGGAATTTAGTCAAACAACATCCATTCATTTCAAATGGGGGGAGTTGTTGCTAAATTCCCTGCTCAGGTTGAGATTTTCAAAGCTATCTTAAGGTTTTATATGGTGCGCCTCACTGTACTATCTAAATATTTCTCAGAATAAATGTCCATATGGAGGTCCCTAGTGAAGTTAACCAGATCATTCTGTATTTGTCTGTGAATTGCTGATTTGAGTGTGAGTGTGGACTATTTGTCATGGACTTTGTGTGAGTCAGAGGTGAGGCATTATGGTATTGTTATAACTGATGTAAAATCGAGATGAGACAGCACTCACCACTGCATGATTACTTACTAATTTATTCAAGTAACCCTTGTTGGGGCTGGTAAACAAAGCTGAAATATAACAAGGAGTCTGGTGGCACCTTAAAGACTAACAGATATATTTGGGCATAAGCTTTCGTGGGTAAAAACCTCACTTCTTCAGAAGCTGAAATATGTCACTCATTATAGTTTAAAAGGAAACAAATAAAAATAGAGTCAGGCGACAAAGTTAAGCTCTGAATCAAAACTTCTTTAAAGATGGTCCTGCAATAGAAGAAATATGATTATGCCCTTTCTTTGCTACTTGATGACATATAAAAATGGCCTGACAGGTTGTGTGTGTTTTTAGGGGGTTGATTTCTGCTTTTATTTAATTATTTTTTTAAACTTAGAAATATCAGGAATTTCAAGTCTTCATAGGAATTGCCATAGCAAATCAGAACAGAGGTCCATATAGTCCCATATTTTTTTTATATTGACTAGTGTCAGAGGAGAAGGTAAGAAACCCCATAGTGGCCATTTATGAAATAATCTGCCCTTAGGGGAAGTTAATCTCCCTCACCGTTGTCAGTCAGTGGTTGTCGCATTTGCTGAAGCAGGAGAGATTGTGTATTTTTTGTTCCTGTCTAATGTAACAGTGAAGTTCTCATCCACACACATGCCTTGTCAGTTTTCAAATACTACTGAGCTGTTGGCATGTCTGACATCTGGCAACAATGAACTCCACAAGTTAATTTCTTCAACGTGTTCATGAGGCACTGAAGTTAAGCAGATGTTAACAAAAAGAAGTTAAAAAAAAATTGAAACAATTTGATTGAAAATTCCTTATACACGTATCTTTTAGTCTTTTGTCAGTTGGGATGTTATTTCATTAACATAGAGTCTTCCAGGGTGGAGACAACCTGAATTTCTAATATAAAAAGCAAGCAAAACAAAAAACCAACCCAACCTTTTTTTCCTGTGGCAAAAATTTTGCAGGCTTATTTATACATCATAAAGAAGCTAAATAAAAAGGCACAAACCCAGTGCTCTCTCCTTTTACGATCAGGGCGTACACTTCCATGGGCTTGCTTGGCACCATTATACATAGGTTTATGGCAGAGTTCTGATTTGGTCCTGTTTGGAGCTGGAGTTCTGAATTTTGGCACACATGAAGGAAATAAAATGATGTAGGCCAAGCCTATGCTTAATTAGAAACATCCTGAAGTTAAAGTATTTGTACCTGTGAGTGCTACACCTGCAAAGAATACTCAGAAGTAACCAGGTTAACTAACCACCCAAGTTTTCTGGCTGGGCACATGGAAAAATAATGACTCTTAGAAGTTCAGTAGCTGAACTAATTACCTGAAAAGGATTGCCTGGGGTTGGACCTTTTATTATCTCATCAGCATTCAGTACTACTTCTATAGGATGAAGGAGAAGAAAAAAACCCCAGAAACATGAGAAGGAGATCAGATAAAAGGAGAGCAGTTAGAAGGGAAGGAAAAATGCTTCTTAACTCTACTCCACACTTTCTCTCTGTAATAGATTCCCCCCTCCCAACCAACCCTATGTAGAGCAACTAGCATGTAATGAGTTCTGCAGAAATGGATCATCATCAGCATGCATGCAGGTGTCTAGTTTTGTATTGACTTGCTAGCTGGACTACAGGTTCCTTGGGAAGTAGGGGAAGGAAGAAGAGGGATTCTCAAAATCCTTTTCTGAAGCGGCTGAGCAATTTAGTGATGCTTCTCAAAACTTCCCTCTGTATGTGGAGTGGGTAGATAGTTTGGGCTAATGGGGAGTTTCCAGTATATATTAAGGATGTGAGGCATTCAACATTGGATACACTAAAACAAAGCTCTGCCATTAGCACTGAAGATGTCTCATGGGACTATACACCCTGAACAGTTGGAAACTTGGACTTCTTACTGCCTGGGGTAGTGACTGCTGAAATCTCAGCTTCACTAATATGCAATATTAAAGGTCTTCCCTGGCACCACTGGATCTTTTAATCATGGAGATAATCTGCACTAATATACCCAAGATGCAATGTGTCTGAACAGAGCTACCCAACTCTGGGACTGGTGAAAAAGGACCTAAAGCCATCACTGTGCTCCATTTCACTCAGAAATGGTGCACTAATATGCCTTGCAGCTATTGTGGGTGTGACTGGCGGTCTGTGACTATTTCCTTAGTCTCTCTTTGCAATGCGGGATGTTCCGTGAACTTGTGCACTTTCTGTTTTGGGAGATGTTCTTGGCCCACATGTTAAACCGAGGAGGTGCTGGAGGAAAAGATGCTAGTAAGCCTCGCTTGCACCCGCAGTGCATTTTTAACAAGCGAGAACACCCTTCCAGTCATCCATGTTTGTGTTAGATGGAAATGTTTTGGCTTCACTCCTGACCCTGGAAGGATGGTGTAATAGGAATGTGGGAAATGAGGCTCTCTAAAGTAATCTAAAAAACAGAGCCACCTAATCAAATGCAAATTTCTAAAGAGGAGACCCAGGGAATTCTCTCCTCAGCACAGGATGCTAAGACGAGTTCATTTTATTTGACTTCAGACCACATCCAATTTTTGAGCCTGATTTGTCTCTCAGAAAGTCTGGGATATAACATCCCAAAACACCCATCTGATGGGACACTCTTTAAAAGAGATGCTAAAGCAACTTTCTGTCCAAACGTAAGAAATGCCATTTGTGGGGTTGTCATTCCAAATCTTGCAGAAGGAACTCACTTCTTGTCTGTACTGGCGTAAAAGTGGCCATAATACTTGATGATAGAGCCAAAAACTTATTCAACTAAATTAAATACATAACTGCCATGTCATTGTAACGTGTATGTGTAGCAATGTCCTCTACTATATAGAACCAGAACTGCCCAAATATGTGTCAGGCTCTGAGTTGGCAGCAGCTAATGGAGATTCTCCTTTAGATTAGATTGTGCTTTTGAATAAGGAGGATTGGAGTCTATCTTTACTATTGCTGTGAAGTTTCCCATGGCATGTGCAGCATACTGACAACTGGGAAGTCCTAGATGGCCACAGATTTGTTACAAATAAGGTCTCGTAGCTGTTAGTGTGTGTCTCACGCATAGAGATCACAGATGAACCACAGAATCATCTTTTCTACCTAATTTTCCCAAATAAAAAATCACATCAAATCCAATTAGGAAACCCCTACCCGTACAAGCAAAAAATCCCTAAACCTGAGGGCTTGTCTAAACATGGAGTTATTCCACAATAGCTATTCCTGATTAACTCCACATGTGGACATTCTTGCTCTGGTTTAGTTTAATCCATGTTCCAAATCCAAAGTAGTTTAATCCAAAATTGATTAAACTAAAACAGGACAAGGCACTGGTATGCTGGAATAGGAGTGTCCACACTTGGAGTTATATTCAGGAATAGTATTTAAATTCACACCCTACCTTAATTCAAATTAACTTTCAAGTATAGACAAGCCCTAAAACTTCAAACACGTTCTTGTGAGGGACCAAGAATCTATGCTGAAGGATATGCTTGTTCACTTTGCATATAACTTCTGTAAAGCATTCAGATACAACAGTGGTGAATGTGGGGTAAATGCCTATATAGCAGAGACCAGAGGCAGCACTGTAGAATTATTTCTGCCCTGGACACACACTGTTGAGAGAGAAATACAGTTGCATACTGACCCTCCAGTCGGAGGAAAATCCTCATTGCAAAAAGGAAATACCACATAGAGGTCGGGATCTGTACAGTACAAAAGTGTATTTGATGAGACCAGGCAGTCCCGGGGCCCCTCTAAACTAATACTTCAGGACTCGGTCACATTTACCTCAACAAGAGATGGGCATTAACAAAAACCAGGTAGCTACATTTCCTCAAGCTTTGGAGAAGTTCAGTTCTAGATCTCAACTGGGCAGCTCAGGCCTATAACACTAACTCCTGGAGACCATGGTTACTGAGTCGTGTCATGTGACAGGGATATTAAACTTTATTGGTCACTGTTATCTTTTTACAAGTTTCCATCCCCATGCTCTCTTCATGCACAAAAGAGAAGAAATTAAGTGCTTGGATTTTTTAAAAACAATTATTTCTGTTCCCTCTGTGTGTGTTTCTGTTCCCTATGCACCTATCCCTTGACCCTCTTTTTCTGTCTTTCACACTTCCTCAGGAAATCAGTTAGCTGGATAGCGAGTCCCTCCCAGCATTCCTCATCCCCCATAAATATACATACATACACATCAATAAAAGCTGTAAAAGGAATATTGTGGCAATGCTTTTACCCCCGTGTGCAGTAATTAATGTGCATGACTCCCAGTTGTGCTTACTATAGTCCCAGGCAGCAAGAGGATAATTCAGCCCCTTGAAAATAAAAGTGCTAGTTAAGAAACTTTTAAAAGTTTTGGCAAGTGCTTTCAGGTTTTGTTGTAGGTGTTTTTCTGACCGCCTGCATGGATGCTCTAATAATTCGCACTGTGGGAAACTACCTAAGATCCAGATGCAGGGAGGTGCCCCGTATATTGTCTGCAGCAGGAGTGATGGGCTCAGCACCTCTCAAGACAAAGTTTCTGTTGCAGTACTTTGGATGTCAGTAAGCAAATAGCAGAGGACAGCAAGATTACTTTTTGAGATCAAGAAAAAGCTTTACTTAAGTTACAAGGGCTTCTTTCCCTTCTCTCCCCACTACACACATCCCTAGTTAAATATTCGATGGCTTGCACAAGGCTAGAAGCCTTTGAACTACCCAACCTGTTGATGGTGGTAATGTGGTATTAAATACGTCAGACTTCTGAAAAGCCTCAGATTAGGAAATAGCAGATGTTTTCGAAACCACATCAAGCTCATCTTCCATACAACATTGCTTAATAACCATTCTGTAGTCAATTTGATTGCCATAATTCTAGACTGGCAATGACTCTTATTGATGCTATGTGTCTGCCTGCATTTGAAAGTTAGGGGAAGACAGGCACAGAGTTTGGTTTGCAGTATATATCCTAGTATGCTCCAAGTGTCTTATGCAGTCTCCCCAGCAACCACTAGGTGTCAGTGAGTCATCTCATTTTCATTATCCACCAATAGGTAGGGAAATGCAAAATATAGCAACAAAATAAGTGTATTCTCGTTTTACGCTTCAAGTGTGATTTAGAAAAGTTGGTTACTACTGAAAAACGTTTAAATTGGATTTACACTTAAGGTGGCAACTCTTCAGTGACTGGAAGTTTTTGTGCTTAAAAGAAAACCAACCAAACAAAAATCCATGCACATAGGACTCGGAAATGGTGATCGTCGTATTTAAAATATTATTTTGAAATGTAATTTAAATCCAGTATGGTCAGATCCATAGGCTGATACTCTAATCCCAGGTGAAGCTTCTTGTTGATTTAAGAAGCTTTTCTGTTGGACTGTGTTCTGGACACAGAAGAAAAAGTAGAAAACAAGTAGATTTTTCTTTCAAGAATTGAAAGCAGATCTTGTGTGAGGGTTTAAGATTTGAAGAATATGGATTGATCTGCTAATGTCAGAGAAAAAATGCTGGTTGCAAATATCAAAATCTCCTAGCATATTTTACCAGTGAGGTTGAGATAGTAGTGAGCCTCCTTTGCTCACAGACACTTCCTGTGTTTGTTAACATTTTTTATTTGCAAGAAGGCAACCCCAAAATTGTTTTTAAGCTTGTTCATGAGATTGCACACCAAATTGCTCTGCCCTTTTAAAGAATCAAATTGAGAAAAAGCTTAGACAAATAAAAGCGCTGCCTCATCCTTACCCCTTAATTTGCTGAGCCTCAGTTACCTGTAATTCTACCTGAAAATTACATGCAAAGACTTGGGTACCAAACACCCAACTCGATCTTGCTGTCATTTGGTAAATGTCAGTGTGTGACAGGATTTCACATAGAGTGGTCACAATGGGTTTTAACCACAAGCCCAGGTAAACGAAGGGTGAAGGAATGTACTTGCTAGGTCCTCCCATTAAAAAAATCTTGAGGGAGCAAAAACTAAAGCCCAAAGGCTTTCTAGGGAACGTTTAGAAAGAAAAAAACACTTCCATATTTTTTTAATGGGTATGAAGGTTAAGATGCAAATCTGACTCTGCAGATGTTTTTGTGTTGTGCTTCTGCCTTGAATGGAGAGCCAGAAACATTAGAGGAAAAAAGCAAGGATTATTTATATCTTTGCTCCATGCAAATATTATTTAATAATATATTGACTCAATAATATCTTACATTTATGTCATGCTTTTCTTCCCTAAGAATCCGAGGCATTTTGCCACCAACTTTACCTGAGTATGAAGCAATTCACCAACTATAGAAGTGCAGCCACTTCTGGAGTGAAAAAGTGGCAGCTGTTTAACTGCACACAGCAAGGGTATTTAATAGCTTAGGACTGGACATTCGGTATCTAGTGGAAACTTCAGGGGGAATTTAGGTAAACCTTAAGTAATTTGCAGCTTAGCAAGAACATGACAGGTAAGACTCCACCTGGATAAAGTGTCAAGCAGTCAAGTGCTCTTCCATTTGTACCTCCTCCAAAAGACAGCAATTGCAACATCACAATGCCCATTAACACACAGTAGGTCAGTGTCACCTACTGAATTGCTAACAACACTTCCTGTAGCACCTATGTTTTCCTTTGAGACCTATTATCCAAACACTGACTGGGCCCAGCCTTGCTTTAACTGGTGAAAGCTGTAGAGATCAGAGCCCCAGGTGGCACTGCTGCAGGCCATGTTTAATATTGAATGCTGGCATTATGTCGTGATATTTGTATCTTAATATTCTAATGACACTGAAAATTTGTGACTCTTTTTACACAGACTGTTTAAGAGGCAAGGAAACCTCAGGAAATACTTTTCTGGTGCCTGCCTTGAGGTCTGCAGTGCTCTTTGTTGGAGGTGATGTTAGACTTGCATTATTAAATGCACATGAAGTCACAGGGTCAATGTTCTCACTGTTTATCTCTGCTTGATGGTTTTCTGAGGTCTCGAGAGTTGATGGTTGAATTAGACCTGTTCTGTCTTGCACTATGCAGAGGAGCTGCTTAGTAAACATGCAGTATAGACTGAATATTAGTGTGGCTGCAAGCCCAAGTTCTTCACTCACATACATCTACACACCTCCTGCTGGGTTCAATTGCAGTTGCATTTGTGTATCTGAGGGCAGAATGGAAAGTCATGGTGCTGTTTACCTCAGAAACTGGTAACTTCTAGTGCAAATGTCAGAGACTCTCAGCTCTAAACTCGAGGGCAGACAAAGATGTAGCTATGAACCTCCACACACTCTCTGACCAGCCTGTCCTAGCTGATCTTACATTATCAGGGGCCATTGAGAAGGCTGCTCAACTTGTTGCCTATGGTGGCAATACAGAGATCAGAATTAAGGAGTTAAGTAGTGCACTTATGTGTTGTGTGTGTGTGTGGGGGGGGTCGGGTTTAAGCGGAGCCAGAACAAATGGGCAAAAGATATCATGGAGGGGAAAGGACTTCCTGAAAATCAAGAAAATCGGTGAAGGCGGGTTCCATATGCTCTGCTAATGACATCTATTTAGCGGGATGCACTTGCGGAATCAGGGAAAACAGGGATTTGATATCCAGAAAATGAGAAGAGCCAAGCTCAGGGATTGATAAAGGGCATTATGGGAGTGGCAGAGCACTGTGATACAACATCCGTCAGGAGAGGCATGTGAGTGCCAGCATGGCCAAACCAAGAACATGCTGTGTGCGGAGGGGGAGTGTACTGCCCCACTGACAAAATTTCAGCACCTGAGAGAAAGGGCGATGGAATGCTGCTCTAACTTGTGGATTGAGTTGGCAATTTCCAGGCCCTGTTGCTACTTGTTTTGTTTGGATTCTAGCAGGGTGGAACTTTGTGGGAACAATGGTATTGTGTTGGGAGACACTGGCAGCTTTAGATGCTGTGCTGGATCGGGAAGGTCATCGAGCTGTGCCATGGGGAATGCCTCGTAGGTATGAGCCGAGTTTCAGAAGGACCCATGTGGATTGGTGGCCGGTTATAGCTCTGTGTCGGAGAGAAGATCAGGATTGTTGCAGGCTCTACTCTACTGTTGTGTTAGGAGGATGTGTCTTTCTCACCCAATAACAATATAGAGAACTTTTGTGAAGTACGCTTTTTTACTGGAGATGAGTCTGGGCTGAAATTCCTATCTGGATCCAGACTTTAAGCACCCAAAGTTCAAGAGTGTTTGGATCCAAAGTTTTGGTTCAGCTGATTATAAAGATGAGGCCATCTGCAAAATTTATTAATATTTTGCGACACCTAGAGCAGTGGTGGGCAACCTGTGGCCTGCGGACCGCATGCAGCCTATCAGGGCAAGCTGCTGGAGGGCCGCCAGACCGTTTGTTTACATTTGCATGGCTGTCCGCAGCTCCCATTGGCTGGGAACAGCAAATCGTGGCCACTGGGATCTGTGGGCAGCCGTGCAAATGTAAACAAATGGTCTGACAGCCCGCCAGTGGCTTGCCCTGATGGGCCGCAAGTTGCTCACCACTGATCTAGAGAGCCCCACTGAGATCCCATTGCACTAGGCCCCGTACAAACTCAGAATAAGAGCCAATCTCTGCTCCCCAAGAGTTTACAATCTAAAGAGACAAGACAGACAAAGGAAGTATCATTGTACCCATTTTACAGATGGAGACCTGAAGCACAGAGAGGTTAAGTAATAACACAGAGAGAGAGCCAGGGATCAAACCCAGATCTTTGGAGTCCCATCACAGAACCCAAAGCACAAGATTATCTTCTTTGATTTGGATCAAGATTTGGGTTCAGATTCTGGTATTTTGGTTTGGGCTTAATCCTGGTTTTAATTCTTACCAACCCATGAGCATACTGTTTCTGTTTCCTATTTCTTTGTCTCTTCCCTCCAGAGATGCTACTTTGCAATAACCAAAAGGAAGTCAAAGAAATGTGCTCAGCTGGCTAAATTTTGTGTGTGTATTTATCAGCCTGGGAACTCAGTTTTGAACATGACTATCTCATTCATATTTCACATTGGCTTATTTATTTATTCATTTTTCTAGATCTAATTTTTTCCAGTTAAGAACTGTGTAAATAGCCCTAATGAGCCTTGAGGGCTCTCATTTGCTTGGAGAGATTAAAACAATCAGGGAAGTCTCCAAACACATGGGCTGTTAGGTACAAAGTGTTTCTCACCTAGAGCTGGTCGAATTATTCATTGTGAATAATTTATCTGATGAACTGGATCCTTTTCTACTGTTCAGAGATTAGCCACAAACAGCTCCTGATTTTTTACCAATTGATTTGATGAGTTTAGCCTATGATTTGTTCACAACTGGCCACTGGTGAGTATTTGCTATTATTATGCTTGCGGTGTGATTGGTTACGTAGGTCACATGGCATAGTTTCTTTCCCCTGACTGAACAACCCCTTTTCTGTTTGCACATAACCCATATATGTTCTTACTTGTATGACAGATCTGTTTTGTGACTAATATGAATGGCTGCAAGAGCCTTTGAGGTATGAATACTCCCACAGCCATTTGCATATAGTAGTATTCACAGTGCTTTGGCTCTCAGTATGTCTTGCACATAAAGACTTGCTTCCGTGCGTATTCACAAATAAGTCAGGAAGAGGGATTATGAATATCAGCAAAGCAAACAGCAGATTTGAGTCACAAAAGTATTTGCTGAATCTTTTTGGCTGTATTTGTCTAGCCGTAACCTACCTAGAAACACTGAGAATTCTTCCTCTTCCTTCTCTTTTTTTAGCAGAATTCTAATTTTTTTCTTCTTGGTAGTTTGTTGACCACTGGGCTGACTTTTTCAAGTATCATAATCATTGGCATAATCTGTACACTCATACTGTGGATAAGATGCTCTCCAGGTGTATGAGGTAGGATTATTTAATATAAACCAATATAGGAGAAACATCAGTGAGCTTCATGTTCTGAATGAGATTTCTCTCTCACACACTCAGAGTGACAGTATCTGTTTAATTTCCCCTTTGCTGCTCCTTGGGAGTTGCACAGCTGAGCAAAGAATGCTTCCTGGTCTAGAGAAGCACTGTGTTGTCTCGGAGGTAGGCCCACAAATCTGGACCTCACTCCCGGAAGAGATCAGAATGACCATGAACTTTGGTGCCTCCAGAGTGAAATGCAACAGTCACTTCTTTGACCTAGACTTTCTACACTAACATCACTTAACCGTTTTTTTAACTACCCCCGGCCCTCTGCCACCACTGAAAACCCAGAACAAACAAAGAAAATCTACAAAATAAAGTCCAGTCCCTGCTGACTGGAGGAAAGATTGGGACTATAACTTTTGGAGGAACTCAGAGCGTGGGTGCTGAAGCAATTATTTCTGTATGGCAGTGGCTGACTATACTTGGTATAACCCTGAAGTCTAACAAATACTGACCTTGCCTGTAAAAGCAATACATTGTTTTTAAACATTAGTTTCCTATTCCTGACAGATAAGATGAAAAGTTAACAATGCGTTAAGGCTGTAAAACGTTGGCCAGAGTTTAGATTTCACCTCTGTTTAACTTTTTGTCAACAGATTGGCATTTTCCTCCTCATTCAGAGCAGTCGGGTTTTGCTTTCAGCACTGAATAATAGCTCTGAGATGCTCTCTCACGCAGAGATTTGAGTAAAATATTAAAGCATTGATAACACTCTTATTATCAGAAAGACATGGCCTATGGGCTCAAAGGGAATCTAAAACAGCTCTTCTCAGTGCAATAAAAGAATAGTTCTACATTATCTGGCATGAAGTTCCCAGATATATCACTTAACCAGCTCATTGCATGCCGGCCTGTTAAGTCTTTCCGAAATGGCTTCCTTTCAAGAAAACAGTGCCCCAGTGTAAGATATCTTAGATAACACACTGGGTACAAATTACTGTTCGTGCATGTTAAACAGCAGAGCCAATATTCCCTGAGAGAGGCCTTGCTGGTTCAACAAGGTGACAAAATCATGCCACGGGGATGTAAAGAGTTAACGATGTTAGCTGGGGGCTATGTTTCATTTACAGTACTTTGCTCTGTTCTGTGCTGGAGTTAAATGCGGTTGAAACAAAGTTAAGGCCAATGCTGAATATCAGTCTATCCACTGAGCCAAGGAGATCCATTTATTTTTAATTGAATTAAATTGCTCACAAAATGAAAGTAGCATACTTTCATTAATATTTAATTACTTACAGTGTTAAACAATGATCACAAAGAAAACTTTGCTGCTGTCTTTTCCATCCCTGCATTTTTTTTTTTACTTTGTTACATTAGCTTTCCTGTGCCTTGAATTTTAAAGGCCATCCAGACTGACTGTAGCTGAATAGGTGTCTTAGGGAAAAGCAATGGTTTGGTGCCTCCCTGGAGTATGTGAACATGGGCGGTGGATATCATAGGCCAGGGGAAACTAAGCCTCCCCTAACCCAGGCTGTGGCCCTGCCAATGCTCTGCCTCAAGGTCCTGCCCTCTCCCCTCCTGTCCCCTGAAGCTGGTAGCCCGGGGCAGCTCAGGCCAGTTGGTGGCCCTGTATTCAGGCCAGTGGCTTGGGCCGGCGCAGCTGGGACAGGATGGCCGGCGGCTCGGGGCAGTTGTGTGTGTGTGGATGTTCTTGGGGATCTGGCTGCAGGGGAGGGCTCGGGGTTCTGGGGGGTGGGGGTCTGGGGCTAGCCTTCCCGAAGGGGCGGTTCATCCGTCGCTCATGTATGTGACGCTCCAACTATGGAATGTGGTGAGGAAATGCCAGCCAGGAAGAATCCACACTCCACATCTCTAGCATTGAGGAGCAGTGAGAAGAGTGAGAGATCCTCGCCCAGAACAGGGGACAAGGTCTTTGGATCAACTGCTCAAGAGAAAAAGAAGCTGAGTGCTAGCCTGAAAGCAACCAGAGAGACACCACAGTGTCTATGATACACAGGTCTAAAAACGAGGGAGGGGAAGTTACAAACCTAAAATAAAAAAAATTCCTGTGGTTTTCAAAAATTTCCACCAGCTCTGTAGTTGGTTGGAGAAAAGAAAAGGGGAAGGGGACAATGACTTGATGAAATTTCGCATTTTGAAATTTAAACAATTTTGAAATTTGAAAAATTGAAACCAACTCTGGTCCCAACACAATGAGCAGAGCACCTCACCAAATGTGGTGCTAAAATTGGCCTGAAGGCTTGTACTTCTTATATTGCATGTAATTTTCCTAATTGAGGCACATTCCTGGGGAGGGGGGAATTCTGTAGAGTTGACACCTAGAGGTATATACAGACCTTTCCACATATGGTGTCCGGCACAGCAAGGCAGATAGGCGAAAAGGAGAGGAGTTATGATCATATTAGGAAGTGGCAGGAATCCCCATAGATGGTACAGAACTAAGCCAAACAGAGAAATTTCTACATAAGTCTGCTCTTCCACACAGCAAGCAAACAGCAACAAAATGTTTATCATGGAAATTAAAGGTTCACAAAGTCTGTTTTAATTTTCACTTTGGGCTGAATACAGTTTAGAGAGAAGAGGAGTTTGGGTTCCAGACCACTAAAGGCTGACCATGGTGGAAGGCGCTTGAGGCCAGATCCTCAGCTGGTGTAAATTGGTCTAGTATCTTCGATTTCAGTGGAGTTATGTCAACTGACACCAGCTGAGGTATTTTGGCACACTGAGTAGAAGCCGGGGCTTCTGAAAAAAAAATTTATTTTTCTTTGCTCCTTTCAGTCAAGAGAAATTTCTATTATATCTCACTGTGTTCCCCTGAGACTTTCACAGTATTGGTGCAGTTATAAAACAAGGGTGATGGCTAATAGAGAGCAGCTCCTAAGTGAAGATTATATGGCGTTTTCTACTTGAATCCTGCCAATATTCTGCATACTGCTGGAGGAATTTCTCAGTTTCACATCGCCAGGTTGTCAATGTCCACTTGATTCAGAAATCACTCTCAAAAGGAGAAAATGCCAGATCTACGAAACTTAAAATGTGAATGCAGACAGTGCATGCTAGAGTGAGGCTGAATTCCAACTTCTATTCTAACTGCACTTTTAGGTAACTGAGGTGTTCATAACTTTCTAATATATATATCCCCCTCTGGGGCTTTTCTTAGCAGAGGGAAATGGTGGATCATAGGGGCTCAAGCTGCAAAATGGAGGACTCATCAGGAAGAAAAGAATGTCAATAAGATGTCCAAGCAGCACATTTGCAGGCGATTGTGCTACTTCCAGTGTGGTTTAAGTCTCTTGGCCTTTGGACAAATGCCTCATCATAACACCACCCGAGGTGTGCTATAATTGCCAAGAAATGCTCTACCTGTCATGTCTTATTGCTTAAATATTTATGCTTATGACATTTGATTCCTACACTCTATATGTCATCAGCATGTTTCACTCGCACTAGATATGTCATCACCCACCAGGAACAGCTGACACTGAGGATTAGAGCACTTTCAAATTAAAAATCCCTAAACAAAGAAATGACATGTTAGCAATTGTCTAGCATAGTATAAATCACATATATGATTATCTGAATTAATAGATTTATTACATTAAGATGACCCAGCCATTTAATTCAATGAGTGCTGTGCCTTGCTTTAGTGTGCTTAAATGGAACCTATGTAAATAATAATTCTCTTATTTCCTCTGTATATCTCTCCACGGAGTTGGTAGGGAGCAATGCATGTATGGTCCCAGGGCAGAAGTTGTGTCCCATTTCTAGAGGTGTACAGTAATAGTCCTTATACAATGAAACCCCTCTAGTTGGTAATTCGTGTCTATAAGGACTACTTTGCAGAGTCCCCAATGCTTTAAGTACAGTTTTGGTTGACCTTTAATTGTAAAATCAACCTCTACTAGACAAATGATTTTCAATTGCCTAAGACATTTTTCACGGGAAAAACTGGAATGCAGAGTTTTTTGAACGGGCTTGTGTGTGTGTGTGTGTGTGTGTGTGTGTGTCTGTGTGTGCGCCACTGCCCTCTAGTGGATAGAAACAGAACTGCTCAGCGGTGTGCCATAGACTCGATGCTGCTTACACCTCTTGGAGAATCTCCTTTAGATCAAGTGGCAGGGACCTGTGCATCTGGAGCAGGAGAATCTGAGTTCTACTCTTGCCACCACCATAGGGTGCACTATAGTATCAACAACTGAATTCCTCGATAATCACAGATTTGGTATATCTATCTTGGGTTTTACTATAGCACCCATCAGCAGTGTATCTAATTGCTCATATCTATATAAACAGTCTCTCTCTCTATATATATACACACCTCTACCTTGATATAACGCTGTCCTCGGGAGCCAAAAAATCGTATCGCGTTATAGGTGAAACCGCGTTATATCGAACTTGCTTTGATCCACTGGAGTGCGCAGTCCCGCCTCCCCAGAGCGCTGCTTTACCGCATTATATCCGAATTTGTGTTATATCGGGTCGCATTATATTGGGGTAGAGGTGTATATCTATATTGGGAAGATACATTAGGTGGTCTAGATGCATAATTCCCTCCTCACACAACTATACTTCCTCCTATTCCTAATCAGATGAAATAAAAATGAATCTATCAAAACATATTACTAATAGAAAATACAAACTAGTAAATTAATTTTTTTACCACTTCGGAAGTCAATGATTTTAACCTTATTTCTAACATCCTTAGAGCAAATTTCTGCTCTCAGATCTGCCTGGTGGATCTCAGGTTCAGATAATTTGCTCTCACTACATATGTGTAGCTCCATGGACATCAATGAGGCATCCAGAACATTAGATTTGGGAGCTGCTGCCTGGATCTCAGAGAAGATTTCTGCTTGTAGTCTCAGAGCAGCATGTATTCAGTGTTTTCCCTCATGGATTCTGTACATCCCCCGCAAATTAACCCAAATAATGCAAACATCATGTGACCTCTTCTGGCATTGGCTCAGCAGGGTGGCATTGAACAGCTATGTATATTTGGCACACTGTGGCTTGCACACTGTGTGTGAATTTGAACTCACTAGTTAGATCACCCACAACGGCTGTGCACGCCCACAGAGATGGTCAGTTGTCCACATCCATTGGCACCAGTAAGAACAATCCTCTTCCGTAACCAACTCAGTGCTTGAGTCAGAGCCACCCCTTTCACTCTCTTCCCCTGATCATAAAGTTGTCAGATTTTATGCCCTTCTCTTTAATAGAGGGGTTATCTGGGGGAGGGGAAGGGAGGTTGTTTTTGGCTGGAATTTCACAAGGCACAGGTGGTACAACCAGCTGCAAGATCTTTAGTTCTTGTTGGCTGTACACCAGCTTTTGGTCTTTTCACAGTTCTTTCAGTGGTGGTGGAGGAGGAGGAGTGGCAGGAAGGGACAGTGGGCCCTTGATGAGGTTGTTCAGCATTAGCAGCTGTCTCAGGTTGGCATTAAGCTCTGGAACAGTTCCTCAGGAGGTGTTTATGCTGAACAGTTCCCTACTGACACTGGACGCAGCAGCAAAAATGGAAATGCAGCTAAACCTTTGATATATATTGGAAAAGAATCTACACTAAGTCATCCCCTTCTCTCAGTTTCCCAGAGCAGCCCATCTTCAGTGCTTCCATCTTTTTCACTGTAAGCTCTTTGGGGCAGGAGCTATCTTTATTTTTTATTCATTGTACAGCACCAAACGCAATGTTGGCACTCAGCAAATCGGGACAGATTCTGTCCCCTGTACTCACACTGAGTACTCCCCCCTGTGGAACTCTTCATGGGGCTAATTGCTCACCAGTATCTAGGAGGTGATTGAAATCTGGCCCTGAATGCAGGGATCCCTGGAAGAGTTTGTTCCTTTTATTTACACATCACTGGTTGAAGCACGTTAGTATTCTCTTCCCTTTTGACAAGGGCCAGTTCCTTATTGGACAATGTCACCCCTATTCTGCAATCCCTTGACTAGTGGCATGTTGCCATTTTGACTTGGCAGCTACAGCCACATACCTGCCATGATCCAAACAACTAACAAAGAATGGACAAGGGGTAAAATTTTCAAAAGCGCCCATGTGACTTTGATACCTAACTCCTATTTTCAAAAGAGATTTAGTTAAATCTCATTGAAAGAGTCACTTTTGAAAATTATTCTAAGCATCCCAAGTCACTTAGGAACCTTTGAAAATGTTGCTCTACCTAGGTTTTAGTTTCTGATGCTTAGAAGACTTAAATTTTTTTCCTATCCAGTGTCTTTTGAGAAGGATTTATTCAAATGCTACAAAAATCAAACGTCTCCTCCTCCTCCATTAGAAAATTAGCAAGGTAACAACCAGCACCTCTAAGAATTGATGTAAAAAGCCTTGATTCTTAGCATCAGGAATACCGACCTCCTTCCACATACAATATACAGAATGTGTGAATAAAGATGGAATGTAACATTTGTGAGATCCAGAAGCTCATGACAGCCACTCAGAGAACTAAACACATGTATTATGACAAAATCACAAATTGCTGGCTTGGCAGATTCTCCGGGAACAGGCGGGGAAGGTGATAGCTGCTCGAAAGTCAGAGAAGAGATCAATATTGTATAAATCAAAACAAATATGTGATAGGTTCTGAGAATTATATGAAAAATTAAATACCAGGGAATTTGAGGCAAGTGACTCTCAAATTTACTGGGCTAGTGCGACAGTCACTGTGATAATTAGAGAGGGGGGGAAAGGAAGTATAGATTTAGTGAAGAGGAAATTGCTGCTGATGATACTTAGCACTTACATAGAGAGTCTTTAATCTGAGGCTCTCAAAGTGCTTTACAAAGGAGGGTAGCTATCATTATCTGTTTCACAAAAGGGGAAATTGAGGCACAGACAGCAGAAGTGACTTTACCCGAATCTTCTCAGTAAGCTGGTGGCAGAGCTGAGGATAGGTCTCTTGATTATCAGCCCAGTGCTAGCCTTAGCCACTGGAGCACACTGCCTCTGCCACACACACTAGGAGATGGGGAATCCACCAGGCCAATAGCTCACTTGTATCTTTAGGATACCATTTAGGAACATTGATGCTGAGTTGCCCGCGAAGGGGAAAAAAGC
Organism: Terrapene triunguis; assembly: GCF_002925995.2. Taxonomy (NCBI): domain Eukaryota; kingdom Metazoa; phylum Chordata; order Testudines; family Emydidae; genus Terrapene; species Terrapene triunguis. Next base: position 6,060,724 of record NW_020664613.1, on the reverse strand, counting down.
CTGTTACGTGCACACACCTTTGCATTTGAAAATGCCAGTTGTGCGAGCAGCTTCCCAGGTTTCAGACACAAAACTGGGGTTTGAACGTACGCATTTCTGAGCGTGCACAGAGCCCTGGTTCCGTTTGTTGTTCAGCATGGCCCTTAGCAGTTTCCTCTTGATGTTTTTGACTCATGTTTAAGGCTGTCTCTCAAGCCTGGGCTTATTGATTAGGATTGTTGTGGTTACAATGCCTAAAAATTGAGCTAGGCATATAACAAGACAGATGGGGTTCCTTACCCAAAGCGCTCCCAGTCCAATGTTATATGTGACGTGTGAGGCCCTCAGACGCTGTGGTGATTGGGAGTCCTATGCATGGCTAGTTAGCTAGAGTGCAGCGCGTCACTTTGCCCCTTTCTGTGACCAGCTGCACTGTATTCATTTAGCCATTTATTTCAACTGTCCATTCTCGGGGGTACGTTTCCCTGATTTTAACCCCCCATGTCTCCTTTTCCAGATGCCTGCATTCTGCTTGAATCAAAGCACTGAGACTTGATAGAGAGGTCCATTACCACCAACTGTGATGATTCATTTCTGCAGTGCAGTGAACTTCAGCCCCGTGCTGGGGGCTGACTTCAAACCTGTTCGCTGCTAAAGTCTGACGTAAGTGCTATGTTGGGAAGGACTTTAGTGGGGTATATACTTTGCACTGGCCCTGTGCACAGAGGTAAAGTTTACCCTAAATGACTATCCACCCAGGACAGATTAAACTGAGTTCTCATTATAAACCTGGGAAGGATTCCCTAGGGGCAAGCAGTCTCTTCTTTGGTTGTTCCAAAGTCCCAGCCAGGTATCTGGAGGAAATATCCCCAAGATATTATTCTTTATTAATATTAGTATTTATTTAAAATGTGTATTGCAATAATGCCTAGAGGCCCCAATTAGGATCAGTGCCCCAGTGTGCTAGATGTTGTATAAACATATATGAAGATACTGTCCCTACCCCAAGAAGTCTAAAATCGCAGCCCCATCCTCCTATTGCCTGTTTCTTATCAATTAGAAATATCGGAGTGTGAGGCTGAGCTTTTAGAAAATAGTATTTATAATAAAAAACACCCCCCCATCCATATTTTCTTCACCACAATTTTTTGTGCCCTTCCTTTGTGTCTTTGACACACAACAAGTTGAGTGGTCTGAGCTGAATTATACCTCTTTAATACAATAAATAACAGCAGACCTAGCAGAAAGCATGGATTTTCCTTTATTATTAATTCAGCATATACCGGTAACATGTTAGAAAAATGAACATATACCAACCTAAGCAGACTGAATTTCTTTCACATTTCTCAAGTAACTTTACCTAATCCTTTTTGCAATCCTTTTAAATAAAACCTTTCCTTGGTTTATTTGTAAGGCTATTCTTGCTGTGTTAATAGTACAAATGTTACAGATGAAGAGTAGAAGACAGTAAAGGAATGTATGGGAGCATAATAATATAATGTTTATGAAGCATATTGAGGTAGCCTTGGATGGAAGGTGATATAGAAGTGCAAAGTTTTATTATTATTTTATTATAGGTAGTTCCCAGACAAATCCAGGATTGGATGAATTAAACTCAAATAGAAGCAACAACAAGGTCTGGTTTCAGAAATTCTATACTTTTATATAAAAAAATCAATGGATATCTAAATATATATTGCTGCTGCTTCTGAACAGGAAGTCATGGGAGGAGATAAGGTATTTTTGGTTGTATCTGCTATGTGTATATTCATATAGGGCAAATCCAGTTTCTCTTTCCTATGGCAAAATCTTCACCTCTAGCAAGGAGCTTCTGATCCGAAAGTTTGAATTTTGTGGTGAGACGCTTCAAGAAACTGGAAATTTGGGCTCCCGCTCAGCAAGATAGTTAAGCTCATGCCTAACATTAAGCATGTGAGTAGTTCCATTGACTTCAAGTTAGGCACAGGCTTAAATACCTTGCTGAACAGGGGCTTTGATTTATATAAAAAGGTGCAATCCATGACTCCAACTACTGTGTATCTGGCGATGGCTGTGTGAGTTATGGTATAAACAAAACAGGCCAGGACCTCAGCTATGGAAATTGACAAAGCTTCCTTCAAGTCAGCGGAGCTGCCTTGCACTAGCTAAGGATCTGGCCGAAAAGAATTGTGACACCCTATTCTATTCTGTTCAGGTTCTTATACTGTGCTCATCACAGCAGAATCTGAGCTTATAGCCTATGAGCAACTGCTAAGCAATCTGAACGATTTCTCATACATGGATTTCTTTAGGTAGTTGCGTTGTTATAGTGCCACATTTTTGTCCTTCCCCCTTGTAGATTTAGTAACAGCTGTCCCAAAAGGGAACTTCACATTTCTTATTCAAAAACCACCTCTGAAGTGTGAAAATCTGGAAATAAATAGTTAATGGCTGCAATCACTTCACTCATGGTGTATTTTCTTCACTGAGTGTAACCATACACAGGTCTACTCTCAGCTACACTGGTGTAAACCTGCTGTATCCTAGAGTTACAGTGATGTTAGTGTAATCAGAATTTGGCCCAGAATGCATCTTGTTTGCTTCAGCCCCCCACTAAGCTCTTGTTGGTAGGAAGTGATGCTTCTAGATCTTAGCAGTGCGTAGCTCGGTAGCTGAGCACCCAGAGACAGGAACATTTCCCCTGATATCATTAGCGATGCCATGCAATGCCTACAGACACAGGGTGAATATCCTCCCCTCTGCAGAGACCTATGTAGCACTTAAATGTCCTAGGGGGCTTAAGTGGGCCTTTGGGTTTGCATGGGCCTTGTGCTTGCTGTCTGCACAGTGGTAGGTTTTCTCCACAAAGAGAAATAAAACCAAAGCAGCCTGATCGCTCCTTCTGTTCTGGATGAACATGAGGGATTGTCTCATGGTGACAGACACAATCATTAGGGACAGAACTTTCTCTCTCATTTTTCAGGGTTATAAGGGGATTTTTATACATGAAAAAGAAACAAAACAAACATACTGCAAGTGTAGTGAATGTTCCTCAGCTACTGAGAACCCCTTCTCTGCCCTCTCTTCTCACTGAGTGGCTCAGAACCTTTTCAATCCAAGTGGCAGCTATCATTTTATTTCCCCCTGTCCACAGAATTGGGCCCTTTAAGGATCTCTGGAAGTGCCACGCTTCCCTAACCCCTAGTGATTTCAATGAGAGTTGAGAGTGCTCATTATTTGCCAAGGTCAGAGTCAAAATTTCCAAGGGAACCATCTGGTTCTGGGGCAGGGGGAGGCTGTAGTTGTCAGCACTCATGATTTCTGCCACCCATGGTGTGGAATATTGATGATAATGATCATGAGATATACTGACCACAAATGCATAGTATGGTCTCTGTCCATAAAGACTTACTTGGGGTCAGATATGAGCCATCCCAGTGTGAGAGTGCGAGTGGGGGAGAGAATAAGGAGATACCTTACCCCTCTTGGATCCTCGAGCAGGGGCTGTTCAGAATCCCACACGGGAACACAGTCCCTGTTTCATCCTAGTGCTCTGATAGGAAATAGGCACCTGAGAGGCTGTGGGATGAGGTTGGGGACGTGACTGCCATCTTGTGCATTGACTGGCCTGCAGAGCTGGTCATATGCTGGATGAACAACAGTATGATGTTGCCCAGAAGTCCCCAAGATTTGTTTCACCTGAGTCAGCCAGCATTCCCCCTGGAGAATTCAGCTGCAGAATGGACCTTCACTGCACTTGAAGGCATGTAGGGCAGAATTCAGTGGGACTACTCATGTGAGTAAGGTTTACTCATGTGAGTAAGGCTTGCAGGCTCAGGATCAGGCTCCTTTTTTGTGTGTCTGCATGTAAAAAATATCGCCACCCTAATCCACCATCAAGATTCCTTTTTTAAAATGAACCCATTCTCATCAGACCATGGCAACAACAACAACAAAATCCAAACCAACAGCAATAGCAAACCCCCCCCAGATGGCTGACCACCTCACCCAACCATTATGTCTTGCTGGGAACTAAAAACCAGCAGCCTCACTTGGTAATAGCAACAACAGAAATTTGCATCTGGGCTGACAATGCGTATAGTGAGCGTCAGCCCGTGGGATTTGAAATTGGCAAGTTATAGCAATCCTCTGGAAAACCTGGACTTACAGGGAAATGCTGACAAACCCTTAACTACAGCCACACTTGCTCTATGCTCTACCGCGCGTCAAACAATGAAATGGAACGTCTTCCCTAATGGTTGAAAATATTTTTGGCTCTGCCTTGTGCTAAAACACTCATTTGATCTTATATGTCAAATAATTTTACACTTTCAAAGCAAATTTTGTTTTGTTGTTACTAATTGCATTCAAAAGACAGTATAATGTATGTGGGATCTTATAAGGATACAGAGTAATGATAGGCATTGCAGGATTGTATGAATGCACATAGCACAATATTAAATAAGCAAAAAAGGGCAATAAAAAACTAAGAGAAATTTGTCCAAGGGAGCACTCATGATTACATTATCAACCTTTGTGTGCGTGTAACATCCTTTATAAAGCAATTAGACACCTTCCAGTTTTCAAACACCTGATAATTTTAAAGTTTATTTTATCACCATCAAGGTTGTATTTTCCTTCCACGACAAACTGACCCTAGGAAGAAGAGGAATAATGGCCCAGGAACCTATAATAGCTATTGTGTGTTAAACAGCCAACTAAAGGGCAAACATAGTTGCATAGTGGAATCAATCATTGAACCCATCAGTGAGAATGACCCTCACGCCCCCACCTTCTTCTCTATGCCTAAGAATTTGCCATATTCAATCTTTAGGCTCTGAACCCAAATGACCTTTGAAAGTGAATTTATGATCGTTTCATCACACTCTCTATTAGTTCACTTTCTAACAAATAGGAATGAGAAATATATGGCAGAAACTGCAAGAGTACATTTCCAACTAATGGTTAAAATGTCAGGGTAATAATGTACAAGTGCGTTCTGCCCTCAAACACAAAAATCAAGTGCAGCTTTACAAGGGCTGTCGCCATTCCACTTTAGTTAAAGACTTGAAAGCTTCCTTTTCCCCCTTGCAGGGTTGCAGTTTGGAATCTGCAGCAGCTCATCATGGCTGCCTTTGCCAGTACTGTACTGTACTTCATTAGGCAGCTCTATTTAATGGCTTCAACAAAAGCCATCATTTTAGCCCAACTGCCTTGACTAAATTAAAATTTCCAATCTCTGTTTTAGTGTTCTGCAACTGATGTAGACATAAGCAAAACTGGTCAACATCTGCCAGTGGGTTGGCCAAAAGTTCGGTAAAGATGTACTTCACATTTCTGAAGCATGTGCAAAGTAACATCGTCCTTATCCTCCTGAGAGCTCTCATGATTTTACTTCACCATTTGTTCAGACACACTTTAGCAGCATATAAGCCATACAGTTGATTCTCCCCTTGGTTGCCGTTTTATCTGTAGTGTCATTTTGAGTAATTGGGGTATGGTAGCTGATCAACTTTCAGGTTTCTCATTGGCAGAAAGGGACTGTATTGGCACCAAGAAAGAATATGATGGGTCCTCTCGGTGCCTGAGCAAGTGTCCCTCTTTTGCACTTGGCTACCCAAGGCCATTAGAAAATAAGCTTAATAAAGCAACTAAGTGTATACATCTTAACTATTCCCAGTCAAGGGAATGCAGATATAGAAGAAATATTTTAAACCAATATGAAAGATGGTAAATGTCCATATTTAGTCAGTGATCTGTGAAAGTTTTTGAATTAGTTTTTAAAGCTTTGTTAAGACCAGAACGCACAGATGTTGAAAACAAGTTCAGATGTAGCGACAGATGGTATTTGATTATGAAGCAGACTGTTCATATAATACAAAGATGCTGCTTCTGCCATACACAAGTAACTGCAGAGAGTGCAGTAGAAATTTTGGAAGGCAGAGCAGTTCAAGAGGTTCTTTGTGCCACAATAACTTTCACATTTTTCCAGCAGTGCTAGAATTGGGATAATTTTCTTCCTTTTACAGTCAACTCTCTCTCTCCCCCCCACCCTTTCTTCCCTGTTATACAACAACCTTGCACTGTTCTGGGTTTCTCTTCAGAAGTCAGTCAGTTTAAGGGTAAAAGCGATGTCAGTTATATTGACTGAAGAAAAGCATTCTTTGTGGTTCATAATGACAAATAACATAAATAACATCAGAAATTATATATTTATCTATTTAAAAAGCACAGTGAACTCCTCACTTTACACAAATACCAAATCCTGGGGGGGAAAAAAACTGACTTCAACCAGCCATTCTGAACTAAACACACAGCCACAGAGCATTTGGGTGTTTTATGCTGGGAGCATCAGACATTGCTATTTACTGTCGCTGCCACCATTTTCTTGTCATTGCCCAAAATACTCTCCTCAATGTGAGACTAGAATAAAGCTGCGATTCTGGACATGTTGATGATCTGCCTACCTGGCTCTATAATATAATTTCTGGGACTAGCGTCCCATCCGCCTGTTGCCCCCATCCGAGAGTGTACGCTGGCAACGGCGGATGTGGGGGAAGCATCAGGCGTTCCAGCATGAACAGACTATGTTTATGTAGTTCTGCTACAGTGTGCTGTGAAATCAATCCCTGTGCTCTACGTGCTTCTAATATCGAGGCGGCCTCTTTGTTTTTCAATATGGAATAAAGTGTTCAGTCAGCACTAATATGGGCTCAGCGTCTTTATGGTGTCAGATCATGAGGGCAGAAGGAGCCCTATCCTTCCCCCACAAAATGGGAGCTCAAGCTGCAAAGTGAAGTTTGAGGGTCTCCAGGGCTGAGATGTTGCTTCGTCCTGTTACAGAGGGAGGATCCACCCCTGGACTTTGGCTCTGGATTTGTACTTTCATTATGATATCTGTTGTGTGTAGTGCATTGCTGCATGGCAGGTCATAGCTATGTAAGGAAAGAAGGACCCTGCTCTGAAGAGCTTCTGAGCTTTTTAAAGCCCCAGGTGAGAAGTGGTATGTCACTGTGCTGCTCCAGGAGAAGCCCAGGAAGAGAACTGTAGGTCCAGCCCTTTACAGGGTGATGCTTCTGTCTCCTTGTGCACTGGCTCAGTGCACGGATGGAGGTGGAGCTAAGGTTAGCCACTGCCCCTTCTCCCCCACCCCCAGCTTGATTTGAGCCGAGGAGCAGTGACCCTGCAGAGCCTGCTCTTCCACTACGTGCCTGGGTTTTGTGATCTGGGCAGCCCATGCAATGACTTAGGGGTGGGGCATAACATAAGCAGATCCTTAGTCCCCTGCACAGAAGCACCATGTTAAGGCCAGCAGCAGCCTGTCCCTATCTGTGTTGGGGTCCTGTTGTGGTGGTGCAGAATCGCTGAGGGGTCTGGAGGTTTCTAGTTAGGCAGAATGCTGTACAGTCGTTAGCCCCTTCCCCACTCTCCAGAAGGTGCAGGAAAAACAGGCACTAGAACATCCCCAAACAGTGACAGTAGCATGTAGATGAGCACCACCAATATCTCTGTATCTCCTTAACTCCGGGAAAGCATATCACTGGGTAAACAATATTAAAAAATATTGACGCCGGTAGATCATAGGATGCAAAGGATGCCAGATAGCAGCACTTATATTAGGAAATAAAACTGGAACAGTAACAGCATGCAGATTGCACAATTTAAAATGGGTGCTTTTCAAGGACTGGCCATGAAGACCTTGTCCAGACTGTTAACAAGTAACAGTAAATGTTAATAAGTAACACAGAAGATTGGCAGTGTACTGAACATGAGAGTGGGGGGGGGGGGGTCCAGGGAGCTTGGGTCTATTCCTGGCTCTGCAACTGACTTACTGTTTGGCCTTGGGCAAGTCACATCACCAACCGGTGCCTCAGTTTCCCCATCTGTAACATGGGGATAATGACACTTAATTGTCTTCATAAAGAACCAAAGCCCTGCACAGAGGTGTTCAAGATCCAGATCCGAGTTTTGTGACATGGCCCACTTCTACTAAATACGCTCACCACAGTAGCCAGGCCTCTAATGTGGCTACATCTCCATTTTAAATGGTGTCTCTTCAATCTAAATCCAGGGTTCAGTCAGACCCCAATTTTGGCGGGTTGTCAGAATCCAGGGTTTTAGCAAATTATTGAACTAGGGATAGTAACCATTATGAAAAAGGATCTAAAGCACCCCAAAATTCAGGGAGTTTGGACTTGGGATTTTGATTGGGGGGTTCATCTCTTCCTTTGAAAGCTTGGACCAAATTATTGAGTTTATCAGCGATTTCCCTTGGTTTTACATGGGCTGGCATGAATTATCCTTGAGTGCTGCATAGTAGGGTTGTTTTGTACTAAAAGGTGTTAAACACTTGTAATAAATATTTTTCCTTATTTCCCCTAGGACCCAGCTCTATCTCTGGTTGGTGAAGCATAAAAAAGAGCCGTCATGCCCAGTTTTAATAGGCAATAGGATTTCAAGCCCCAAGAGTTGTTTCACAGTCTGGCAGTGGCCATAATGAAACTGGCCACTGTTGCCACAAGACTTTCTCCAACATGCGTTCTCCCCTGTCACTTCCCACAGCTGCCCAACTGGCGTGTCTCTTGCAAACTGAGACCGGAGAACTGGTAGTGTTTCTTTAACTACTAGTGTGCCTTTTTGTTGCCAAGCTGTAGACCCAAACATAGCTTAACTTTAAAGAATAAAACTAAACTGTGCATGCAATTAACTTCCTTTGAGCACAAATAGCAGCTCATTGTCGTGCGTTTTGTTATGAAGCAAATAGCTTGTTTTAACACTGACTCCCAAATAAATAGGAAAGTACCGCTATTCATTTGACAAGGATTTATTCATAAAAATGCAGTCCCATTCTCCCGGCCTCTGGGCAGAGGGCGGTGGTGGGGAATTCCATTCTTTGCATGGGAGTCAGTGTTTCACTATGCGCTGCAGGTCTGAAAGGCGCCAGGCTAACCTGAGCCAAACAGGTTTGATTTGAACTGCTGCAAAATTCTGCACCTCTCCTTTCACCTCTTCTAGGTACATTAAAAAACCCCCAAAATAAACCATAAATTATGGACTCCCCCATCAATCTTTAAACCACTCTCACCCCTTCCCTTTCTTGAATTCCTGGGAAAACAGATAGACCTTGCAATATGCTCTGAAAGTTACACGACTCGGATTCGTCAGGTACGTCTACACACAGGTGGACAGGTTCTCTCTAGTGCTCTACAAATAGCTGTGTAGCCAGTGTTTTGACGTTGTCTTGGGTCTGAAGTCTGGGGGGAGGGGGTGAGTTTCAGAGCTCAGGCTCCAGGCCAAGCCACAACGTCAACCCACTGACAATGCAGCTATTTATAGAGTATTAACCTGGGCTGGGAGGCTCCAAAATGCTGTGCAGACATATCCTTTCAGACCAAGGGGGAAAACAAAAACATGCACCCTCCAGTTTATTTATTATGACTTTAAGAATTATGGTATCACAAAGTATGTTTTCCACAGCTACTAAACAGTATGTTTAATCACGTATCTTATTTTCTCTTTTGGTCTGTGCTGTATTCTTATATACGGTACATCCTTTGAGCTTTTTTTTTTTAAAAAAAGGTAATCTGCATTGAATCAGATCCTTTTGTTTGGGGGAAATGCTGCAACGCATCCCGAGGCGTGACTTATTTATTTCCCTTCATTTCCAAAAGATGGTAATAGATCAGCAACGCAACAGTCAATTCGCTGTTCCTCTTAACAGAGAGGGAAGACTCAGAATGATCATCTCCATGGAAATTGTATTGGCACAGCCTAGGCTGGGCATAAATAGGGGTAGAGACCAAGAGAATGAGAGCAATTAACCCCTGCATGCGCAAACCACAGTGCAACATTCTGCATTCGGTCTTGTAGAAACTAGTGATGGGGAAGACCTATTAGGTCTCAGTGTTATTGTCATGACAGAGAGATTTACCTAATTGGAAAATTCCACATAGCAGTGCTGAGGAACTTCCAAATAGAGCTGTAAAGTGTGGCACTGAACTTCTCCAAACGTCCAGGGCATTTGGCGCCAGGGGAGTTTGGCTTGGCTGCTTAGAAAGATAGGGGCTAGTTGCAAAGTTCCAGTCTAGAGCTGAACGTCCCCAATGCTCTGAGTTTGAACCTCTTTGCACTTCCAAATGCAGGGTAAAATGAGAAACGGTGTTTTGTATTTCAAAGAATAGATTTATTTTGGGAGGGAAATGTCATGACAGAATTGTGAGGGGCTAACTGCACTGTCTACAGACAGGCTGAGTGGCGGTAGCCACTATGCATACAGCTCTCCCAATGCACCTTAGCTCTTGGGACCCTGAGGTACCCTTTCTTGGAACCTGAGGGCTATCTCCCCCAAATGCCAGCCTCAACACAAGACATGCCCATGCCACTCTCTTTGAGCTAGTAAATGCCCTTTCCCCCCCCCCTTCAAAACAAGCTGTCCCACATAATTTTCGTTTCTTCCATAAGCCCCTGCTCTGCCCTTGGCTGAGCAAATGGCTAGCCTCTCTCTCCTTGCTTGCCTGCTCTTATTCATTAGCTACCCCCTCCCAGCATTTAGCCATTTTGGGGTCCCATAGCAGCTTCCTCCTGGACTTTATGGCCGTTCTGAAGCCATAGGAGCACAGGTTTGAAGGTAAGGTTTTCTGGAGTGTCAGCACAGCCCTCCTGTTAATCTTGTCAGACCTCCATCATTCATGGCCCGGTGTTGACAGCCCCCCAGATAACCCAGAAAATTAGCAAATTCCCATGTGTCAGCCAGTTTCTTAAGAAATAGTCCTGAGCAGCACAATTCCTGACCAGTGGTGTGGTAGGTTTGTAATGTGTCTAAGTGGGGAGTGAAAAGAGAACCACCTGTGAATTTATTTGCGATAGAGGTCAAAGGAGAACATCTCAGACCGAAATCACTGTTGGTCTTATGGATGCAATTCCATTGCCTTTAATGGACATTATCCCATAGTATGATTACACTGTACCACAGAGCTCTCAAAGACCCACAGTTTTAATTACAGGTGGAGAGATGAAGTACTCATTTGGTAGTTTGAATGTAAGCTAAAGGCTATATACTGCCCTCAGATCATTGCTGTGGTCTCTAAAGGCTGTATCACTCAAAAATCTGAGAAGAAATGATCTTAGATGAAAACATTTACAAGACACTTCTCCTTTAAAAAAAAATAATGTCAGCGACTGCATGCTGAAAATAAACTACCCTATAAAAGCCCACGTATATCAGTTCAAGGCTAATCAGATGCTCGACTCACTTAAGACAGGGAAAGAAAAGAATACAGAAGTATTTTAATGTAAACCAATGATACATTCCTATCTTGATTGCTACATTGTTTTTCTCGTCTTAAAAAAACAAAACAAAACAACCAACTAATCAAAACCAACATCAGAAATAGTCAAGGTGTAGAGAAGAACAATTAAAATTATTAGAGGTATAGCATGTAAGGAATTAATTTGCATAAGGATAGCATAACATGCTGAGGACTATTTAGTTTGGAAAGGAGGATCCCTAATAGATGTATTTAAAATAATGATAAAATGATAGAGGCTGCCATGTGGATGCTGCTTCTTTTATGATGGTATAAAAACAAGGGGAAAGTTGATGAAATAAAAGGCGCAAACATAAACCATGTCAAAGGACATACTTCTTTATGCAACATCTAAGTAACTTGTGGAACTCACTGTCACAAGACATTGATGAAGCAAATACACTGGGGAAATGATTAAATGCTGTCATGAATAAAAATAGCTTCTGAGATTATTCTAGCTGAAACTGGTCTAAAGGGCTGCCAGTTCTAATGCTTTAGGACATGACCTGCACATCAGGCAGTCAGGAAAAAAAATCGTGTGATATATTACAAAATTACATGCATTGTGGAGGTTTTACATCTTGGCCAATAGGATATTGGACTAGATGGATCATTGGTTTGAGCCAGTATGGCAATTGCTATGTTTATGTTTTTAATTATAATGGAGAATTTAAAGGTAAACAGGTGCATAAGTATTTGTGGGATGGAGACTTTATACGGTTTCTTTGCATTTAAATACATGAATACCACTTACGTGCTTAAAGTTAAGCATGTGCATAAGTGTTTACAGGATCTGGGCCTAAGGTGCCATTTAATAACATTTAATAACAGCAGCAAGTTGTAGGAACAGAATATAGCTGTTTACTGTAGGCATCCCAAATGCCATAGGAAATATATATTAGTTTTGTAAGATAGACGGCAGGTTTCATTAACAAATAATTCCAAATGGGGGGTGGGGCTGGGGCGTAACCGTAAATGGGATTACAATCGCTCACAGTAAATTGATTCCAGTGATTCACATTTTGTTTTGGGACTCAATAAAGAAATATTTTTTAGAAAGAAATATAAACAATGGCAATGAGCTTGTAATTTATATTTTATTTTGCACAAGCTTGCATATATACTGCACATACATTCAGTTTAGAGAAGATGGAAGGCACACAAGGCAATTGAACTACTGTATCCTTTAAGTGGTACAAAGCAAAAAGGTAAAAGTCTGGAGAGTATACAAAAGCTTAAAACACACAAAATAAAATCCCCCCCCCCCCAATTTTTTTCCTGTTTCTTTTCTTTTTAATTTAGTAGCTGCCAAGCTAGAATTGTAACTTTTTTTCAGTCAATTGTCTACTGCACTTTTTTTTCCATATGGACAGGGGAGTCTTATTGTTTTTATCATATCATCAATTAATATTACAGTACATCCTTGGTAATACAAAATTGTACACCTTCATCAAATAAATTAGGATAAATTAAACCAATAAATTATGCAAAGTCTTCAGAACAATAGACAACAACAACAAAAAATCCACAGTTGAAATTGCCTCTAGCTAAAAAATAAAATAAAAAAATCAAAAATTGACTTTATCAGTTCAGTTATTGTTCTATCTTCAAATTAAAGGGTCTTTATTACAAAAAAGAGCTTAATAATGCTATTTACAACATATTGCTAAATAATATAAAGGCAGTGTTTTGTCACTTTTGTAACTATATACATATGAGTAATGGCTGGGACAATATCAGTTTAAACCTTAACCTTTGACTCTTCTGGGCAGCAGTAAAACCAACTTAAGATGCATTTTTCTGACTCCTGATTTCATATTACATGAAAATAATAAATTCTTGTTATAGTTTTTGTTGTTGGGTTTTTCCCCACTTGAGCAGTACTTTAATGCATTTTAAAATTTGCAGCAAGGATGGGTTTTAGGTAAAATATCAACTTGTTGTTTCTTCTAGATTTGCTTCTTCGTATCCTAGTACAATTGTGCATTTTTGAAGGTGGCTGCTTAGGGAAGAGAGGTGATTGTGGCTCAGATGAAGAGACTAAAAAGTCACAATGCCACCACCTTTCATACATTAAAAAAGATATTCCTAAGAAGATGCAAAGGTTAAATACCAGTTTTCATCCCAGTTCTAAATATGAGCATTTTCAGCTTCAGTTTATAGATGGTTTACAACCAACAGTTCTACAGAAAACAAAATTGCATTTCCTTCAACAGAACATTTAAGTGCAATACAGTAACTGCTTACTCATATAAACCAGTTACATTCCTTAAGGGGAGCTTTTTGAAAACAATGCTTATTGGAATTTTCAAACACATAGTTGGTACCAGAAGGAAACATTTGCACTATTAACACCAATGATTTCTATATAATACACATGGCAAATATAGTTTTTGCTTTCACTTCTCATGTACAGTGCTCATTTTGGGGGTTTTGTAAACCACTTTCCATTTTTTTCTATATATATATATCTATATCTATATATATATATATCTTTCAATGCTGCTGGTGAAAATCCTATCTTTAAAGCCACAAAATCTTCACCCTTATTTCTTAGTTAACATTAACCTGTGGAAAAAACATTTTGCTATTAAATGACTTCATGTACATAGAAAAAAATTGTGTAATTGTACAGAAACTGTATCACCTATGCCCTTGACATCTGATGAAAGAGACTTATCATTTAAAAGTAGAGAGCTGGATTTTCAAGAATGCTTTCAACTATCTATACAGTTACTGTAGTGTTTCTTATAAATTTCAGCAGATGTTTTCAGAATGTAGTTATTAAAATCTTATGTCTTTATGCAAGAACAACCATAAGATTGAATATTTACATTGCTTTATAAAAGTTCCCCTCAGTTTTCGATGTTCACCCACATACCTGGTACAGTAACAAAGATTCTGCAAACTTAAAACACTTTTAATTAAATAATACTCAGAGGCACAAAGCAAACCTCAGGAATACATGGGTGAACACTTCCTTAAATAATTACTACATTCTAACATCTTCCACATGTTTACCATTTAGTGTGAAACGTTCCCATTAAACAACCAGAGATACAGTAAGAATTAAATGTTTTGTAATTTCAAATAGAACATTCTTTTCACAAAACATAACAAATGTCTAAAATAGGTTCTTAATCTAGATAGGAAAAAGGTAAGCTTTTCACTTCATACGCATATTTTATGTGTGTATATACATAAAAACATATCTATGTAATGTCTACATGTATGTATATGTGTGTGTATATGTATACACATAGATATTGCGTATGAAATATTGCTTCTATACTACTTTTCAATATGCTAAGAAAACACAAGATTTGCACCACAGTTACAAAAAATTGGCTTCTACAAGAATTTTCAAAACTTGAATGCTGCTCAAACAATTGAGAAAAAAATAATTTGCATTATCAAACTGTTCTAAAAATTCTCTTCTTCAAAAACGTATTCTCCTGCTTTGTTTTGTTTTGTTTTTTTAAATTTTTTAAAAAGACACAAAATATGCATAGCTATCAACATTATGTCAAACAGCCGGGAAAAAAAATCTAGTGTTTATTGCAGCTGTAGTAATTGAAAAAAAAATGTTTAAAAGATGAAAATTGTAAGCCACAGAAGGCACAAGAACAATTGTACTTGTGGGGAAAAAACTGGTATTTTGAAGGATTTTTTTAATCCTTCCGCTGGTGCATTTAAGGTCTAGGCACAGACTACAACCTCAAGTTTATATGCAGAAATAAATCTGAATTAGCAGTAAATGAATGGCAACATGGGATTTCTACATGGATTTTTAAATTCTTTCCCTACGTAAACTTTTTTCGTTACAATAAAAGTAGCCTCCTGCCTTTTAGCCATTGTTTTTAAGTAAACAGTATTGAGATTGTTTGAAAGATTCTGATTTCTATTTACAATTTAGTAAGAGTTATGCCGTATATTTATCTTTATATTTTTAAATGCATTGGGAGGCACAAAGGCAATATGGCTATAACGCAGTAAAATCACCATAACTGCAATGATCCAATTTTTTTTTCCAGGTCAAAAAACTGATTTTTCTCTCTCTTTAAAATGAAATTTCTACTCTTAATTCCTATGCCTCATTTACTATTGAGATTATGCTATTTATAAATAAATAAATAAATGCAACAACATCTAGTGTTGAGTACACAGTTTCACTTATTTAGATTATTAGAATCACATTGCAGCCAAATAATATAATAATAATAAGAATATAATATAATAAAAGTAATGGTTATATCACAGATCAAGATGGTATCTAGTAATGTGTCCATATAGTATGACTAAAGTATGGCTTTACTTTATTATGTCCAAGGAGGCAATGCAGTGTTATATTTTGTATTTGATGGGTTGCCAGTGAAGAACTAATCGTATTAGAACTTGAGCATTTTATGCCCCTTCCTCCCATAACAATAAAAAAGAAAAAAAAAGTGCATGAACACAATTTTCCTTCTTTCTTACTTGGAATTGATTGGATTTACATCTTTACGAAGTGTAATAGTTACCAAATCATGCACAAAATAAAAGAATGACACATGCTGTCTACTCTATGGATGCCTACAGTATTAGTTACTCACAGGGAGTTTAAGATCAAGAAGATTTGTTTTGCTTTTAATGCATAGTGAAAATGTTGGCACTTCATCCCATGCTATTGTCTGCATTGCCTATACTCCACAGATACTGCCAGTACTTGAAAATAATGACAGGGCATCGCAGGATTGTGCTGTTTAATTTGAAGTCAGCAGGTTTTTAAGGCTTTGTGCTGACAATAATTGCTTTCATACATTTCTGTCTATCAGCAGTATTTGTAAATGAAGTGAAATTGCAATGATCAGGTCAGCTCTTTAGTCACATGGGTAAACTTTCACTCTCCAAAGTCAAAATGCAATTTTAAAATAAAGTTAAAGAAATAAAATATTGATGTCCTAGATGGTCTAAATATTACTGGCTATTCTGTAACTTTCTCTAGATTTGTATCAAATTACCTAAGGGGAAAATACAATTCAAAATAACAATAAATTCTTACTGCATCTGTGCAAAAGATGACAGAGAAAATAACAAATACATAGTGCCACAGAATCTTTAAAAAAAACAACAACCCCAAACTATTGGACACTATACCTTTTTGAAAATGTGAAAAGAAAAAGGAGAACCACTGAAGAAAGCATAAAAACTAGCAGCTAGCTTTCTTGCATTATGTTCACATATTGTGACATATCATTCAGCTGAATCCAAAACTTTCATATACTTTACACTGTACTCATATTTTGGTCAATACCATCTTCTGCTTTAGAACGCAAATGTGGCACTCTGATCAGATAGATTTGTTTTTGATGATGCACTTAACAGTAATGCAAAAATTAAATTTGGCCATCTTAACTCTGCTTAGCCAACAGTACACTACTGTAAATTTTGTGGGTGGTTTACTGGATTTTTATAAAAATGTTATTTTTATGATTGTGACTAGGTAAAGATTGATTATATTTTACAGCTACAAACAAAGGGCCTTTTTGCCTCAGAGCTTTTGGGCTAAAATGCTTTCTTTTGCTATATAAAGGTAATTCAAAAAATTGATTTTCAGGGCAAAATACTAACTATCAAATATAGGCAGCAATCTTTTTATGCCTGGAAAAAAAAACTGAGTAAAGAATAAATTTCAAGAGCTAAGAGCCAATTAAAATATGACCAACACACAGCAATATAGCATGATGAAAGGTTTTGTTTTTACTTTATAGAGAGTGAAATGCTTCCGGTTAAGTAAGCTGACCATATTATAAAATTAGTGTGGTTGATACAATATTGTGCATGAATTACTGGCTTCCCCCTGCAAGAATAGTATCTGTTTTGTGCAAAATTGCTTTGCCTCAATAAAAAAAAATTACCTGGCATGTTAATTACTGGGGCAGGGTACATGTTATTCCTGTAAGGGAAAGCTTGAAGAATAGGGTTTGCCTTTTTGGGGTATCACTTTTTGGAGTGAGAACCTAAAATGGATGTTTGTAGTTTTTAAAAATATGAAACAAAATCTACCTTATTTGTTAAAAAGCAAAGTAAAATAAAATAAAATAATGCTCTAAGCTTATGAAGTAACTTCACAGAGTTCAGACCTTTAGCAGTATAAACATAATATAAACTTCATTGTTTGTAATATTGTGCCGTGACATGAGTCTCACTCAGACAAAATGCCACTTTGCAGCAAGCAATAAATCTGACAAAGCATTTTAAAACATAATGCCCTAACTTGCTAAGACAGGCTTTTACACACTTCAAAATTCTTCTCCCTGAAAATTAACCCCATTTATTCTCCAAATGTTAAGGGTCTTGGGCAAAAGTAAACTGAAGGGTGAAGTAAAATAACTATTCCCCCTTGTAACTGACCAAAAAAAAAGCCCCTATAGTCTGATTTCATACACATATATATGTATATGATATACTTATATAGGAAATTAAAATAAAGACACACACAACTTGGGCATCAAAAGGGGACTGCTACTTCTCATACATTCATAAATAGTTTTTGAAATCTCTACTCATGAAGAAGCTCTTGTAGGCAGTTTGGGGATTTGAAAATCTCAGGGACCTCACTGTCCAGCTTACAGATGACCTTGTATATGGCCTTCTTCCAGGAAGGATCAACATCTTTGCCTGCGATAATGGCATTGAAAAACTCTCGTAACGTGATCTGAGCCACTTCCAGGAATCTCTCTGGAACCTGCTGATACAAGGAGACAATGGCATTAATAAAGTTTTCAGTTTCAAGTCTCTGGTTCTTCAAAGGAAACTGAGCTAAGTTCTTTCTTTCAAAAAGGGGCTTACATAGCACCTGCATTTTCTAAATATGGCAGACTTCTATTCTCTTATGCAAAGCTGTTTATATATAGTACCATAGTAATAACTTTTATAACATGTGTTAGATATCTTTGCAACGTCTGACTACAGAATGTAGGTAACGAAATGTTAATGTCTGGATTTAGATAGTGAGGGACTTATAAGATATAATTAGCAGAGAAAGGGGCTGGGGGGAGGGGACAACAGCAATTGTCTTAAAGGAGATAAATCTCGTCATGAAATTTTACCCAGGTACTTATGGGTAAAGTCTCTGCATGAGAATTCATATGAAAATTATACATGCATTGAAAGGCGCATGAACCTCTGAATTTCTGTGTTTAACTTTTGTCAGAACCCGTGCTGAAAGCTCTCAGAGAAATAGGATAACCATGAAGAGTTGTTCATAGTTTAAAAAAACAAACAAACAAACAAGCCATCAGCTAATGGCCTGATTCTGTAGCTGCTCTGTGCATGAAACTCCCACAAGACACCCTCCTTGGGAGCCATTCTAGTTGTTCCTTTTTTTTTTCAGAAACCTACCAATAAAAACCATACTCTTCAATGGGAGCGTCATGCATGAAGTGACGAGAGAACTGGGCCCATTTGTTTTCTGAATGTTCATCTAATTCCATGGTTAAATCAAACAGCCAGCTAGCAGGGATATGCCATTTCCAGATTCCCCAGGACCACAGATTTACAGAAAAACCATGTATGATGGCGCCATAGCTCCATAGGATAGACACAGCAAGGCAAACACTTTCTACTAGATGTAGTGCTTGCTACTGTGAGTACTCCCATTGAGATGATGGGTCTCCTCATGGTAGGAATTAATATACACAAGTAGAAGGAGTTCTCAAGGATGCATGAGATCCCTGCTGTGGGATGCATGTGAGCAGACAGTAGCAACCACACAGAGGCCAATTCAGCAGGGTGCCATGCAGGTGCAGAGGGCTTCACCTATGTCCATCACATTGCAAAATCAGGGCCTATGATTAACCAATATTCTAGCCTAAGCCTGATTTTTGCCTTATAACTTTAGAAAGAACCTCAAAAACACTTGGCCTGAAAATTCTCATGCTTTGCCTCATGTTATAAAGCACTAGACCTATCTCACTCAGATGACACACTAGCATTCTAAGAGCCAAATTTCCCCATCAGACAGACATGTGATCAGTGGGAGCTATGTGCATGCATCTGAGGGCAGAAGCTGGCCCCAAACACCTATCTTTCCCCACCCTCTATGCTGCAGAAACTTCTTTTTCAAGGGGCTACATGGAGAAAGTGTGTTTTGGGGACATTCTATCACAGCAATAATTACCGGGGATTAAGATGACTATTTCCCTACCTTATTGTCTGCTCAGAAAAATGAATCTGTTTTCAGACAACATCTTTCTGTGTTTCAGTGTTTAATGAAATATTTACAAGAGATCCCCTGCCTGTCTCTTCCTGGTGTTGCTGTATAAAGTGTTGCACTTACTGTTTGTGCAATTCCAGCTGCTGGCACTTGGTATTGCCCGAATGGGGTATGGAGACACTGAAATCTGTGGTTAGGGAGCGATTGACCCAATGTTACAAAAGTGTAATAAAGATATCTGATAAAATCAGTGACACCC
>NW_020664613.1:6021004-6036004 GCF_002925995.2 Terrapene triunguis | reverse complement strand
GTTTCATCAGTCTTAGCAATGGAACAAATGGCAATAACACTCTGTATCATATTTTACAAAGCTTCAAAAGAACAATGTCCTGTTGAGTGAAATTCAGTAGCATTCTGTAAACATTAATTTAAGGAAATCAATAGGCTCTGTGAGCTAAAGGCATATTGCAAGATAAACTGGCTGGAGTGCTACTCTGTCAAACAGATTTTAGTTTTCTCGGGTAGATAAAGACGGTTTCAAAATGGGGTAACGTGTTGCAACCAAGGTTTGAAAACTATGTGGCCTTCAACAGCCTGCTTGTTCCTACTACAAAGCTGGATAAACATACTTTAAAAATGATAAGATTGGGTCAGGATTGATTTTGCTTTCAAATTTTATATAAAGTAGAATTCTTGGTGTGTGGGTGGGTTTTTTTCCGTAAGTCTAATTATGAGCAGAAATAAATAAGTGCAGCACAGACCACTCAACATGTCAGCCTGCCAGGAGAGGTTAAATTATCCAGAAAGACAGCAATGGGTTGTTTTTTTTCAATAGCAAGACTTTACGGATTTTAAAAATATCTTTATTCATGCCGACCTGGTGGGCAACAAGTCGTTTTGCCAAACAGAAAAGCCAAAATCTCTAGTGGACTTGGGATCAGAGGTCTTCAGCTGGTGAAGGCTGCTCACGTTGCAGAGCTGCACCCCCCACGGTCATACTAATGGGAGGTAAACAGGTTGGAGGGGGTGAGCGGGAAGCTGGCTAACTTCTCGAGCTGGATGATCTATATAGTAGCAGCAGTGAGGGGCTCCACAGGGAGCTTCTTAACCCAAAGAGAAGGTGTAAACAGTATCTATTAGACCCTCTCCAGGATTAAGAGTCTGCCATTGAGGGAGTACTCTGGGTGTGCGTAGTTCCAAATGAAACAGCTTTTTAAGTGTGCACATACCAGTCTGCGCAAGCAAAGGTATAGTAGCAATAAAAGATGATTCAATGGAAATGGCTCCTCTGAGGAAAAATATTAAAAAGGATGAACAATACACACAAGTGCCCACAGGGACGTAAGGTTAATATCTGACTTAAATTGACAGCAGTGATGAGATTCAGCATAAAGGGTGTGATTTAGAATCATAATCCACCCCCTTGCGGGGAGAAAAACACACAAAAAGAGAAGAGAGACTTGGGAAACTGCATGTAGGCCATTCCATAGGGCTCCTCATCCATCATCCCTTAGAGGAAGGGCATTTGTGGAGGCTGCTGGGCAAGCGAGCCACTAAATATGTATCAATATGTGTCGGGAAATGGTACGACACCCACCGGGGCATTTGTGTGAAGGGCAAACCCTTCCCCCGGTGTTCACCAGGCCACCTTTCCGCTGCCACTGACTCCCCACCCGTCGCACATGACATGGCTGCTACTCACGTGGCCGAATCTGTAACAAGGAGCCACAGAGTATGGAAATGGCCAACCAATTCTTCCGGGCCCCTTGCAGTCAGAGATAAAGCCCGCACACCCCACCCTTTGCAGATGGCGCCCCTGCGTGCTTATTCATCCAGTGTGATTCTGGGGCCGGATCTTACTGGGCTGCCGCCGCTTGTTATAGCAAACAAAGAGGCTTGCGTTGCTTGGACTATATGCCCACACTTGTCTGGTTTACCCACCTATTCCCTCTCATTCTCAGACTCTATGCTCTTTGGGACCGGAATGGGTTGTCTGACTGATTGTTTTGTCTTTCTTATAGGTGTGTGTGCAGCACCTAGCACAATGGGCCCCACAATACAAATTAAAAATAACTGGACTCCTCAGGCTGAATGAAAACTATGAGGCTCCCCTTGCTGCAGCAGTTGGCCAGATTCCCTCCATTCCACTGCTCCCACCAAGAGTGCCAGGCAGCAGGTTTGGCAGCCAAATCCTGTGGCTCTGCTGTCTCCTCCATGGTGAGTTTTGGGCTTCCTACTCCTTTCCAATCCACTCGCCTGCAGCTCTATCTGGAATACCCCTGAGCCACAGCAAAGATGGGGGTCAACCAAAAGTTAATGCCACCTCTAGGCTGCGTGAATTTTTAGGCAGATTTCATGCAGGATGGAGAGGAGATTGTAGCTACCTTCACCAGCCCCTTCCTACTTGTGGATCGCTGGGGCTGCAGAGGGACCCCTAGTGGGACAAGCTGCATGGTGCCATGGAGGCAGACCCCACCTTTCTGAATGGATCGGGGCAGATCTATCCACAGATAGATGCAGTGCAGTGCAGGGAACAAGATGCAGTGCAGGGAACAAGAGCAGGCCTCGTATAGTTTGTAGCTGTAAAGTGTAGATTTCTGTCACTACCAGGTGAATGCTGCTCAAAGCAGTGCTCCTTTGCAATCGGTTTTCTTGTTTTTCCAGGGTAGCTGGTGGAGTGCTTTGCCTTTGCCCTGACTCCTCCTCCATTTTTCAAACCACCCCCCTCTTTTTTGGAGGAAGTAGAACGGCTGCGTGGGCCCATCTTTGTGCTGTGAGTTGGTGTGGCAGCATACCAACAGGAGGCCTTGGCTTACACAGAAAATTTGGAGGCAGGTTTTGGAGTAAGTTGCTACACTTTTTGGCGCGCAAGCTGGGGCAGCATATGGCCCAATATTCTCAGTTTAAGTCTGACACTTAACATTATTTAACAGTTTCTGCATTAGGTGCTTTATAAGGTAAAGGAAATTAACAATTTTCAGCTAATTAGATCACTCAATTGGCTGAACATTCTGGACCCCTCTTAGGAAAAAAATAGGTTGGCTCAGGCCATGGAAAGGCTAATGCCTCTTCCATTATCACTTATGAGGAGAGGGAGATATTTGTAAAGGGCATTTTTCTTTTAAAAATACAAATGAATAATACTTAAATTATTGGGCACATCATGTCCCCCAGTCGTCTCCTTTTCTCAGATTAGGGTGGAGCTCGGCATTAATCTCAGTGACTTCTTCACTGGAGGTGGCACGGGGTACCTCATGGCAGTCTGGAGTCCACACTATCATTGCATTCAGACTTTGAGTCTCACTCAAATTTGTGCCTGCAGCACTTTCAGTGTAAGTGTTTCTGTAGCTCAGTTCTCAAACTGTGGGTCGGGACCCCAAAGTGGCTTGTGACCCTGTTTTAATGGGGTTGCCAAGGCTGGATTAGACTTGCTGGGGTCCAGGGCCATCCTGGGGCCATATAGTAATTGTTGTTGTCAGAAGGGAGTCATGGTGCAATGAAGTTTAAGAACCCCTGGACTAGAATCACAGCGTACGCTTCCTTCTAGCACTGAAGGCACCTAGCTAGGGGTGGGAAACAGCCACAGCGATCTAGAAACGCTCCACACTTGTGGGCGCTGTGTTCCTCTCCGGCTGGGAGACTCATTTGGGGTGAGAATCACAGTGATTTCAATGTGGTCACCCTCCCCACCACTGTGACCCTCCCACCAGCATCACAAGGGTTCCTGTGGTGTAGTGGTGCTGAAGGGGCAGATTTAACACTGAAATGCTGATGCTAGTGATTAGTGCCCCCAGCTGCTGTTACAGAGAAGTGAAGAGTTCTAGCCCCATGTCAGCCAAGTTTGAAAAAGAAAAATTATGGTTTTTTTTTTATTTTGTTGCTTACTGCTGCATTTGCATTCTTTCCTTTTTCCTAACAAACCACCAATAAAACACACAGCTGAACAAACCCTTTAACGTACATCCCTAAAATCATTTAAAAATGCCTGGCTGAAGTGAGGATCAAACCCCTCCCCCACTGCCATGCAAAGGTGTTGAGGCATTAAACCTGGACCACAATGCTATTAGTAATCCTGATGCCGCCACCACAGTTTATAGCAGGGAAAAGAAAGCCTTGCTCTCACAAGGAAGGGAACGGACAGAGTGAGTGCTGAGATGTCTGATAACATCAGAGAAGCAAAAGTGGTGGTGCAGTGAAAATGGATACTGTGGAATACACTAGATTTAATCACTTACATTTAAATGAAGCTTTTTCACACAGAAGGAGTCCAAAGTACTTTACAGGCTCCACATAGGGACACAATACATAGCACATAGATACTAAAGTGATACGTACATTTCACAAGCCGTGGATGGATGGTTAGGGCAGCTATTCTATAATGCAACACCCCTTCCATCTAGAAGGGATCTAGCTGGGACCCAATTCCCATTTAGCAATATGTGAAAGGCAGGGTAGTCCTGACCCCCTGACACCTATTTCCGACCCCCACCCTGGGAATCTTATCCCCCAGGTTGAGAACTCATGAGACAGAGGAGTACTTTACCCACCCCTGAAATGCAGTCATGCCACGGTGTGGTGCAAACATTTAAAAAAAAAAAATTGAAGTTTCAAACAGACAAAAGAGGATCTTAAATTACAATGATTTTGATCTCTCACCTCTTAAAATATGCAAATTCCTTCCCTCTCCCCTTTCCTCCCGACCAAGATCTCTAAAACATTTTACTTCCAGGCTATCAAGTTGCATTCTGGGGAGTTTTTCTTTTGGTTTTCCTGCTGAGTTAGACGTGTGCGAGTATAGGGATTTACAATGGATAGCTCTTGACCTCGTGCATCATTAATAGCATTGTAATAGTAAGGAAAAATCACTAATGAATTCCTATAGTTTAAGATGTTTTGGGGTTTAATATATGTTGAGGAGTAAAAGGAAAAAAGTATATGCCTGGTTACTTTTACACACACATACAAAGTTGCATTAGCCTCCCCTTGAATGAGAAATAAAACCAATAAATGCAAGACTGTTCTGACTTACTAACCCTTTAACTCAGCCCCATTGTGACTAAACATGGGCTGCTTTCAGAGGCATCTCCTACAATGCTTGGCAATGTTACATACCATGCTGCCAAATCCTGACAGGTACTAGACACAGACACCACAGAACACCTGTGCCCAGAAGAGTGAATACGAGGTTGAGACTGAACACCCAATTCCGGCTCCCTTACAGTAACTGCGGATAGGCTGCTCCACAGGTTTTCTGGGATAGTAGCAACACATGAGTGTTTTATGCTGGGACAGAACGGGCAGGCGACAGGGCCTGGATGCTGAAGAGCATGTGCCTTTTTCACCAATAACAGGTCCCTGCACAGATCTATTACCATGCATAGGGGAAATCCTGCTGCGGGAGCTGGTGGATAAAATCGGAGTGCACAGTTAAAAGTGCTTTTGCAGCATGTGCAGTAGGTACACCTCTTTATAGTGTGGTTACTCTACTGTCCCTACGCTGGCCAGTATTCGGCTTAGTGGATGGATCTTTAACACTGCAGTAACACATCAAATGTTTATATCCCTCCATTTACAGAGTACATATTACACGGTATAAAACTGTAATATAGGCAGTTCTGCCCAGGAATAATGAGAAAATATTTGTAATCTGTTTTTTCTTTGGTCTATCTAGGACAGGTGTCGGCAACCTTTCAGAAGTGGTGTGCCGAGTCTTCGTTTATTCACTCTAATTTAAGGTTTTGCGTGCCAGTAATACATTTTAATGTTTTTAGAAGGTCTCTTTCTATAAGTCTATAATATATAACTAAACTATTGTTGTATGTAAAGTAAATAAGGTTTTAAAAATGTTTAAGAAGCTTCATTTAAAATTAAATTAAAATGCAGAGCCCCCCGGACTGGTGGCCAGGACCTGGGCAGTGTGAGTGCCACTGAAAATCAGCTTGCGTGCTGAAGGCAGCACGCGTTCCATAGGTTGCCTACCCCTGATCTAGGAATTAAGTCCCAGGCCCTGAAATGGCTCTTTTTGTCTTAGTATGTGGGGCTTGGGGGCAGGTGGTCTGTAATCAGCTGGACAGGGGAATGTCTGGAATGAAGGGAAAATGTGCCTGTCTCCCTGCTCAGAATACAGGTGGGGGTCATGCCTGGGTGGGGAGAGTGAAGCAGAGCTCTACCTCCTCACGCCACCCATTGATCAGTTGGGGACGGGGGGATGGGGATGGGGTGTGAGGAAGCTGATTGGCTCCAGTGAACCCATGTGTTTAAGAATTCCTGCGCACCCGGCAGCCATGCTTGCTCGGAAAGCTGCCCCAGCCAATCTGCCCTGAAGCTGGTGCAGTTGTCCAAGCTGGGTTTCCAGGGGTTGCTGTAGGTCTAAGGTATTTGGGGTCAGAAAGGTGGGCAAGACTGGCAAGGTGTTGGTGGCTTTTTCCACCTTCCTCACAGCACCCTGGGGAGCTGGTAGGGGGGTAAAGACAAAGGAGACGACACTGCAAAATAAATAAATAAAAGAGGCGGGGGGTAATAAATGTTGTTGCAACTTGTGGCTGGTGCCCAATGCAGATAGGAAGCTTCAAGGAGACAGCTCCTCAGATAAACGCAAGCACATGGCCCAGGGACTGGTGAACCTGTGAGGCAAAAGGAGGTCTGAAGTCTTCACAGACTGAGCTTCCCCTTGTCTGTCCCCTCATTGCTCCTTGCAGGAGGAAGGCGATGGGATTCTGCATTGGGCTGAATGGGGAACTGAATAGCAGGGGTTTGTCTATGAGAACCAGCCCATATGCTTGGTTCCATGGCCTGAGGCCATTCAACGCCTCCCCTCCAAGGCCCAGTTGATGCCTTCTAGTTAAAAGCCTCTCCTTTAATATTAAAGTTAATAAAGTTGTGGCCTGCTGCTTTAAATCCATTCACGTGTCTACGTCATCATTCTCCTGCAAGTCCTGATCAATGCAGCAGTCTGTCTGCTTGGCAACGCATACTGCCCTGGTCCTCTGCTCTCTACGCTGGCTCCCTAATAAATACAGAACTGAGTTCAAGGTCAAACTCCTCCACTGGTCTGGCCCTAGCTACCTGAGAGACCATCACGACAGTTCCGTTACACTGGGACCATTTAACTTTCCACCCCTAGGGGAGGCTCATGAGCTCAGGAGGTGGAACTTTTAAATAAGCCGGTCCTCACCAAAGGAACGGACTCCCCCAGGAGCTAAGAATGACCATGTACCTCGCCCTGTTTAGAACGAAATGGAAAACTTATCTGTTTAACTTTGCTTTCTCTCAAAAAGCTCTTCCCATTGTGCCTTTCTCTCTCTCACACACACATGCTAATTGAGCTAGTCCTCATACAAGCTGGCAAGGAAGAGAGAGAGATTGTTCTTCCTATTATTAAATACTTGGCAGGTGCTCAGGTACTATAGTGATGGGGCCCACGTAAGCACCTAGACAGAGCTGATTCTCCAGCTGCTGTGATAGCCTTAGTGTTGTTTTTCTTAATCTTGTAGGGAAATGTTGCCACTTTAATATTATATCAGCGTGCTACAGCTTCATTTTTTTAGGCTGTATTATATCGTGTACTGGCACATGGTATGGGCCTTTCATGGACATCATTTATAATGGTTTTGCCCAGCAGTCACCTCCTCATGGCCTCATAATGGGTGGGGACCCATGGACCTATAACTGGAGGAAATTGTATCCATACAGCCTATTGTTTGAAATAATGGTGCTATGATGATCTCACACTCTGATGACATAAGAATGAAGTCACAATAAACTTGCAACGCTGTTGCTTTACCATCTCAGTCATGCCTGGCATCTGCTTTGTAACAGGGCAGGGGGCACAGAGGGCAGATGTGTCAGAGGGAGGTGTTGACATCGTTTATGGTGATGCCGAGTCGCTCTCATGGTTTTCAAAAGTTATAGAAATTATCTGCGCTGTATGATCAGTTGCTATTTCCCAAACACACCACACTGCCATTTCACAATATAGTGATGATGCGTTAAATACTTGACACACTTAGGGATAACAGTTCAAAGACCTACAGGAGAGAAGTGTGCATTAAAGTCCAAGGGAGTCATACAGTTATAGCTAGAGCCCTACCAAATTCACCGTCCATTTGGTCAATTTCACAGCCATAGGATTTTAAAAATTGTAAATTTCATGATTTCAGCTATTTAAATCTGAAATTTCATGGTGTTGTAATTGTAGGGATCCTGTCCCAGAAAGGAGTTGTGGACGGTCTGCAAGGTTATTGTAGGGGGGGTTGCGGTACTGCTACCCTTATTTCTGTACTGCTGCTGGTGGCGGCGCTGCTTTCAGAGCTGGGCAGCTGGAGAGCGGCGGCTGCTGGCTGGGAACCCAGCTCTGAAGACAGCGCCACCACCAGCAGCAGTGTAGAAATAAGGATGGCATGCTATGGTATTGCCACCCTTACCTCTGCACTGCTGCTCCCAGAGCACTGCCTTCAGAGCTGGGTTCCCAGCCAACAGCTGCCACTCTCCGGCCGCCCAGCTCTGAAGGCAGTACAGAAGAAAGGGTGGCAATACAGTGACCCCCCCTAAAATAACCTTGTGACCCCCCCCCCATGACCCCTTTTTGGGTCAGGACCCAATTTGAGAAACGCTGGTCTCCCCTGTTAAATCTGTATAGTATATGGTAAAAGCACACAAAAGACCAGATTTCATGGGGGAGACCAGATTTCACGGTCCGTGACGCATTTTTCATGGCCATGAATATGGTAGGGCCCTAGGTATAGCCCCATGCAACTCAGTGAAAATGTATCAGCTGTGTGAGTCTCTTGCTGTGTGCATGCAGGGGAGTGTTAACATACATTACAGGTAAAGAGCAAGAGACTCTAAAGCCAGATCTATATTTAATTTTTAGTCTTCTAAAACTGTAAAAGAGTTCTATAAATTAATATTTGTTTAAAAACCAAAAACTTCTTCTGAGTTTACACTAATATTACATAAGGCCAGATTCTCAGCTGGTATGGATCAACATAGCTCCATTGACTTTGGGAGCCAATTTACACCAGCTGAAGATCTCACCCCAAGTTTAAATATGATGTGAGTGAGTTAAACCCAGGAAAATGAATGGTTATAACTGAGTAGCTAATCCACCTGCTTAAAAGCAGCTCTATCCGCTCTGTTATGTGATTTGTGTAGAACAGCTAAAATATAGTTTTGAGGAGAAAATGTTTGCCTTGGTTTTTATATTGTGAAGTACAGAACATGCACAATTTTTTAATATGAAGCTGTGGTAAGAACACACTTTGCATTTAGGAATCCTCAATCAGCTAGACAGTGATTGCAAGAACAGTTCCCTGTTCACAATTCAACACTACTTTCCAAAACTTTTGAATGAAATGTAGCTAACATGTAATGTAAAAGAGACTGGAGAAAAACTGTGTGACATAACTATTACCTGATACCAATAGTAGGAACGTACATCTAGACCTAACACACAATGAATTGGTTCCTCCCTGCAACTGCAAGTTTGAAATGTTCCTAGTCTACTTATTTTCAGGGATGAATGAAAAGTCGTAAAGGTTGTGAGGGATCAGTTTGGGCTAAAAGGGATTACAATCTAGGATGATCTGGGAGAAATGAGGACATATAGAATTTAGTTTCACATAGGAAAATGGAAAACAGGGAAGAACTAGGAAGATGAATAAAGGCTCATCATAGACACAAAAGAACAGAGCAAAAAAAGAAGCCTGGATTTGGGCATTCTTGTCTGGCAAGGAGGCAGGCAGTAAGGCTAATGAAGCATTTGCGATATGGGACGTATGCCAGCGTAACAAAGAAGATGTGCATCAGCTCTGCAGATGTGCCAAAGCCCCCAGAGCAAAATAATGACATAATCACCATCAGTGTCACAGACCAGACTGTACACAAGGTGACATGGGAGAGAATAAATAAGAGTCTTTAGAGGCCTATAGTACACACAGAGGAAGAAATAGCCGTTCCTCACTACTGCCACCACCCCAAGAGAGTTGAGCGATGTGGGGTATAATGTGTGCAGCTACCAAAAGAAATCTTGAATTGTGCAAGGCTAAAGCACTATAAATTGGAGCTTTTCTCAGTCTCCCGTTGACGTTTCAATTCCCCCTACCCCTTGTTGAATGCAAAATGAAATGGCAGTAGGAGTCTGAAGAGTTTGCCAATTTTGGGGGGGGGGGGGAGAGAAGGAAAGGACAAAAAGAAGGGGGTATCAGTAAATAATTGTAAAAAACAGAGAGCTGGAACTCTCTCTGGCTTTCCCCCAAAATAATATTAAAAACTCAAACAAGGAGAGGTATATATTTGGTTCATCGCTCTCCATGAACAAAGCTAGAAAAGCAAAAGCAAAATATTTTGCACATTAAAATACAAAATTATTATTTTATTGATCAGGAATAAAACAGTGCTTAGGGCAATTCGGTACTTAACATGTTATTTGCAGTGGGGAGTAATCTGAAAAGCTCCAAGTAGCCTTAAAACACCTAACAACAGCTCTTTCTGCATAAAGTAGGTGCTTGTCTTGGTACAGATGTCTGGTTGTGTGGGTGGGGTTTTTTTTTTAACGTTACTTTTGTCAATTTTTAAAGGGAACATCTGTTTGAGAAAGTGAAACAACACTGGGAAGCAATCTTTGGACCCTATCTGGCAAACAGTTATCAACAAGAGTTATCAACAAGCTCTTTACTCAAAGTGCTGAGGGTCTTCTCATATGCGTAAAGCTCCTAAAGTGCAGGACTGTTTGCAGGATCAGCCCCTATCAGAGTAGCTCAGAACAAAGAACTGGCTTCACCAGTGTCCCTTTTCATCGCTTCTAATGAAAGATTCATAAGAATAACTTTAATTTTTTATGACCGTTTTTGCATTACTGTATTAGCTGTGTGTACCTCATATGCAGTTTCTTCTTAAATACAGAAAACCTGTTGCAAAATGCCTTGCACAACTTAATCAATATAATAATTGATTTTGGTTGTTCTGCAGGTCTCCTTAACATAAAGGAAGTGCCATGGAGCCCAGAAAACATTTTGATTAGGCTATTCTTCTTTAACTCGTATAGTTATGTCTATGAAGAACATTGATATTGTTTTTGTAAATTAAAAACCTCCCTAGTTTGCTAGTTAAACTGTTCAGCAGAAGAATGATTATATTTGTCTTTTTTGGCTTCACCCTATTAACTGGAACAGTAACGTAACGATTGTTAATAAACAGCTTTAATTTGACTGTACTTCTCGCATATCTGCTAACTGCACCATATCTTTGTTTAGCATATCATTAGGGAAAACAAGGAAGCATGTATGTAATTTTGTTCTGTTGTATATGAAGTTTAATAATTATGCCACAGAGGATTCTAATTTAATCACAGAAGGTGCAACAATATTAATAATCTGTTAAGAAAACTCCGGCTTCTTTGCCCTTTGAAGTTATTGGCATTGTAATAGCTTTTTAAAAAAAAAATGGGCGTTTGTTTCTGTTGGCGCTTACACCAATGTTTTCTTTTATGGATATTCCATTAAGCATCCTTCTCCCCTCTCAAAATCAATGCTTGTTTTGGGCAGAGGAGGAGGAAATTGATCAAAGCGGACATGGAGAGAAAATTT
The DNA here is from genome assembly GCF_002925995.2 of Terrapene triunguis. NCBI lineage: Eukaryota > Metazoa > Chordata > Testudines > Emydidae > Terrapene > Terrapene triunguis. The sequence goes on along the minus strand of NW_020664613.1, from coordinate 6,024,729 downwards.
TTCAGGTATTGACCAAAATTACCCTGGAATTGTTTGATAATAATTTTTTAATCTTCCATTCAAAGAAAAAATAAGAGGGTCTGAAGAAGTTTTTAATTAGCTAAATAGCTGTGTAATCTAGATGAAATAAACATGCTAGTTTGAAAAGGTTTTTAGAACTTTTTAGCCATTTAATCCATAGATGGCTGAATACAATATGTTCCACAGAAAGATACAACCATCACCAGCAGCTGTTAGAAGAGAGCTTGCTCTCTGCTCCTATTGATAACCCTTTGTGGAATGAAGAAAAAGAGCTGAGGGAAGGAGAACTGAATGTCAGACAATAGACATCGCTACACACACTGTCTCTGAACTTTCCTCATCTCTGAAGGACAATTAATTATGAAGGCCTTTGGGGTAGGTCGAAGCAAGGGAAAACCTACTGCTGGCCCAGCACTCCAGCCGCTATCTCTGTGTTTGTTAAATGGTTGTGCCTGTTGGGGAACCAGAGTTGCAGCCACCAAAATAGCCAATAGATCATTTAGGAAAAAAAGAGCAAAAGATTTTTTTTTAATGTGTGTCTGTCCTTGTATAATTCTATTCTCACTGTGAAATCATCCATACACAAAACACAAGGACAATTTTTTTTTTTTAGAAGAGCCACAGGGTAGGTTACAGTCAGAAACGGCCTCTCAGTGGTGTGTTAAAAAGGATGGTCTTTTCACCAAATCATTTCACAGAGGCAAAACAGACAAACACAAAGAGTTGAGACTTTTTCTGCTACATTAAATAGAGTAACTGATAAGGTCAGACATATGATACCTAAAGACATGAATCTGTGAACTCTTGAAGTCAAAGGACTTCTCTGTGCAAAGGAACAATCTTTCAAAGGAAATAGATCATAGAACTCCACTGAATCCCCTTTAAACTTTATGAAGCAGGAGGAGAAAAAGCTCTAAGTAGGGAAGCTTGACAGAAGAGCCTTGAACTATTTTCTGAAGGAAAGATGAGACCCTCCCTAGGCTGTCACAAAACATCTTTTTTTTTCTAAAGGCTCTTCTGAACTTTGATATGTGCCAAGACACCGCTATTGAAAGCTGTATAATTATGTGCTATAGCCACTGTAGAAAATGCTTTGTTCATCTCAACAAAGAACAATAAGCAAAGTAAAGTGACATTACACTGTATCTTTTTCTTTAAGAATGTCGAGAAAGGTCATGGTATGTTATAACTAATAAAGCGGTTGAGTAAGGAGGTTTAAAGTTGATCTTGCTGTGCTTAAATGTAACCCAGTGACAAAAAGGCAGAGGGAGCTAAAATGTAATGACATTAAAAAAAACCACAGATAATAAATCAATGGGCCAGCCTCATTATACCAATGAATATCTTGAACCTAAAGGAAATAAATATAAAAATGAAGTGTAGTTGTGAGACAGAGTTTTCTATCTCCAAGCTTGGTGATTTTTCTCTTCAAGTTTCCCTTCAAGTTGTAGTTTGCAATTCAACTAAACAAGAAGCGGATTAACGAGTAGCAACCAAATGGTATGTACAATGCTTGCACATTCTATAGGCACCTGAATTTTGTAACTTAATTTGCAAATAAATTTCATCTCCTGTGAAAGTTGCAAGGGAAATAGAATTCTTTCACAAAAGTGCCTCCTTCAGCAGGTTTCTTCTTTTTAAACAAAAAAGCCCTGGGATGTCAATGAAAACAATTAAGAGACCGGTATTTCTAATGACATTTCTCCTTTTGTGTGTGTGTGTGGGGGGAATCTATCTAAATACGTGGGTTCCAAGTTTCCTTTAAAGGAATGACAATAATAAACCTTTCCTACAATGCTTGGTATTCACAAACTGCAAAATAAGTTTTCTATTCCCTTGCTGCATATCGTAAGTAATAAGTCTTCTTTCTTTCTTTTTTTCTTTCTAGAAAGGTCCTGGTATGCTATAACTAATAGAGCTGCTGAGTAAGGAGGTTTAAAGTTGACTAGAAAGCCAGGGGAGAGTAATATGTAAAGAAGACTGTTGTCACCTGCTTCTGGTAACACATTAGAAACATACAGGTTGCCTCTGTGCAGCATCTCAAATAGATGAGGGGGCAAGCGAGAAGTTTGCAAATTACAGGGCCTGATTTCCACTTATACTAGGGCCACTTTACATTGCCCTAATTGTGTACAAGGGCCTTAAAGGGGGTATAAATCTTGCTTTAAAGCCCCTATAAGATTGCAAAAACACTGTAAAAATTACCTCAGTGTAAATGAGAATCAGATATTAAGGGTTAATTGCTCCTTTGATGCACATCAATTGAGGTCAAGAAGAGTCATGCTCATGCAAGTAGGAAAGAATATGGACTTCTAAAATGAGAACGTTAGTATCCAGGAGTTTCAAAAATTACTATTTATTTAGGGTGCCCATTTGGAGATGCTTTAAATAGGCCTGATGTTCAGACTATGGGTAGGACAGCACTTTTGGAAAATCAGGGCCCTTTAAGGTATCTCCAGTTGAGCACCCAAAAACTGAGGCACCCAAAATCACTAGTCCCTTGGGCCTTATATTCCGGGGTGGCCACTGGCATTTCTCTGAATTGTTCTTCTGATGCTTATGTAACCCACATACCTTCTGGGTGTGGTGTTTTGTCCCATCTCGTGGCACTGGGACAACTTAGAGAGAGAGATAAAATGAGTCTGCTCTACAGCCTTAGCTAACAGCCAGTTGGCTTTTAACTCACATGGTAGAGTCTCATGCACTGATGCCCCAGAGATCCCCGGTTCAATCCCGCCCGCCAACAACCAGGGTTTGCCAGTGTTACAAGTGGGGGCTCATCTGGGATTTCAACTGGGAAGTCTCTGAAGCTCAGGACGCACTTCCTCAGCTAGGGGAAGCATGTAACCCACACACCTCCTGGGTATGGTGTTCTGTCCCATCTAGTGGCACTGAGACAACTTAGAGAAAGAGATAAAATGAGTCTGTTCTACAGCCAGTTGGCTTTTAACTCATATGGTAGAAGCTCATGCACTGAACTCCAGAGGTCCCCAGTTTGATCCCGCCCGACAACGACTGGGGTCTGTTGACGTTACACTTAGATATATGCTTTCTTATTTTTTTTGTAAACAAACAAAAACAAACTCCCATTGATTTCACTGTGTATGTCTGTACTGCAATAAAACACCCGCGACTGGCCTAGGTCAGCTGACTCCGACTCGCGTGGCTCAGGCTGTCGGGCTATAAAATCTCAGAGTAGACGTCCGGGCTTGGGCTGGAGCCCAGGCTCTAGGACCCCATGAGTAGGGAGGGTCATTGAGCCCAGGCGTCTACACTGCAATTTTATAGCCCTGCAGCCCGTGCCCCGCAAGCCTGAGTCAGCTGACCCGGACCAATCACAGATGTTTTATTGCAGTGTATACATACCCAATGGGATTAATGTACAGTGTCAGCACTTAAGCAAGTGTGTCTTTGCAACATCAGGGTATTAATTAGGTTTTCCCTGACTTCATACCATTTTCCCACATAAAATAAAGTGAACCTCTTAACAAGCTTTTCTGGTTTCTAAATGGACCATTGTACTTTGCAGATTCCTACATACAAATATGCCATAACCCAGGGGTCAGCAACGTTCGGCACGCGGCTCGCCAGGGTAAGCACCCTGGCGGGCCGGGCCAGTTTTATTTACCTGCTGACGCGGCAGGTTCGGCCGATCGCGGCCCCCACTGGCCGCGGTTCACCGTCCCGGGACAATGGGGGCGGCG
>NW_020664613.1:6020566-6020904 GCF_002925995.2 Terrapene triunguis | reverse complement strand
GGTGAGAAGCGGCGCGGGCGAGCGATGTGCTGGCCGCGGCTTCTCGCCGCCCCCATTGGCCCGGGACGGCGAACCGCGGCTAGTGGGGGCCGCGATCGGCCGAACCTGCCGTGTCAGCAGGTAAATAAAACTGGCCCGGCCCGCCAGTGTGCTTACCTTGGCGAGCCGCGTGCCGAACGTTGCCGACCCCTGCTCTAAAGGTACAAGCTGCCATACACGTATGTTTCCATTATACTACAAAGAATCAAAAGTTCATCAAAATAAGAGTAACACTCTTCAAAATAATACTGGAATAAACACTGGAATAAACTGCCTAGGGAGGTTGTGGAATCTCCATC
>NW_020664613.1:6016850-6020166 GCF_002925995.2 Terrapene triunguis | reverse complement strand
GCCGAACCTGCCGTGTCAGCAGGTAAATAAAACTGGCCCGGCCAGCCAGGGTGCTTACCCTGGCGAGCCGCGTGCCGAACGTTGCAGACCCCTGCCATAACCAATGCTCTGCAAAAAAGGCATTGGTCTCTTCATCCTTCATTGTAGCAGAATTACATATAGTTTATTCACAAAAATAATGCAACTTGGCAGAAGTGTCACCATTTTGATCCACTTGCATATGTACCTCTGCAAGACTAGGTGAATTGCTGTGAAACAACATGCAAGCAGAGCTCAGAGAGACAGTTTTCAATAGCTCACTTTGGTGTTTATTTGTTTGCTACACACAGGATGTCTTAGAAAAGGTAAGATGTAGGTGGAAGGGCAACAACCAGAACACCTATTGCTAGGAGAGAGGTCTCTCTGGGTATGTCTCCACTGCAATGTAAGCCTGTGCTTAATCCCGGGCTCAAACCTACCCCATCCCTTGCATCTACATTGCAACTGCGCTAACCCTGATCTTGAACCCAGGGTCCCAGGACTCTGCAGGGCTGGAGGGTCCGACCTCGAGTTAAGCTGGGACCCAGGGTCTGAGCCCTATTGCTTTGCAATGTAGACTTGGGTCCCTGGGAATCAGCTGGAAGCATCCCACAGTTCCGTGGGACAACTTTGCTAGTCCTCTCTATCCCAAAATCTGTAATCCACTCTATTGAAAGCGGAAGCCACTTCCCTTTGCAAACAGCAGCAGCTCAGGTCCGCATTAACCCATTCTCTTCTGATCCCCTATCTGCAAGTACCCTATCAGAGAGCTTCCAGGGTTTGCAATGGAGACTGAACTGATCAAGTGATCTGCAAAGCAAGCAGCTTCCTGGTAACATACAGGGCGGGCAGCAAAGTTTTCGCACAATGCACCACTGTCTTATGGCTAGAACGACTACATTTTGGGGGGAAGAGGGTGCTAGGAACTCTGGGATATAGTTACTTTGACTCGGGTCTGTGTTCTTCAATGTGGTCGCCAAAGCCCTACTTTCAAGCATGGGATAGAAAAGTCATACAATAGGGTTAAAATACAATGTAGCTGCCCAGGGTTCCCTAACATGGGTCAGCTGACTTGAGTCCCACTAAACTCAAGCTTACATTGCAGTGTAGACATAACCTGAAATTTCAGAACTGAGAATGGGTCAGTCTCAGCCTCCTGAAGGGAAGTGAGAATGCAGAGTCCTGGGGAGACAATAATCCCTTTAATATACGAGAATAATACCGTGTTTCCCCGAAAATAAGACAGTGTCTTATATTAATTTTTGCTCCCAAAGATGCGCTAGGTCTTATTTTCAGGGGAGGTCTTATTTTTCCTGGAGCTTCGGGGCCTTATATTCCGGGGTGGCCTTATTATCGGGGAGGTCTTATTTTCGGGGGATGTCTTATATTACAGCGAGAGGCAAAACTGGAAGTAGGTCTTATTTTCGGGGGATGTCTTATTTTCGGGGAAACAGGGTATATATATATTAAAGGAAAATTATACAGGTGAACAGGAATGAAGTAGAAGTGAGAGACATGGAGGAGCTGGAATCCAGGTGTCATCTGAAGGCCAGCATTCTTTGCCTATTTTAAACCAAGTTGTGTTTCAACTTTTTGCCACTTTTACACCAATGGCTTGGTAATCTCCCTTGCATACCAATGTCCCACTATGGTTGTAACAATGTGCTCTGGTGATCTTATAGGGACTGATTTTGAAGGGGAGTTAGGATAAGTTCCTTTTTAAGAAAGAGTGGAATGGAATCTATATGGGTAACTGTACGTGAATCTTAGTTATTGTATTCAGCAGTCAGATATCATAGTGCTGGGCTCCCTAGAAATACCATAGATATGGAGTGGCTCAGCAAGCTGTCATCTCTTTCTGACCTTCTGCTCCATCTACGTTGTGATATATATGTTATGGCTTAGGGAAGAAGGATGAACTGCTTTTCATTTGTAAAAAAACTGCCCCAGGCAAATGTGAGCGTTTCCCACCTTTACTGAAGAAATCACATTTGCCATTTTTCTATCAGTCTGAATTTCCCCGCACAGCTATACTTACTGCATGTTCTGTTTCAATTGACCTTACAGGACAAAACAAATACAGAAACAAATCCATGCAACATAAAAAAAAAAAAAAGTAAGTCGTATCCTGCTGGAGGTGTTGTATCTATCTCTGGCGCTGAGCCACAAGGCTACAATGGCAAAGCTAAAATGATAGGACGTGTAGCTTGTTAAGCATCTTATTTGACTTTGCTAAAAGCTGACACTTCCAATGCACTATGAAGGGAACACAGTATCAGAGTTTCCTGAGCAAATCTGTAGCACAGCTGGCTGAAGAACCAAATTCACCTGGTTTTATCACTTTTTCCCTAATTGTCTGTTTGGGTGTGTTAAAGTATCCGCTGGCAAGTGAAACTCACACATAAAGGATCAGGGGTTAGGAAAAGCAGTATAGGTGATTTAAGAAGAGCATACTATCAGACTTTAATCATATCAGAAGATCAGGAAAGCATCACTGAAGTATAAGGCAGGAACTTTGATTATGCTAAATATGGCAAATGCTCAGTTTGCTAAATCCCTTTGGATCCAATTTCAACATTACAGTACTTGTCATTTTTGCTTTCCAGCTAATGAGGGTGTGAGTTGGCAATCATCAGGTAAGGTTATAAGACTACATTGAAGATTGCACCATGCAGTTTAATGATCAGCTCATTTTTGGGTCTTTAGTGTATGACAAACTCTAAAACAAGAAATGGGGTTCTAGGAAATTCGTATTAGACTGGGTAGATGAAGGGTCTTTTCCTACCTGCTTGGGGAAAGAAGCATTTGAAGAGGCTCTTAGTTGTCTCCTGCTTAATTACTAGATCCCTTTTCAGAGATCTAATCTTTAGAAGACAAGATTTTAATCACTGGATGTGCATATAAAAAATTACCTCTGTATTACATGTGAGATTTACATTCTCAGGATTATTTGAGAATTTCCCTTTGGTTTATATATGCTCTATATTTCTCAAAAAAGTTAACTGTATCCATTAAAACTACTACTTTAAACTAACTTTGTGACTAAGACATTGTAAAGCATTAATAAACTCCTTAGGCCTTAAGTATAAACAAAACTATTGTAAAACAATGCAACTCAATTCAGTCTTCACTGTGTTCAGCAATTCAAAATATGGTTGACAATAAAAGGTACGGGAAACTACACTAGCATTGGAAAATACACGTTAAAAAAGTTAGTGACACTTCATCTCACGGTTCCCTTACGTTCCTCCCATCTCTGTTGTATCTTGCTATATACTTAGATTAACACTTAGGGGCA
>NW_020664613.1:5884350-6011850 GCF_002925995.2 Terrapene triunguis | reverse complement strand
ATATCTAATATTTACATCTACTGTTGTGTGGTGTTGCTGACCCAGAATGGCTGTCGCGTTCCACCACGGAGGTGGCTGCATTTCAGTGGTGGGTGAGTGATCCCTATATAGGCAGTTTGTAAAGCACTTTGGGCTTCTTCTGGATGAATGGTGCTATATAAATATAAGGTGGTATAATATCAAAACACTACATATTATTGCGACATTGTAAGAAGATTGATATTGGTCACCACATGCAAACACAAATACATACTTCCTTTACGAAAAGAAATATAATAAAAAGACTCTTTGTATTACTGGCTATATTAATATCTACTGGAGAAGACTTGTTATAGCACCATTACAGGATTCCCTTAAGCAGTACTCTGGCCAACGCTGCATCTGGTTCCAGTGGCTCATTGGTGCCGAGTCATTTGAAATGCTCCCTCAGATTTTTCCATACCAGGTGGAACCACTCTCAGAGCAAACCCTTCACTTGGCCCGCTGTGTGATTCACAGCCTTTTTTGTGTTTAATGATTCTTGACCAGCCATTTAGGCTAGTAAGTGCCTGCATTGCTTTTTTTATGCTGTTACCATCCGCCCAAAGCATGGCTCTGAATGAGAAGAAACGTGTTTTCAACTCTGAGAGCACAGAAGGGGTAGGGGGGAGGCAGAGGAACCCACCAAGATGTTCAACTTGATGTGACATTAGATAAAAGCTAACAGGAATGGGGAGGGGGAAAGAACCCTTCAATAAAGTCAAAATAAAGTGAAGAGAATTGCCCTACTCATTCATTCTTAAAACTGGGCCAAGTCACAAACTTGGGAGCCAATTTTCCAATAAGATCGAAAAAAAACCCCCCATAAACATGCAGATAGTTAAAATAAGGACTTGTGTAAATTGTTAAGGGGGGGAATGTAACAAACTAATTTAAGCTAATGTAATGTTTATAAAGTTACTTAGATAATAACACCATGTGTGCCATTATAATCATTAAAACCCAATCTATATTAAAAAAAAAACTTAGATGATTAACACAAAATCAAGTTGATGTGAAGGAACAATTACTTTTAGGGAAAAAAATCAGGAGGTCCTAATATTCTGTAGAATGAGGGAGGATGCAGCTGTACGTCGACAGCTTTCATATCCTCATTTGAATAATGTGGCCTGAATCTGTCACTTTATTCATCCTCCTTATGCTCAGTGTACTCTGCATCAACAACAAATTAAGTTGTAAATAAGAGACAATCATCACTTTTGTTTTTAAGCAGTTGCTGCATGGAGAATTTCAATGTACTGTTTCTTTTTGACAGAAAGAAAGGGAGTCTACAGTGTGCTGATGTAAGCACAAATATGAGGAAACCGACCAAAATGAAACGATTAGGGAGCACTTGAGAACTGCTCCAAAAATGTTCTTGGAAGTACATTTATGCCACCAGCAGAAATTTCTTTTTCAGAGGATACACACATGTAAAACGGTGTCATCCAACTGTATTAAACATTCTTATTTTGCGTTGAAACTTCAGACTCTCTCTTGATTTAAAAAAAAACCCCACGCCCTTTCCCTTCAGACATGGACCCCAAGCACACCTTAGTTGAAAAAGTCAAGTGAATAACAATCAACTGTAATCTCTAGTAGTGAAATTAGAATGAATAGTCATTTACCTTTAATGTGTTAAAGTGATACATTTTCACCACAAAAATGCAAACATGCAATAAGGAGGGGGGGAAAAAGTTTTTTTCCTACCTTTACATCTGAGAAGTAGGTTTTCAGCATATTGGAACTTGGGTACCGGGTGTAAAAGAACATGAGCTTGGCCTTTTTCAAGTGATTGGGTGACAGACCTTCCTGCATGTAGGATTGAATTAGTCAAGGAAAATGCTTTGCTTGAGAATAAAAGCTGGTTCTGAATATACACGGCTAGTAAAGTGCTCCTTCGAGAAATGTTCTGTAAGGACCGAGTGACAAATTGTTAACATTCAATTTGCAGCTCTTTAGAACTGTAATTATCTGCAAAACAACTACATAAGATATGTGAGGATACATAACATATATTGTCTCTCAGTTCATTCTTGGTGTTGGTGGCAGGAATTTTTCAGGTTTAAGGTTTGTGTACCATATGTATGTTCACTTGTTGCTAAGGAAACAAATGCATGAAGCATGTGCTGCAAAAAAACTTATCACAAGATTTTTTCTTTCGTTTGCAATTCCAATTCAGTTTATTTTTCTCTCAGCACTGAGCAGTTTATATCATATAATGCTAATGCACATGAAACAATCAGAGGTGCTTTATGATTCTGAGCAATGTTTCATGCAATAACATATTTTACCTTTTTTCTTTAATGCCAATATAATTCAGTATCTTGAGTTACTCTCTCTAATCCTATTATTCCTTTGCCTCAATTACTGGCTTTCTAATGAAAGCTAAATTTCTTTAAAAAAACCCACAACCTTCTGTAGTTAAAAAAATATTGTCCGGTTCTGATTTACACAGTTAACTCCTCGGAGAATGAAACTGTATTTGGGGCTAACTAATCAATAAGTGTGGGTTAGCAGATCAATAAATGGCCACTTACCCTATAAGGAGGCCTATTTATCCTGGAAACATCATTACCTTTTAGATCTGTAAACAGAAGCAACTAAAACAGTTCCCAAGGGAATGTGAATCTAACCATAACAATCTAGGCTTTCTGATTTTCCCCCAGCTTCTTGGCACTCTTTTGTGTGCTGTGTGCTAGGATGGCTTTGGTCACATCTGTGCCGCAGGCTGGCCCTGCCATTTCCTCAGCAAATTAATGGCTTTATAATTTATCAGAAATGAAGATGCACGTGGAGAAAATCAATGTGGTCCCCACAAGGTCAATTGAGGGTCCTTCCCAGAAGCTTCTCTGAGGACTGTTTTTCCTAAAGACATTCAACGAAAATTTCACTATTTCACACCTTATGGTGGAGAAAGGTCAAACAAGTTCACAGCTATTCTGCAGCGGAGGTGCCTTCACCTTACAGAGCCGGTAACACAGGAGAACAAAATGAATAGCTCCAGCTCGCAACCTGGGAAGTTCAAAGAAATGTATGCCGACAGGCAACAGACTATTTAGGATTGTTCTGTTAACAGAATATCTTTTCTCCATCTACTGAATTGAGTCAAAACATGGTTATTTATTCATGTATTATTCATACATGCAGATGCAGTTGTAGAAAGAGAAGGCTCAGTTTTAGACTGAAAATATCACATTTTTTTTAAAATAGCCACTGAAAATAGTTTAAAAACCTCTTCATTTACAAAAAGTGCACTGAAAACAGCTCAACTGAACTTGTGTTTTGGTTTAGATGCTTAATGATTACAAAGAAGATAATTTATGACTGACATACTTCTTGTGCCAAGAGAAGAGTTGAAAGAACCTCCAGTTACCTCCATTAGACTGATAGAGAAGTCTAAAAGAGCATTACACTCTGCAGTGCCATCTGTCAAAACGCATAAGTGAAATAATGGTAGCAAGCTGTCACCTATTGCTTAGTGATAAGAGTTTTAGACAAGTCAGAACTTCTACACCAGAAATCCATTTAGTTATATGATTCCACAGGAGGACGGGGACCAACCAACCAACCAACGCTTCAATAAGTAAAAGAAAAATCCTAAGTCTCCTTAATTTATAATTCCCCTGAAGCAGATAATATCTTGATATCATGTTTGGCATTTGGTCCATTTCGATGGAAGCTAAGATATGAACTTAAACTCTCCCCAAGCTTCAGTATTCACTGGATTTAAGCATATTAGACAGTTGTTTAAGTATTTTGATTCACTTTGTATTTATGATTTTTCCTTATTTTTCTGTAATAATGCTAGAGGCTATTGATATTGAATAAAACACATATTGAAAGATGTTCTAAAACTCAAATCCCCAGAAGTCCACTTTTTAAATTAGAATTATGCTTTCCTGTTAAGCACTTGGGATTCTTAAAGTGAAATCTAGCACACTGTAAATCTTTATGTCTTGTGCCTAAGATTAAGGTTATATTGTGATACAAGATAGATCTCTAATAAACTATTAAAAATAGTTAATGAAGCACTTAAGAGCCAACTCTTAGATAACCCATTGCTATTTCAGTGTAAAACTGAACTGACCAATTGGTTAATTTCCCTTTTAAGTGCTTGTGCTGAAAAGCAACTGTTCTTCCAAGAAAGCACTAGCTGTTTCCAGGATACTTACACACGCACAATGACTCATGATGGAATAGATTCAGTAAACATACAGCTGTACTGAACACGAGCTAAGCCCCATTCAAGGCCAGGAAAGAAAATGAGCACAAATAAATATTAAGGAGGTAAAAGGAAAGGGGGGGAGGGTGCCGAATGGAACGCAAACAAGGTCTGTCCCAGCAGCTCATGTGGCTTGCCTCAATTCTCTTAGCCATAGCTTTGTGAAGACAGATGACATTCAATTCTATGTGTAATGCAAAATAGACAATAACTGCTGAAACTTGAGCCAGCTGCCAGGTGTAAAAAAAAAGAAAGAAAGAAAGAAAGAAATGATAAATCCATAAATTAATGAAAGACATCTGCTCAGGAACATAAAAGATCAGAGAAACAGTGCACTGCAGCTGAGCCTAAAGCAGTGTTCAAACAACCTGAGTCTGAGTGTTGTGTATTTACAATGTACAAGATAGCCTTACCTAAAACAACAGCAGCCAAAAGGCAAATGTAAGAAATAGGAAGTGGGGGTGAGGGAAGGAAACGTATGTACACTCGCTGTGTGTTTTAACTTACACTACATGTAGACTCTTGCACCTGATTTGTGCCAAAAAGCAAATGGGCTTAATCCACTTGAGTAACTACCCTCTTCTACTAAAATATTTTTATGTGACGATAATCTTCTGTTCCTCTCACTTTCGCTTCAAATTCCTGAAAATGTTCTATTAGGCTTTTATACCATATATTGGTATTGGATGAGGAGAAAGGAGCAGGAATCTGCCACTTCAGGTAAAATATCTGTAGTTGTAAGGCCAAGTTGCTGCTTAAATTACACAATGGTTGCTTTTTTCAGCATACCTCTAAATTGCTAGGAATATTTCTGCACGTCTTAAAGAACCTTGAAAAAAGAAGCTGGACTGAAAGTATACTGGCATTTCCCAGGTTTTATCAACAGCACAGAGTCATCCAACTTGCTATACAATTGCTCATTTTTTTTAAGTTTAATTAGTTTAATTCTAGTCAGATATAGTAACTCCTCATTTCAAAATGTGGTAATTCACTAATTGTAGCTTTCACATATTGGACTGAGAAACTTGCCCCGGTTGGATTGGAATTCTATTTAAAAATTAAGGATTTTAAAAAAGTTTCACTAACATTATTAAAATCTTCCTTCGGTGGAGAAAATGCTGAACATCTTCACCTGTGCAGATGTCTTAACGGCACAAAAAAACCTACTGTTGTGCTTCAGTTTGACATATGCAAATGTTTTGGGGCTGAACAAGGCTATTTTTCTTGAGATGCAAAGAGGGTGCATGACAAGGATGATCATGCAGAAAAACAATTGGCTGTCTGTTTCTTTTAGCATTTGAATAAAACTTAATATTTGATTAAACAGATTAGTTTGCAAAGATACAGAATACATTCATGACCAAGATATGAACTCACCGTGCAGGTGCATCTTATCTTGTTTAGCAGAATACGCAAACATTAACCATTTCCTTGCACAATTCAACAAGGCTGGTAACGATCAGGTGCATTTTACAAATGTAGGTTTAAAAAAAAAAAACAATAAGAGGGACTGGTTCAGGGTTTCAGCCTACTACTAAAACCTGAACTTGGCTGTATCTGCTGATCTTGTGTTCTTATCCTGGCTGTATTGTCCAGAGAAACAGATGTTGCTTTCTGTTGTGAAGGAAGAACTGCCTCTCTTAAGAAACATATTCTTTATATATGCACATTGAACCATGTGAAATAAAGGGGCCAAAACAAAGTGTAATACAAACAAACCGCCATACTCTCTCCCATATGCCTTCGCCTAGAATAAACTATAGGCTGCATGGACAAATGGGCAGTTGCTAGAAAAATATCACCACAATAGAGTTGTATACCGGTGTGCACACTTCTGTCTAACGGGTATTTGAGAATCTAGAAGCTTTTCAAATATATTTGTGTCCAGGCTGCAATAGTGACTAACTGGGAGAGTCAGAGTGTCAAGGGAATAAGGTGCGTTGGGAGAAGGGAAAGCGGCACCCACATTAATACTCAGTTTCCCCACTGACTAACCTTCAGAATGGCACTGGCTCTAGAGGAGGCTGCCTGCACACCTTCTCCATCAGAAGTAACATGCTGAGATAATGGCTGCCAGTGAGAGAGAGGAATATAATATGGGGGAGGGGGTGAACACTGTAGCAGAAAGAGGGGAAGACAGAAACCAAACAGGACAACAGAAACAGCACAAGTTCCAAAAATACTGACTTGCACTAGAATAATAAACAGAGTGGGTCATACAGAGTTATAGCCAAAGGAAAGACTAACAGCTTATAAACACAGAATGGTTTTTCCTTTTCAGTCCCCCTTTGAAGAAGTGAAAAATTTTTCATTCTTCTTTCCAGGAGGAAAAGAAAGCTACTTTTACTGAAAACAAAGTAATATGCCACCACATTGTTAGTCGGCATTTACCGAATTTTGGCCTCAGCTACACAACTGGGGCTCCTGTTGACTTCAATATAAGCTGCTCTGAGTGCATAAGAAGGTAGAATTTGAAGGAAGGAAGGATTTTTTAATCCGAATTAGTAATTTTTAGTGTTTATGGAAGATGCTAGCCTTACACTGAAATCCATTTTTAATTCACACAGAGGATACTAAATGGACAATGACAGTGCACGTTTCCCTCACACCCCCAACAATGGGTATGAACCCCAACTTGAAGAGATCACCTCCGTGGGATGAGAGGCTACTTCAGTCTCCATTCCCATTCATGATTTGGTCTTTAAAGGTTTGTCTACGCAGCATTTAAACACCCGTGGTCAGCTGACTCGGGCTCATGTGGCTCCGTCTGCAGGGCTGTAAAATTGCAATGCAGACATTCAGGCTTAAGCTCAAGCTCTGGGGGCCCATGGGGTGGGGAGAGTCCCAGAGCCCAGGCTCCAGCCCAAGCCCAGATGTCTACACCCGCAGCCCAGCCTGGGCCAGCTGCGGCTGTGTCGCAGGTCTTGTATTCCAGTGTAGACACACCCTATGACTGCCAACATAGTTTCCATTTGTGGTGCTTTCAAAATGTGAACACTTGCCTTGTAGGATCTGGACTGAGATCAGCAACACATTTCACGTAGGCCAGCAAATAGTCATTAGATAGCAAAAACTTTTGATAACACCAATCCAGGCTGGTTTTGAACCAGTGACCTACAGGTAAAGGGTTCTTTGGGCCTGAACCAACACACCCTGACTCATGTCAGTAGTCCTTTTAAGTCAAATTGGACAATTCATATAAGGGAGGACTACTCACATGAATAAGAGTTTGCAGGATCCCTGCAATTAATTTGCGGAGGCACTCTTGCCCTTAAAAAAAAAAGTGTTTACAATTAATCTAATCCGTCAAAATTATTAACCACAAAAAGATACTTATTGATAATACAAGCATATACCTGGCATCTGCCTCCACTGCTATTATTGGAAAAAGGACAACTTCATCAATAGCACTATTATTACTCGAGGATGGATATGGTCATTCAGTTATGATTGCCTTCATCAACTTGGAAAGGAAATTAACTATAGCTAAGACTCTATACGTGTGTGATTGCCTTCTGGAGAGGTCTTATCATAGGTATAAAATATAACTGTATCCTTCATTGAAAGTCCTCAATTTAGCATTGGGCAAATATCACATTTTATCCACATTTAGTCATTTAAAAAAATAAATAAAATCTTCTGACCATACCAGAACACACATTAGGGGAACGGGGAGGAGGAAGAGAGGGGAAGGAGTGTAATTGCTCCAAAAAAATTCCCCAAAGGACTAGTTTACAGAAAATTAATATGGAAATAGCTGGATATGCCTAAATATAAGCAGAGCTGTATTTTTCAAAAGCCTGATCCGGAGCTAAAAAGTTATTTAAACCAAAAAAAAAAAAAAGCGGGGGGGGATGGGAATGTCCTGTAAATGTAATACAGCTGAAGTTTTATATCTAACTGTGCTCTCTAGCTTTCCAAAATAATTTGCTTTGTGTATGTTAGGACAAAAGATTTCTGTGTACGGCTGAACAGAGGTTAATCATGCATAGCAGGCAGCTGCAGAAGGGCTGAGGAACAGACCTCTGGGTGGGGAAAAGAAGTTGATGCAGCTTGAATACATCAGTACCTGTATCTTTTGTGTTTTGTTTGTTTACTCACTTGAGAGCCGAACTGAAGATTTACAACCAACCAACTGTTTGTTCTTTGTGAGAGTCGGGAACGACACTGTTAAAATGGGTCGGGCTTACTTTGGCTTTAATAGGGAGAAAAAAATCGTTTGGAAGGTTAAGTGTTTTCAGCAGGGAGACACTGCTGGATAAGACGTCCCATTTTCCCCCATAATAAAGGGCCCAGTTGTGGAGCCCTTACCTTTGTGAGCACTTACTCACGCAAGCATTGCTATTTACTGCATTGGGACTAGCCGGGTGAGGAAGAGCTCACCGACAGGAGGAAAAGTTCCACACAGCTGGGCCCTGAAGCCTCTCTTACTTTCTGTCCTAACTGGACATCCCATAAAGCAAATGTTTTACGGGGGGAGAGAAAGGAATCTGTTTAAAGTTCTCCCTGAAAAAAAGGCCAGGCAGGTGATATAGGGAAAGAGCAGAACGCTCTGGGTGAAGCAGCGCTGTTCATTACCTGATACTTTATTTAATCACTACTCTTACAAGTCCTTGGCTCCTCCATCTTAGAATGTCCTATTACCAGTATGAAAGCATTGCATACAATTATGTATGCAGTGAAGTTTGTCTTAAGTTACCCAACAAAAGAGGAAAGCAAACTTACACAGATTGAGCCTGGTATTGCAACCGATTATATTTTTTTTAGAAAAGGATATTGCACTTCCCGAGTAAGGTGAGATTTCAGACATATCTTGTAGGTCACCACACTCAGACTTTATGAGAGACAAAGAGAGACCTTCAGCTGTGCTGGGAGGGTGTGCTGGTGAACAAGGATGGTGATTCATATGGTGCGACGACATCTTGGTCCTCAGACTCGTGGTCTCCCTAGTTAAGTCTAAGGATTCTGGGGAGGCTCTATCTTTCCCTGGAAAGGAGGCAGATGGAGCACCTAAGGGATTCTGAAATGGGTATGCCATGAGGGGAAGCGGAAAGGGATGGCGGAAAGAAGATGTGGTGAAGCCCGTGGTAGCTGAGAGTGGAGATTGATGCAGAGAAGCGTGATGGCCACCAGGCGGTGGGGCTGATGCAGATTGGTCAGATGAGTTTTTGCGAACTACAAGGGGCAGTGCTTCTGTTTGGTCTGTCGAATTAGGCATCTGCACATTGCTGAATGTATCTAGTGGGTTTGGAATGATGACATCACCGAAGCACTGCAGGCGCTGGTTTGTGGTATGGAAGTTGTGGTTTTCCCCATTAACTGCAAATCTTGCTTGAGGGATTTGAAGAGGTGGAAAGACCTGAGGAAGCTGGCGGGAGGGCTTGGATGAGAAAACTTTAACCACTGTGTCCACAACTTGTGACATGGCAGTGTTCAGTTCCTGTTTCAAGGTCTCAGCCAAATGTTTGCCTTCTGGATGGAAAGCGTTTGGCCTGTGTTCTTTTTCCTTAGGACCTTCTCTTTTAGGCTTATTTTCGGCTATTTCTTGTTCCCTGATCAGGGCTCTTGCACGATCAATGAACTGCCCTGGGTCTAACTCACACATTTCATTATCTGACCTGCCAACAGAATCCCTTGCTCTAGCATCCATGATTTCTGAACGCATGCTGTCTTCAGACAGGTTACCATCTTCATCATTTTCGGAATCAGTGCTGTCATAGATTTGGTAGAACTTTTCCTGCAGCTGGCGCAGCTGTTTCTGCATGTCCTCCAGCTGCTGTTTCAGCTGTCTGCGCTCCTCTCGCTTCTGTTCTTTTCGAGCTGAAACCAGCTGCTGGAAACTCTGTTGCTGCTGTTGAGGCAGCTTTTGCTTGCGTTTGTTTTCTCTGTAGCTTTCTCGGGGACTTACAGACTGTGGAGCCATCTCTCTTTCATTTTCATTGCCCCTTAATGCCACACTTGGGGAATGGCTCATACCCCGAATTATATTCTCAACCCGGGCGCGCTTAGCTCTCAGGTGCTCATCACATAACCGATCCATATCAAACTGGCTCATAGCAGGCCTGCCAAAAGGGGAAAGACACTCTTGGGGGCTGTCTCTTGAAGAGTTGCTGCATACATCCTCCTGATGTACTTCTGAGCCTGTACTAGAGAGACCGCTGGCTTGGAAACTGGGCTCTGTGCCACCATTTTTGTTCATGTTATTTTTCAACAGCTGGGAAATTATGGTTGCTCCTGGAAAAGGCATCATGGCATCTTCATATGAGTTCGCCCTCTTCAGCAGCTTGCGGAGTACATTTGACTTTTCCCCATCTGCATGCTGCACCACTGAATACTCAACATCCTGCTCTGAACCTTGGGGATTCATGGCACTAAAAAATGTTGCTCTTGCCTTTGCAAAAAATGCAGATGCTGTCCCTACCGTCCTTTTCACTCCAATATCAACTCTTCTTCTCTTGGTTTGCCTGCTTAAGAGGGCTGTGCTGTCATGGTCAGGCATCACTGGACTGTTATTGTGCCATCTTCAAAAGCTTGTCAGCTGGGCTCAGCTCAAGAATCCTGGGACCCTGGCCAACAGAACAAAAGGACTGATGAATCATTTTCTTTAAATTTCTCCAAATTTCCTGACCTCAATCCTGAATAAAATGCAAAATGCATAGGCTCTGGGATTTATGGCACATTACAATTATTGCAATGTATTATGCACTCTGCTTGAAATGAAACATTTTTAAATATTTCTGCTCCACTGGTTTAAGATGGATTAAGATTTAAAAAAGCAAAAACTGCTTAAGCACCAGTAATATGATTCTCTTGCACAAATGCCTAAAATGATACTGTTTATCTTCAGAAGAAACAGTAGATTAGAAGAACACAGCCTCTGACAACCAATTGATTAAATTTAGGGCATTGAGATATATGTTACAAAAGAAGATGAAAGTAGTCCTTATTTAAGATTTATTGTTAAAACAAGAAGCTGTATAAAATTTGGATTAAAAAAATATCAATTGCAATGTAAAAACTGTAATTGTGTTTTTTAAGACTAAAAGAAAAGAACTGATAAATAAACATCCGAAGGTCAAAATAACAACTTTTACTTAATTTTACATAGGGTGATGTATGAGTGAGTGAGTGAGAGAAGCATAGAAAACATACACACATTTAATACTTATGTTGCAAAAAATCTCTTAAATCATTAAGGCAGCATTTATTCAGTGAATCAAAATGCATTAAGATTTTTTTTAAATGGTCAGGATTAGAATATATATATATATATATATATTTTAAAAAAGAGAAAGCAAAAATGCTGAATATCATTAATATAACCTAGCAGATGCCACTGAATTGCCATTGTGGTATTTTAAATTCTCCAAATACTCTGCCCTTTTTGGTAACTTATATTCTCAAAGTAAATCTCAGTGCTAAAGCACGAAATGTTCACATTTCACAAGCTATGATATAGGGCATTACATTGTTTGCATAAGCAAAATCAAGGCATTTTTCAGTGTTACAGCTCTGTTTTAGAACAGGCTCCAAAAATAATATCTCATATGCCCAATGAAGCCATTCTTATATGTTACATTTTGGATACACAAAATCTTATTTCCTGTGACATGCAAAAACAGAAGAGAAAAAATATGGAAAGATGAAAGAATATAACATCAATCAACTGCATGAGAAAGGAAGATACCTTCTCTTTATATGAACTCTCATTGTTTCCCAGGAACACAGTATAAAAAGATAACACTTCCTTGCATTTTATAAAAGGTTCTTGACATAATTTGTGACTTATTAACTAGTGATGCTAAATGCACATTGCACATGAAGTGCAATGTTTCTTCCTGTTTCTTAAAATTTAACACTATACTAAATAACATTAAAATATTTTTCATGCTGTGTTTATCTAACATTAAACTTCACATTTGCTTAACAGTGCACAATCTTCACAATAAGAGGGTATATTGCCAAAGGCAGCATGCAGACTTTTTGGAATTGCTCCCATCTCTTTCGGTTCACCTGTAAAAACATCTACGTGCTCCCTAGGACTGCATCTGTGGCTAGTTTTAAAGAATGACTATCCATGCAAACAGGAATAATTTCAGCATGAAATAATCTGTAAAAATCAAGATAGTAGGCAGTGCTTAGATTGAAAAAAAAAGTATTTAAAAATGCTATGTTCATTCTATGGTCTTTGCCCATGTATTTTGGATATGCTAAAAGAATTTTCAGAGCTTCTGCGTTAAAGACTGTTACAAAAGGGACATGATGCTTGTTTATCTTACTGACTCCTTGTATCCAGGAGGGGAAAATAAAAAATAAAAATTCCCTGAATTCGAACTGGAAATCTAGACCCAATAATTGCTGCCAGCACTCTGTGCAGAAATTGTTGTTAATATAAAAAGTGCATGAAGCAAACTAGGTTATGGAATTAAAAAACAAAAAAAGGTCACACGGCAAATCACTGTGGTCCCAATTCTGAACCCTTACTCATGCCGAGTCGTGTCTTCTTCTGCAAGTAATTCCACTGGAATCAATGGGATTACTCACATAGCAAGATACTATTCAATGCAAGTGAGCGTGGCAGAATCAGGTCCTGATTGGAGGGGCATTTATGAAGGACACCATCATGCTTCCATCAAAGTCAATGGCAAAATGCCCATTAACTGCAACAGGGACAGGAACAAGACCTAACATCCCAGGCCTTCTTATTGACAGTTAGACTGGAGCTGAAAGATGATTTTCATACATGAAAAGCCAAATTCTCTGCTGGTGAGAATGGATGACTCCACTCAAGTCACCGGATGGCATTCATCTACACCAGAAGAGAATATTGGCCCAATAAGAAACAGGGAGAACATTTACATTCCTCTTTAAAGTATATGAGTTTGCAAGCTACATGAAATAGCAGCAAGGAAATGTTAAGAGCTTTTGCCTTGGTATGTAAAATATCCCACAGGCATTTTAGCTTCAAAAACTGTACCATGTGCTTTTCCTTCCTTTGCTGTATAGTGAAATTATGCTTGATTAAAATCCAGCAATACCTTCCCAGACTCATATCAAAATCTAATGTCAAGTTTTGTGTTTTATGCACTTCCTAGCGGATTCTGGGCATCTGAACAGAACTTCCGTCTCTCTTGCCCAATCTCAACCAAGGACGTACACAAAGAGGGCCTGCTGTATCCTTGAGGCAGTGACTCAGGAAATAGGTTGGCTGAAACAGGTCATAGGGTCATCGCTACGCATCCTTCCTCCTGAGCTTCCATTTTCCTCTCACACAAACCATGCATTAACAACTGCTCACCAGCTCACTTCTACCACCACGAGGGAAATCAGTTTTCCCTTAACGTATTGGAGGTGCTCTGGAATGTGGCACCCTTTTTCTCTCCCATTCTTATTGGAGGTTGAGGGTGCTTCTCTCACCCTATGCAGTAAATATTTCTGGGTTGCTCCTGGTATTCAATAAAGCCTACGGGGTTTCTGTCTTAAGATGTGCACTATTCTCAGTCTAAATAACGAGAAATACTTCTACTTTATCCATTGAATTATATCGGCTCATATCATTGGCTTAAAGGGGCCAAAATGAGTTCATGTCCAGAGGAAAATAGAACACAACGGACAGTAGAATGCAAAATCCAATTCAGCAAGAATGTGTTCATTGGATATGACACAGATATTATAGGAAGACTTTAATACTGGAAAGAAAAAATATTCCTACTTTGTCTGCATATTTCATCAGCACTATATTTCCTACATACATGGTTGTGTCTGTGTACACCCATTCAGGAATATATATTTAGAGAATCACCTACTATAAGCCATTTTTTATGTAAATTTTTTAAAAAGGAAAGGCAATTTTTCAATTCTTTAATTTAAAATCGTTAAGGTTTACTTTGTAATTACAAGTCACTTTTGACATTTCCTCTCTGCCAAGTGTATTTTTCATTATATCAACCCTAAACACATATGTAGTTCCATGTAGGGGCCTGATCCTGTCAGGTGCTGTCTGCCTCCTGCAAGATAGCGAACATTCTCAGTTTCCATGGACTTCAATGTGAAATAAGGTGCTCAGCACCTCTCTGAATCCAGCCAATAGAGTAGCTTATATTATTCTACCTACCTTTAAAAAATTTTCATTACAAGAAGTTTAAGAATGGATCTGTAATAATGGTCAATTTCTGAGTAACGTAACATCCACAAGACATGTATATAATCAATATCCATTTACATGATTAGGTACAAACCAATATAACATAAATTTGCAAACAGCTTTCTTTCCAGATGTCTCAAGGATTCATTGTCCTAAAATCTATTAATACAGATGTCTGTAGAATGGGGTATGATGTCAGGTATTTTGCTGTAGTTGTTAGAAAGAAATAGATTTATGCAATATCTAGTTTGATCATTCATATTAGATATAATAAATATTCTAGATTATACATTGGATACTAGATACCTAGTCTAGTTTAATCCTTTATAGAGGAAAACTTCTCTATAAAGTTCAGTAAGTATGACAAGCTTATTTAAAGTTGCATAGTTGTGAAGGAATCTGTACTGACAACAAAAGCCTTTGGTACTCAATGGATACGAAATAACCAACTGGATAAACAGTACCAAAGCGCTGAATATGAAGTATATTCACTGAGGAATTCCAGGGGAACATCATCCTGCAAAGCGGAAAATTGTTCATTCTGTCTTTTTATCAGCCAACTACTATCTTTGCTCAGGTGTCTGCAAGTTTGTTCTCTGCTTATTATGCTAATGCATCTAAAGAAATTTAACATGTTCTTGATAATAGGGACATTCAAAACTTTAAAATGAAAGCGTTATACTGGACAAGATTTTGGTAGAATAAACCAGGGCACGTTAGATGAAAGCGATTTCAGACAGTCGTATTCCCCCCGCACCAACACCCCCTGACAAAAAGATAGATACATCTGAAGAACACATTACACTTCTATATCATGAATCTGTTTTGGTGCTAAAAATCACTCCACTGCACTACTGAGAAGTACAAAGTGACAAATTCTTTTGTGTAAAATTAATAATTGTTCCTTAGCAATAGTGCTTTTCTACTAATTTTTGGAACGGTTTTCATGGACATTTTCAAATAGGGTGACCCTCTTTGTCAAGAATTCTCTCTCTTTTTAGCTGAGATGATGTTATGGAGGAATTTTAAACAGAATAGAAATAATTAACAACTCTAGGTGCACTAATAGCTCCTTTATTAGGATTCCTCCACACCAAAAAGTAAAAAATTTAAACTAATTAACTTTTGAGCTACCTGAGCTAGTCTTTATCTTAAAACAGAAATACAATCCCCCTTTAAGAACATGGACATGTAGGGCCCAATCCAGCCCATCCACGGCAACTCCTGTGAAACACTGAGCATCCTCAACTCCCATTGACTGTCCTGGGAATTGAGGTTACTTGACACATCTCAGGTGGTACTCAGCATCTTACTGGTTCAGGCCTTCACTGTTTTGAGGAGAAACACACCCTGTGGTCATGAATCTGCAGGTTGCATTATTTAGATAAACAGTTTGTCCAACTGAGAAAGAGACAACAAGCCTACCCGTGGTACAAAAATGTCACTACTGTTCTCCTTACAAACCAGTTTTATGTTCTTCATGAGCAGTTAAACAATTATTAAAGTCCACATGGAATCCATGCATGTACCAAGCTGTAGGATTCACAAGATTCCTCCTGTAAACTCAACTCAGGCTAGCCTAGATTTCTTTTCCAAATTACATTATGCCGTTAAATCAGAATGTTTGAATCAAATAGTCAATACAGTATACTTAGGGATAGACTAAATCCTGATTTGAGGACTATAACTTGTAATATTCTTTAATTCTGCAACTACACATGAATGAGGCATCCCTTTCAAATCTGATTGTGTCTATGATTATTTAATTTGCTAGCTGAACATAAAAAATCATAATGTACATTAAAAGGTCTCCTTAGCTTTTGACCTGTAGAAAAGTAAGTTATATACAGATAGCGTCATTCATAGAATGTTATATGACTTGCAGCATAATTTAATAAGGAACCGGTAACAAAAGTATATACATTGTGACTTTTTATTGTAGTTCAACTCAGTAACCTGTTAGCACTCAAGTGTCTACTTTTGAGTATTTATAAATATTTTAGCTATTAGAGGTAAGCTTTGGAAGAAAAGCACATGAAATAAACCCTGAAATGGGCGTCAATGGCAGTAAACTTTATATCCTTGGTGACAGATTATAAAAAAAAAACAACTGCAAGCATAAGACCTAAAGGACATGTGCCACATGCAAATTTACATGTAAGAAATCTACCTTAGTGTAATTCATTTTACATACTGTCAGACCTGTCAGGATAACAGAAGTAACAAACCTTCTAAGTTTTTACATCTAATAGTTAAATAGCTATATTTCTAAAACCCTCCGTTGACCTATAAGGCAATATTAGCTCTTCTCTTATAGGGTAGTAAATGTGTATGTGTATACAGTGTTTGTGGGAAAGTACACACACATATTCACATACTGTACATAAACCTAATACATTGGAGATACACTGTTCATAGCAAGAAATACAAAATGCCCATTGTACGCATTTGGAATCTGTGTCAAACTTAGTATACTTTCCACAACTTTTACTCAATATTCAAAGGATTCTCTAGCCTGCAAACATTGCCCACTACCATGTACAGTTTATATGACTGATAAATCCTGCTTTATCGAGATATTAATCTGAGTGTCCCTACCTATTCTTTCTTGAAATGGAGAAGATATGCATAGCATGTAGAACTCAGACAGGTTAATTCTGGTCTCAGGTGTGATTTCTGGCCATTTTAGAGGCAGACATCTTTGGATTTTTTAAAGCCTAAATACATTACCCAAGATCTCTCTGCCTACATGACAGATATCAAATACAAGGAAAGCAGAAGGCAGAAGTCAGGCTGACAAGATGCATGAAGTTAGACTACCAACTTTCAAAAATAATCACTAGATGTGTTCTGTGCATCTTTTGAAAGAGACTTTAAACAACCTGCTCTGTTCTCTTTATCAATATTCTCCAGGGCCCTAAAGATTTCCCAGGGCAAGGTTTAAACCAAACATAGCCCCCCCCCCACACACACACAGGTCTTAGCCACTAAAGCAGACAGTCCTGGCTAACAATGCATCATAAATTCATAAAGCTCGCAGTAACAGTCGTTGTGCTGAGGATCTGCAGTGAGCGAGAGAAACTTGCACCTGTCTTTCTTGACACAACACACCTGTCTGGCACTGCCCATGCGCATTTCGATGCGGCTCTCGGTACCTTTCATTAGCTGTGGAGAAGAAAGAAGGGGGCGAACGTTTCCGTTTAAGAGCCCATCGGGGCTGCCAGAACTGCTTCATAGGCAGAGTTCTCGAGCAAACTGGTGCTCGACGGCTGCTTTGCAACCGGGAAACGTGCACGGACTCCTTTCTGCTCCTCCTGCCAAGATTTCCAGTCCCCACATCCCCACCTGCCGTGCAATTCTGCCTCAGACAGACTCTCCCCGATTCTAGCCTGCACTCTCTCTACCGACTCTAACTTTCTCTTAACTTACAAAGACCCCCTCCAGCAAACGCCGTCTGAGCAGGAAGCCCATTTATGCTCAGCTTCTTAGAGACAAACGCTTCCCAGACTGAGTTTGTGCCCAAACTGTACACATAACCCACACCTAGCGATTAAACCCACTGTCCAAATAAGGCTTCACGTTTTAAGATCTACTCTTCAAACGTCCCACCCTTTCAAGACTTAGCTAAACTTAAAGCACACCTCTCTCCCATTCCCCCTTCTAGGCTAGTACAGACCCATTCAGAAAGAACCGTTTCTCATGCATTTTCACTCAATTTACACACATGGCAAAGTGGTTTTGGTCAGTCATCAGATTAAAAAAAAAACACATCTCCACCAACATGAAAAAAAAAACCCTTTCAAAGAAAAGTGCCCACATCCCGAAACCCACTATAGATCGCTAATAACCTGATCCCTAAACTTGCGTATGATCTATTCTCATGCGCTCGCTCGATCACATTTTCTGTACATTTCCACAATTCTCAAATCGTCCCACCCTTTGGAATGAAAAGTAATAATAATGAAAAAGCCCCTGCCCTGCCCGGCTAGGGTTAAAAAAAAAAAAGGAGAAGTAGAGACATGCAAATGACAAGCAAATTGGAACAGACAAAAAGAAAGGCAGCTATAATAAACAAGACAAAGAGGAGGCTCATAGGAGCAGACTAGGAGTTTAAAAAGGGGGGATGGGAAGAGGGAAGAAGGGGAAGCTCAGTACAACAAAAAGAAGTAAAATACTCCCCGCATTTTCCATCCCCAGCAAAGTGCCCTCCAACCACACACAAAAATAAAATAAAACGAGAAGAGTCAACAAAAGGTGGCAGAAATGGAGACAAGCAGAGAAGAGACAAACAATATCACCCCACAGCAACCAGGTCACTTACTCTTTCGGACTGGGCAGGCTAGAGTGATGGTTCCATTGAAGCTTCGGGGTAACAAATCGCTACTGCTTTAGTTATTGGATTATTGTTATTATTCTATAAGAAAGTCATTGCAATCGCCCCCCACCTCCCGGAAAAAGCAGCCCACGTTTGACACCGGTGACCAGTATTTTGCTGGGGATTATTTGGTATCATTTAAACAGCACATGCAAGTGCTGGAGGAAAAGATTTAAAAAAAAAAAAAAAAGAGGAAGGAGGTGAAGAGGGGGAGAGGAATACTTACTCAGTGCAAAAGCGATGGAAGTGAGTCTTTTTTTTTTTTTTTGTGCCGGTGGAAAGAGAGAGGAAAACAGAGAGAGCCTGATAGCTGCTGCTGCTGAATATTATAATTGGACAAGGGAGGGTGAGTGTGTGTGTGAGAAAGAGAATGAGTGAGTGTGCAGGGGAGAGAGAGATAGAGAGAGTGTGTGTGTGTGAGAGAGAGAGGAGGGGGGAGGGAAGAGCTCGTTTGCGCCGCACTCCTCTCCCTGGCTGTAATTGTCTATTATTTCTGCAGGCAGCAGAGCAGCCTCGCTCAGCTGAGGGCTCCGCACCACAACAAGATTTACTTTAAGACACAGCTGAAGGAAACAGGAAGACTACACGTCACAGTCTGAATGACGTGGGCCAGGCCAAGCGCCCAATCGGGAGGCTCCTTCGGATTGAAGGGGGGATAGTGAACCGAGAACTTGGGAGGAAAAAAAAAAGAGGGATGGGGGGAGAAAGAGGAGGAGAAACTGGATCCCTTCCCCAGCCCCCCACCCAGTGCTGCAGGGAAGGAGACTTTATCACCTAATCTGGTGCTTCCATTGAGAGAGCCATCTGCAAGCCGCAGCAGCTAAGAGCAGCACTTGATCTACTTCTGAATCTTGCCACTCACTCCAGGTCCTGCAGTGCATGGCAGATCAGTTACCTAAAGAGCAGCAAAGCTCGTCTGGGTGATGTTACTGCACAGCAAAAGCTGCACCGCAGTTATGGATAAGTAAATGAAAGGAGACACCCTACCTCAGCTATTTAGTAATTTGGGGGCGGGGGTATTTCAAGATAAAGTAACTTTAAAAAAAAACGGAAATAGAGAAAAGTCTTCAGCAAAGTGAGGAGTGCTGACCAAGGTACCCCAACGTTATTCACTAAGATTTTAGATTTTTTTCTTTCCACAATTCTACCAGACTGGGGGGGGGGGGTGAGGGGGAACTGTACAAGTTGGAAGCCAATCTGTCCCTGTTCCAGGGCTATCATTGCTGTGAATGTTTAGGAAGTGGTGGCTAATCATCTCTGGCAGCATCATATACTAACTAGAGCAATAGTAGCATTAAAAAAAAAAGAAAAGAAAAGAAAAGCCAAAGCACAACAGATATAAGGCAAATTTCCTGCAACCCAGACACAATAACCCAGACCAGTTACTGTGTAGGAATGCCTGTTTGGATACAGTACTTAAATACTTTTTGATGCACTGGTTACAAACTTTAAAAAATTAGTTATTTCAAAACTTCGTATCAATCTTAAATACAAGGTGTAAAGAGGATTCACTTTCTATTGAATGTGATGCTGCAACTTTAACTGAGCCCAACATTTAACTTATCACTTGTGAGACAGAAAATAAACGAGCAAAAAAGAGCATCAGGTTGCACAGTGTCCAAACAAATGGCTTTTAATAAACAAGATTAATTGCTCCTCACTTTTATTTACTATGGACTTCTCTGACTCAGACATAATAAAAGCGTGCACCTAAAGTTCAGATCAACTTAAATATATACCTAGCTAACTGAACACCGATTGAACTATATACTCTGCTGTAAATCAGTAGGAGAGGGGGGAAAAATCAGTATCTTCCCAATATCTCTGGAATGCAATTAGATCAGAGTGCGGTCAGGTTTTACACTGGTTAGCGCAGATTTACGACGTGTGCTAACAGTAAAGACACAGACATGTTAATACTCGGACATGTTAATTTCTATAAGAAAACCACCCCCCTGTTTGAAACGGATGATGTTGAAGTTTGCTTTAAAAATATGTTTAGGCATACACACCGCAGGAAAAGAGGGAAAAACAAACCGTTGGAAGGAAAAGTCAGAGCAGACAGGTTAAACCGCTTTGAAAAAGGTAAGAACAGTGTTTAATATGTGTGAAAATAAATATCCGTCTCTTGATTTATGTACTTGTTAAAATATTAACTTACTTCTCTGCTTCATAGCATTGCTAAAACAGTTGCCAAATAGATAGATGCATACGCCGCAGTCTGTGGGTTTAGCATTTTGTGTCTCTTAAGATCCCCGTCTAGTTAATGGACCTAAATGTCCTATTTGGGGATATTTTCAAGGTCAGCCAGGCTAATTTCTGGGGACTGTGTAACTTCTATATTTGGTTCACTCTTTGTTCTTATTTTCTACATCATGCATCAAACAATTTTAAACAAAGTGCCCGGGCACTCGCAACTCAAAACACAGGCGTGAGTTTAAGAAAAGAGAGCGAGCTAAACTTCTCAAACCCTGAGCCGGTAAGGTGTGAAAGAAAGCAGAACTAAGAAGTGGATTCTCGCGGGAAAGGACTGATGGGCACTTCAGCCCAGACGGGGCTGGGTAGCTACTTGAGCGCAATGCCGGGGAAGTTTGTGGATCTGTTGCTTTGGGAGGGAAGTTCTGGGGACCAGGCTATGCAACGCTGCAGGCAGCGGAGGGCGAGTGCAGCAGGCGTGGTGCTCTGACCCCGGCCACCAGTGCCCCGGCGACTCCAGCAGTTCCCAGTATAAAACCTGCGTCTCCCCTCCCTTCTGGGGCAGACCTGCCGTACAGTGCCTCGCCCTCTGCTCTGCTGGCTACGTTATGCGGCGACGCAGGGATCTCTCCCCCTTCCCCTCGCCCCCCCCTCCCGCCCCCAGGATCTGTCTTGTTAAAGGAGAGCCGCAGCTTCCAGCCTGGACACGTGGATTTCTGCTGCGTCGCGCTGACCTGTCACCAGCCATCCATATAATGTGGGTGGCTGAAATTTCACAGCCCCCGTCTCTATTTAGGCTGCAGCTCCCCGTGTCTCTTTCTCCAAAGAGAAAACTCCCGAAGATCTGATCCCACTCCCCCGTCTGTTGTCTGATGCGTTAGGTGACGCGGAAAAGTCAGCCATCAGTTATGGGACAACACGTACACTCTATCCACACGCTCCGGTGCTGTGTATCCCCCCCCTCCATTATTTCAAAGAGTGAACACAAGTTTAGAAGCCTTTCCGGCCACTAAACTGTTAAAAAAAGGTGCCGCAATGTACTTAATGCTGCGTGTGCTTTGAAAGCCGCTGCCTTACCTGTGTTCAAAGGGATAGTGGCTATTTACCCTCCCCGTGGACGCATAAAGGCGATTGCTCCATTCTCTGCTCCTGGTTTTGTTTGCTCGCTTGTTGTTTCTTTACATCCCATTTGAAAACAAACCAGAAAGTCAAAGTCAACTCCCATTACTAAGAATCGTCGTGTCCAACTGAGGAGCTGTCACTCTACGTGCAGGCTGTCAGCTCAGGGGGTTTCTAGCCATAGGTGCCCATGGAACAGCCAACCAACCTGGACTTGTTCATAAGCGAAATGCCAGAAGATCGGTAGCAGTGGCAGCTGCAGGAATTCCCTAGTGGGAACCCAACTGCTTATGCCCCTCTGAAGTGATGTTTGTTTAACTAACAGCTTAAATGTAAACAGAAATGATCGCTTAATATCACTTGGAATAAACATTTAACATAGCTCTCAGGGAGCAAAGAGAAAACGTAAAGATGCCTCTAGTTAAATCGTTCCTTCTTTTTCCCACTCCTTCCGCCAAACTCATGAGTCACAAGAAAATACAACAGATAAAAAGCCCCTAATTACAGCTCACCACATTGCTGTATTGTGGAGTGAACTCGTCATTTAGTAGATAGCATACTATTCATAGATGAAAAAAGTGAAAACTTTTATCATTAGAATGTAATATTATCCGAAACTGATCCATTAGCCAGCCTCGGCTTCGCCCGAGGCACCAAACTTTCCAATATCAAGATATTAACAGATGGTGGTAACCACATGGTGAGATGTTGCTTAGAGAATCCATAATTTCACTCAGGCCTAAAGGACTGAATCCCATATAGCCAACGTGTGTTCTGTATTGGCCCTTCTCCTTCTCCTTCTGCCTCTATTTCAAGATTCGGTTTTGGTTTTTTTTTACATTACAGCTCTCAAGAAGCTTTTATTTTTTAATAAAAAAAGTTCTTGGGGGTGACTGAAGAGTTCCAAATATTCGTGCTACCTGACGTTACCATTTACCCCTCTTTTTACTTGTGCAATTTAGTGTATTTCACTAAATAGAGATGAAACACAAACAAATACTAGGGGGCAACCTTTCAGTGGAAAGATTTACTGAAAGGAAGTGGCTAGAAGGTGAGTGCATTTGTCTGCATATCTCAGTGTAACAGTGCGACAAGACTCAAACTGGAATGCAATTATTTGATGACACTTAAAACACCAAGTAATATTTTCTTTTAAGCGTGGGCATAAATCGCTTGGTGAAATGTAATTTGCCCCTAACCGCTAACAAACAGGTTTGTAGGAGCAGCAGCACCTGAGTTGCTGGCTAAGCGAATAACGAGAGAAGGAAGCTGCATTACAAACTGTTACTGAGGCAAAACTCTCTAGACCAGAAAGTTTCGGATTAGACATAATAAAAGTGGCGGCACTTGCTTCCCATCTATGCATGATGTTCCTGTTCCGAATAGCGCCTGTAACGAGGAATTTAGGATGTTTTCATCTCACACCACACATTACTTCCTTGGCAGAGTTTGGAAATCAGCATCGGAGGCAGCGTGGCCACAGGATCTTCTCGCCTTGCTGTGGCAGCAGAGGGCAGCCGCCACAGCAATGGCTCCCCCTTTGCCTTGCCTCTTTCTGAACCCGTCCTTCGGGCTATTCAGCCAGGGTCAGATCCTGCAGCCACTGCACTCCAGGGCACCCGTTCCATGAACTTCAGCGGGTGAAGGATCGAGCCCTGAGCCAACCTCTGTTGGTTCCCAGCTGAGTTTCCACCAGTCATGTCATTTGCGGTGCCTTCTCCTCCATAACCTCATCCCATTCCCTCCTTCGGAGAAATTTCACTCGCTCTACAGAAGTGGGAAAGCAGACACGCCACAAACGGCAGCATAAAGGGGATGCCCGTCTCCATACCTCACACATGGAGTACTATTTCCACATGGCCCCTAACCCAGGAGGCAAGAGCTCCACGGTAGCTTCTCTGTGCCAAGCCCATACACAAGTTCCTAGCTTTAACTTCTTTTTTTAAAAAAATAAGGGAAAGCCTGCTATTGTTTCCACAAATTAGTCTCTTTCTCTCCCCTCCCCCATTTGGTTGGCACGTGGGGTTTTGTTGCTGCAGAAAGTCTGATGGCCGTTGGAGATAGGTGCTCAGACAAGAAGTAAAGGAATATGAAATGAAAGTCTAAGTTAGATGTCAAATCCTAAGGACTGATCACGAACAATCTTTCTGACCATCTTTAGGTTATTAGTGACCATAAATCTGAGATGTAATTGAGCCTGACCCGAACATCTTTGATTTGATACCTTCTCTTCCTTAAGTCAAGACATATGTCTTGGTGGACATATTTTCAATGTGACTTGTGCCATGTAACAGAAGTAACGTGCGGCTTCTTTATCCGTTTTATCTCGCACACTCCCCACGGAGATACTGGGCTGGGGCGGTGGGAAAAGGACCTGATTAAATGAAGGAGTTGGAGGGTTTTGTGTTTGTTACCGAACGTCAAATAGTATGGGAGCTAAAGACTAGGTTTACATTATTTAAAGTTAGACCTTTAAAAAAGGATTGCTATGTTGATAGATGTTAGCATTCTATTTTCCAGCATTTTGCGAGATACGCTGCTCGATGCCATTCATCATGCCAGAAAAATCAAATATGGCTTTACTGGATATTCCATCGTGCCAGACGTTCTCCCCAACACACCATTACTGAAATGCCTTTTATAGCAGTTTAAAAAATCGGGGGTCTCTCTGGTTGGTGGGCTATCTAATCTATCTACTTATCTAGTCGAGGGGCTGCACTCAAAAATGGTAATACTTACTCCCGTAAATGTAGGCTGTGACATGGGGAGTCTATTAAACAGGGTAATTCCTCCAAATAGTCGTAGAAATACTGCAGCGTTACCGTACTTACACATTTTGTTCCGCATACACTGGCTCTCCTTGCCACATGTGCTTGGTGATATTTTATTGCAGAAAAGTGTCGTTTAAAAAGAAAGGGGGGGGCGGGGCAAGCGACCCAAACCAGGAGGATTCACAAGAAGTTCTTGATAATGAAAGTTAAGGAACTAGCAGTAGCGATGTGCATTTACCTTTCAGGAAAAGTTTTTTTGCTTCTAAAGGTGATGGTATTAAAATGCTTTAATAAGCAGGTTTTAAGTATGTTCTGATGCATGACGGAACGTAGCAAACTATACATAAGAATCCTGATTTATTCTAGACATAAATCGAACTTAAATGGTTGGCCTTTTTTTCCTTTTCTTTATGATCTCTCCTGGCGGTTTCGTTGCCCTTCACCGCTCCCAAACCCCACGCTCAGGGCTCTTGCTCTTTCATTTCCAACACAGCAACAATTCCAGGTTGCCACCCGGATCATAGGGAACTATACAGTTAGAGCCCGATCCTGCCCAGTGACTTACAGGGAGCTTTCCCTTAGAGGGGAATGCCAGGCAAGACGGGATCAAGGGTTTGCAAATAAGGCTACAAGAGGCGAAGAAAAGCAATCAGTCCTAATAAGCATTCAACATAATTGTGTATAGGTACAACGAACCCCACCACTTCTTGACTTCATACATTCTGCTGGGATACAGAGGGGACTCAGAGCACTTGGGAGGTGGGGGGCTCTGATTCTGCAGTCTTTCGGCAGGCAAAACGCCCAGGGCAGTCAGTCGACCTTTTGGTTGGAGGACTGAGAAGGCAGCTTCTGCAGAGGTGGAAAATAAACACCCTTTCTCACTGCAGACTTAGAGGGAAAACGATCCCCCTCCCCACCCAAAATAAGTGGTAAACAGGTGGGAAATAATAATACATTTTAATGAATGATAATGTCACATAGGCTTATGCTATTAATCATAAGTAATACTCATGTTACCCTGTGCTTGGGGAATCTTAGGAAGCCAGGAACAAATGTACAGCTAAAGGCCAAGCACCGAAAGGGAGTGAGAGGAATATATTACTAAAGGTTTCTGTTTGGTTCCCCCCCCCCCCCCCACTGACTCCTTTGTATGGGTGACATATTTTGTCTTCCCTTGTAGCTTTGAGTGCTGCAGGGGCTTTGGAACAAGGGTGCAGAAGTGTGTGAGACAGCACAGGGAGATAGGCTAAATTTGGCAGGTGAATGACTCTCTTGAATTCTTTCCTTTTTTTAAAGACTCTTGAGGCTGCCTTGAGTTGAAACATTTTGCAAGTGGGGCTATGGGTGACCTCGCTCCAGCCCTGCACCTTGCAACCTTCTCTCTAAGCGTGTGCAGCCTGAACAGTGGCGCATCAATAAGCATGTCTGTAATTAAATGCACGCTCTCCACTCACCAGGCCTCTCTTGCCCTGAACTCCCCTCGCTCTTTTTTAGTCGTACCAGAGAAAAGGCTGCGGCCTCAGCTAACGCAGGCGCCTCGGCAGCAAAAAAAATATTCCCCAACCCCTCCAAAAAACTAGATCCGCCTTCCCGAACCGCACAAATCAAGGCAGGAAGGGGAGTAGAAAGTCCCTGGGCCAGCAGCTGTCTGGGCACGTGGAGTATGGCAGGTTTTCGCGTTGAATCAGTGCCCCTTGGGGCCACGTGTGTCGCCCTTACCTCCAAGCACCAGCTGCAGCGGCTTCGTCTCATTGGCAAGGAAGGGTACATGCTGTTTCTGCTCCGTCCCTTGAGCGCATCCCCCAACCCCAGAGCAATTGCAAGTGCAGTTCCTCTTAGCGTATGAAACAGATTCCAGTCTATGGTCCACTTTCCCGTTTTGGTTGATGGTGATTCACTTAAGCAGTGACACTGATTATTTCCTGAGCGCTATGGAAGTTGGAATTCAATAAACATTCATCCTAAGCCACAGCCATAGAGTTTGCACCTAAAGTTTGGGTACGTGCAAATCTCTCTCTCCCCCCCCCCCCCCCCCCCACAGAGATAGAACCGATTCACAAAGGTCAGAACCAGAGCTCAAATTTCCCTAAAGTTTGAGGTTTGTCAGATCTGAGGTTTCAGGTCAGCTGAAAAATTAAGACCCCCCCCAGGATTTAAACTTCCCCCAAATTCTGCATCCTCTCTGAAAATAATGATGTTTATTCCAAGGTGACAGATTTGCACAGTGACACGTTTCTTTCTTCGAGGGGAAAAAATGGCAGAAAAAAACTTCAGAAATATGTTCAGGACCATTGCTGACTCGTCCATTCCTTTGTACTAAGACAATGAAATAGAAAATGATAAAGATATGTTGTTAAAAGGGCCTTTTCTTTAGTCGTTTTCCTTGTTGCATTCCTTCAGCAATCAAACAGATGACACTGGGGCTGAGAATGTGGAACAATTTTTACCTTCCTCTTCTGAACTGGGGTGCAAACCTTCTAGTATACAAAAAACAAGAACAACAAAAGTTAGAAGTCTATCTATTTATGATAGTAATCTCTGATCATTTAGGGCCTGATTCTGCTCTTACTTACACTGCTGTAAATCAGGAGTAACTCCACTGAACCCAATGGAACTACATCAGTTTGTGTGTGAGAGAACAGGGTCCCTAATATCTGTAACCATTACATTTAAAGTGTTTGTCTACACCCCTTGCCCTAGCCCTCCCTACAACCCCCCCCCCAAAACAACAACAACAACAAAACCTTTAGGAACAGAATACCTTCAACCTGGAGAGTAAATATCATCTAAGTGGTTCAGCAAAGGGCAGTTCAATTCATGGATCTTGAATTGATGGAAATAGAATTGTTAAAAAAAAAAAAAACAATCCAGAGAAGAGAAAGTGAACTAAACTAATCCTATTAAGCGCGGTAGCATGTTTCTGTGGAGCGCACGGAGAGATTAAGCACAGGAAAAGGGATAAGTGCTGCTTCAGTTTCACTAAACTAATGTGACAACTTGTCATTGGAAATCTTTGCAGCTTGTTAGCAGATGACTAGCTGATTCAGATATGTTTTCTACCATTTCCTTTGTGTCTGGGGGTTGTGTTTTTTCTTTCCAGTTCCTTTCTTATACATACTGCTTTATTTTGTTTTTTAATCCTTCCTGTCTCCTTCAAGTCAAAACATTTAACTTGCTTTAATCAATATTTTGTTTTGAAGATGTCCCTTGACCTTTTATTTGTGCAAATTAACCTTCATGGGCACCTCATTCATTCATTATCCTCAGCTGGATTGCATGTCCCCTGTACATGGCATTTGGGGTATGACATATTTGTGAAAGACCTCCCAGATATTACAATGAGTGTGTATAGTAATACAAATAATGTTATGGTG
Organism: Terrapene triunguis; assembly: GCF_002925995.2. Lineage (NCBI taxonomy): Eukaryota > Metazoa > Chordata > Testudines > Emydidae > Terrapene > Terrapene triunguis. Next base: position 5,983,628 of record NW_020664613.1, on the reverse strand, counting down.
TGGTTTTAAAAAACTTGGCCCAGATTTCTCTTTCTTTCTTTCTTTCTTTCTTTCTTTCTTTCTTTCTTTCTTTCTTTCTTTCTTTCACTAGATTCAGAAAGAAAAAGTATAGTAGTCCTTGCCAGTTTCCATGTCATGGCTGTATGTATGTAAGGGCTGAACAAAATAGCTAAGCTGGGAGAAATTTTAGAGTCAGTAATTTCTTTTCCAAAGCAGGTGTCCAATTTGTTTGGAAACTGTGCTGCCTTTTTTCTTTCTTTCTTTCTTTTTTTCATCACCCCTACTTCTCTCCTCCTCCCTCCCCCCTCTCTCCCCGCACCATTAAAGGCGTGCTTGTTGAGTAAATGGAAAAAAAACATTTGACAACATTAAAGGAAGACTGTTTAGAAAAGGAAGGCCCTGCTGAGGTGTAGAGGAAGCCTGTTTATTAACACTGGACACCTCTTATCTGAGGCAGCTCCAGATGGATCTCCCCTTGGTAATTCCCACTCTGTGCCAAGCGGGGTTAAGCAGGGTAACCACCTTGACGTGGGTTTGTGATCACTAGGGGATCTTCGGCTTCTTCAGAAAAAACTTTCAGCTTGTTTTCATTTCATTTTCTTTTCTTTTGTTTTTTCCCTTCCCAGGATCTCCGGACTCGTCTACGGGAGGGATCTTTGCACAATGATGTAGCCATGACATCAGTGTATCTGCTGCAGTGTAGATATGCTGGTATGAAGTGGGGCGTATTCCAGTTTGAAGTTGCACCCGTGAACACCCTGCTTTACACCCATGGAGCACATCCCCACTGAGTATTTGCAGAAGTGTAGCTACGTAGCTGCAAAGATCCCTAACACAGACAAGCTGTCAGTAACTATGGGGAAGGAAAGGTAAGGGGAGAAAGCTAAAACTCAGAGTAAAAAGGCACGTGGGTAGATTTACCTTTCTGGTTGTAAATTGCTCACTTCTGGGATAGGGCCAGGTTTTGACTAAGAGAGAAAATAGCTCAAATCTGTCAATAATTAACTGTCACAGAATTAATGCTATCTCAACAAATTGTCACTTGGTAACATCTCAGGTTCAGACTTTTCCTGGGAAAAGATTGGTTGAGTGGCACTGGCCATTACATTTACCTACCCATCAAGTGTGGTTTAACATCCTGCTCATTCTAAACATTTCATGCCTGACACATTTACCCATAATACATATTTTTGGGAGAGTATTTTTTAAGATTAGCCATTTGCACTTTTCCAATTCCTGAAATGCAGCATTATTACAATGCATGTACAGATGAACAATATGGACTATATTTTCTCCTCCACTGAGGTCTGCTAAATGAGACACCTGTGGCCAACAACTATTGGTTATAGATTCCTGATTCAGAAGCTGTCATGATCCTGGTCCTGACATAAATTAGAACAACGATGGGGCTGCTTGGATTTCCAACAGTTGGCTAAGGTCCCTCGGGGACCATACACCATTTGTAAATTGGTGGAGTAAAGTTATGTACTCTACCTCAATCCCTCCCTGCTCTTTCATGCCTTTTCCATCCCCTGACTTGCCATCTCTCCCCTTATGGTGGGGTGGTTGGGAAGATTGGAACAGGAGTGGGGACTATTGGCTTTATCCCATGGATAGTTCTCTCCCATCAGGAGAGTCTTGGCCGGCAGCTGTGTCCAGATTCTGATCTCATCTGACTCTATAACCTTATTTGGCCTTGCAACCAGATTTCTCCAGGGCCTGTGAGGTAGAATGTGTTATTAATAGTATTACAATGCTCAGTTTTTATTATTTTCTCTCCCTCTCTCTTTAAAAATCATTCTATAATAATAGAGGTGGTGTTGGTATCCAGTGTGTAATCAGCATCTTGTTAATACCTTCACGCATTACAGAAGTAGCAAGTGCTGGCCTTATTATTGGAATGTCATCCCACACTGACTCTTACTTTTCCATTTTAAAATTGTAAGTGAACTGTTAGTGTGGACCAGATCCAGTGAAGCTTCACTGAATTACAGCAGCTGACGATATGGAACAATACTTGTGAAAGTTGCTGGATTGACAGACCAGGAAACTGTATGGTGTGGTGTGTTACAGTAAACTATAGATGCTAGGAGTCCAGACTTCCTGATAAATTGTCATGCCAACATACCACAATCCTGCTGAAGACGGATCCACCTCTTGGAGGTTAGAAGACAATTTGTTCTTGATACCCATTCATAAATCAAGCGCAAAACCATGCCCAATGTAGCTTTTGGTTCCTTCCCCACCATAAAGAAGTCCTCGTGACTCTAGCTGATTTTGATTTTAGCTTTGATTTTTTTGCTTTAGCTTTCTAGCGTGGATTGGCCTTCAGTGTGAAGTTGGTAAAAACAGTCATTGTCTAGTGCCTAGTCTCCTGAAGGCATTTAAAAAAACATATGTTTTAACCAAAGTATACTGTATCTACAATGTAGCTGAAACAGTGCTAGATGAAACAGATTTTAAATCACTATTTGGAAATAGTTTCATTGTTATCTCAGTCTGGTGATTCACCGCAACCAGGGGTGGCAGGTTTGTAGAAATTTTGGTAGTGCCCAGAACCTGCCCCCTCTAACTCTGCTCCCCCAAACTCCGCCCCCACCTGCCTAAGGCTCTGGGAGGGAGTTTGGGTGGGGGAGGGGGCCTGGGGTGCCAGCTCTGGAATGGAGTTTGGGTGCTGGGTGCAGGCTCTGGGGGTGCAGGAGGGGGCGAGGGGTGCAGGCTCTGGGACAGAGTTTGGGTGCTGGCTCTGGGCTGGGGGTGGGGGTGCAGGCCCTGGGAGGGAGTGCAGAGGGCTGGGGTGCAGGCTCTGGTAGGGAGTTTGGGGGCAAAAGGGGGGTGCAGTGCTTACCTGGGGCTCCTAGGCAGGGCAGGCTGGGAGTCTCCATGTGCTGCAGGGGCACTTGGGGAGGTACACAGACCCACCCCCCGCAGGGGCTGCAGGGAGGGGCTGGCAGCCATGTGGAGTGAGTAGGGAGGAAGCCGCTCAGCTGCGCTGCACTGCCAGTGGTGAGTGGGGGCCCTGGGCTGTTTTAAATGGCCTGGGGGACACAGAGGGTGGGTGGGGGCAGAAGGCGGGGCCGAGGGAGAGACCCGGCCCCAAACATTGCTGGAGCCAGGCCCCAGGCCAGGAATATTCCTGGTGCCCAGACACCACGGGCCCATAGGACTCACCCCCATGACCGCAACTGGTGGCCAATCTGATCAGGCAAGCACCAGTGCACATTGGTCTAGTATTACCATCAAACAGCCTCTAGGTCCACATTACAACCCGTTCAATGTTAACCTGTCTGGACTAGACATTAAGCAGGCAGTCGCGTAGCCAGGTGGAGGGAAGAGGGGGAGCGGGAAAAAAAAGGCGCCACCCGCTGCAGCGCTTTGACTGACGGGGCAGCGCTCCAGGTCTTTGGCGGCGGGACCTTCACTCGCTCCGCAGGTCTTCGGCGGCATTTCGATGAAGCTTCATTGCCGCTGAAACACCTGAAGCGAGTGAAGGTCCCGCCACTGAAGTGCCGCCGAAGACCCGGAGTGCTGCCCCGTCAGTAAAGGCGCCGCAGCGGGTGGCCCCTTTTTCCCCCCCCGCTCCCGGGTGAGTAAAATTAAAAAGGCACCACTTGTGCTCGGTGGGGGAGCGGCCATTCCCCTGCCCCCTCCCCAGCTACGTTACTGTAAGCAGGTGGCAGCTGTCAAATATTTGGATTAACATCATAGACAGTGCTGGAGGATGCTCAAAAGATGTGATGTTCATATAGCAGCAGCTGTTGTCATGTTTCAGGCCTTCAGTATCTTCTGTGGGGATATCATGGCATCAGGCCTGCTACAAAGTTGTGGATATATAGAACCACAGTTATACCAACTCTGTTGTATGGATGTGACTGGTGGGCACCGAGAACACTGAAGAACACTGGATTGACATTCTCCATTTTCATCATTTCTGTCAGCAGCTCCATATCAGTGGCAGGACAATATCAGAAACTAGGGTATTCAAAGCTGAACCCAGCTACCAGCTCCACCATCCCTGGTTCAGTTTCAGTGGCTTTCTTGGTGTGGGCATATTGGAAGTCTATTTATTTAATAATGGTCTCTTCAGTCTAGCAGAGAAAGTATAACATGATCTATTTGCTGGATGTTGAAGCTAGCCAAATTCAGGTTGGAAATAAGGACATTGTTAACAGTGAGAGTATCACAGACCAGGACATGGGCGGTTGTGCCTAGTGGTGTGAGTAGGAGTTAGGGCTACTGGTCACAGCAGGACTCATGCCTGGTGGTTAGAACAGAAGTCAGTAGCCAGGAATCAGAGCCCAGGACCAGACCTGCAGTCAGAGGCAAGGTGCCAGAGCCAATGGTCAGAGCTGAAGTCAGAGGCCAAGAATCGAAGCCGAGGGTCAGAACTGGGTTACCTGGAGTGTGGAAAGGCTGGCCCAAGGCAGGAGCAGGCTGGGTCCAAGGCAGGAAAAGGGCTTTAACAAGACTGGAACAAGGCGGGAGTAAGGCTGGGAACAAGCAGGCACAGGACCTATTACAGCTGTGGGCAAATGCTTTGAGTGTAGCCAATCAGGCAGCCAACTACAAGCTAGCTGTGCTCGTTAGGTTGCCCGGAGACTGGCACTGCTGCAACACCCTGATTCCTGATAGTGTAATTAACCACTGGAACAATTTACCAAGGGTTGTGGTGGATCATAGGTCCCAATCCTGCAAAGATCTGAAGACCAAAATTTTAAGATAGGCACCTACTTGGATTTACAAAAGAATTTAATGTAAATGGGTTTCCCATTGAAATCAATGGGAGTTAGGCACACAGGCACTTTTGAAAATCCCATTAGAAGCCTATTCACATCTTTAGGCACCTAAGTACTTTTAAAAATCTGGCCCTAAGTGCCCTCAGCTCCCACTGAAATAAATGGGAGTCGATGATGCTTGGCATGCTGCAGGACCAAATCCAAAATAATTTTGGTGCCTTTTTCTGGAAGAGGAATAGTTTTCCGACATCAGGGTCTAATGGCATTTATAATAACATCATAATTTCAGAGCATCAAGTTATTGAATTCTAAGAATGATCAGACTTACTTGACAGTGCTGTTTAGTTGCCCCTACAACAGAAATATTCTGTTTTATCTCCTAAGAGATTCTTGAGGAAGAAAATTCAATCTATACCAACGAGTAAGTTATTTTCCTCTCAAGGCATATTGATTTAAATATTGACTTCACTGCTGGAGGGTTATTTCACTCCACATTTCAGATATGCATGGTTAAGTGACAAGTATTTAATGTACCAATAAAAATATGATTTCTGGCACTATAATCTTGTCTGTACAATTCTGACTTTTTAAATTCCAAAGTAGCCTAGCTTCCTAAAATAACTTATTTTCGTCTGAATCCACTTTGCTCAATGTAAATGGGTTTCTTCCAGGTTAAAAAGTAAATAAACATTAAAACCCACTTACAAAACTACTTTGCACTACCTGCTAGCTTCTTTTATGTTCTTCAGAAGGGAATTTAATTTCTGGAAGACAGAAGTCCTTTATTTAGTAACAGAAAAAGTAATGCCACAGGACCTGCTGCAATTTGTCATAAATCCAGATTGAGAGTTCTCTGGGACATGGAATTCCTCTTTATTTCTTGTTAATACAGTGCCTCTCACTTGGGATTCCTGACTTTGATTAAGTCTTCTAGGAATAATAATAATAATAATAATTAATAATATATCACATGCCACTGAACAGCTAACTAAGGCTAGTTGTTATTATTTTATTTTCTAGTAGTACCTAGGAGTCCCAGTTATGGACCATGACCCCATTGTGCAGGGCATTGTACAAATACAAAACAAAAAGATGGCCCCTGCCCCAAAGAGCTTACAGCCTGTCTCATTGGAGTGTTGTCTTCATTAGTGAGTGAATATTATTGAAACGCCTCATGCGTGCTAAATTTCCCATTTTGTGTGCACACAACCCTAGCCTACCAACCCCAGGAGCCAATTTTATTTGTACAATTGTTCCTAGCAAATTCTTTTTTAGATGTTGACAAATAGGGCCGTCCCCCTGACCTCCCTTCATCCCACACCCCTCGCCTTCAAGTCTCAGGCTTCTGTGGGTACGTCTACACTGGAATAAAAGACACACAGCATGGCTTTTGCTCGCCAGGGTCAGCAGACTCAGGCTCATGTGGATCAGACTGTGGGGCTAAAAATTGCTGTGTAGACATTAAGCAGGGTCCCAGAGCTCAGGCTCCAACCTGCGCCCAAACATCTACACAGCATTTTACAGTCCCACCGCCCAACCCCATGAACCTGAGTCTGCTTACCCGGGCCAGCCGCTTGTGTTTAATAGGTTGTGTAGATGTACCCTATGTGTATGTGTCCTGCAGCAGGAGGCCTCTGATGGTAATCTGAAAACGCTCTGTCCCTTCCTCTTCTTGTTCAAAATGAGTCAGATTTGGGGGGGGGCAGATACCCCAAAATCAATTCTCAGATCTTCCTGGAAACCCTGGACCCTGCCCTGTGCCTAGTAGTGCAATTGGAGGGGCAGGAGCAAGTGACATTTCAGGGAGGAGTTGCATGCAAAAGATTGTTGGCCAGGCCTGCCCAAAAATGCGAAGGCCAGCTTTGCCCGTATTGTTTTGGTGTTAGTGTTGCCATCGACTGTTGCAAAAAGAGCACTGGAGTACGTGTACCCAGAGACAGGTCCTCCTCCCCTTAAAAATGTATTGTAGTTAAACTTACACACAAAGGGCTCAATTCACATTTTGTGCCAGCTCCTGGCCCCTCAGGACAGCACATACATTTGGATGGGGGTGCAGTAACGTGAGCTGCTTGAGACTTCAATTCAACCAGTGGGGCAAGCCACCAAGTCAATATGTTACTAGAGCACCTCTCCCAGATAGCCTCTCTGGCAGGGGTTCTTGAGCCCTGGCTGGAATTGAAAGCTGCCCCGTCCTGAAAGAAACCCTGGGGGGAAATAGAGATTTGGGGCCAATACGGACACTTCCGCTGAGGTGAATCCACAGCAGGCACAAGGAGTAGAATTGTGGAAATGAATTTGTCCCATAATTTGTTAGAGATTGTTTAATTTATTTATATTTATTCAATTTCACCTTTAAGCAGGAAATTAGCCTTTCTCTCTGCATGCGTTTTAATTGAAATCGTGATCTAAAGAAATGTGCTCTCTTTATTAACCCCAGCAGTGTAATTTTTCATTGTAAGACTCTGATTCAGAGGAAACGGTGTCACTAAAACAGACACACAACCCAAGAAAAAATGACAGCTTTCCTCAATCAGTTCCTTTCATGACCTTGATTTGAACCTTAATCTGTTTTAACTATGTTTTTTTTATTAGCCATTCAGACTTTGAGGTGATGCTAATTTTCCTGTTTTTAGACTATCAGTTTATAGGGACTTTTTAATGTAACTAATCAAGGTTGATTTATGTTATTTTGGCTATGATTTCTAAAAATTACTGTTTTTTTAAGTATTTGCAGTTTTCTGCATATATCTGTCAAAATGCTACATATGTGGATACCATGCTGTTTCTGTCACATTGTACATAAAACTCTTCTTTTTATTTATAACAAAATAACCATGAAAAATATTATGATATGAAGACTACAAGCCTGATCTTCTAATCTTTACTCATATGAGCAATCTTTTCCTGCAAGTAATACCATTAAAATCAAGGAATACTCAAGAGAGGAAGGCTTTTCAGGATCAGACCCTATCTGAGGTGTCTGGAATAGAGAATAAATATATACTTAAATCTGTCTTCTAAATATTATAAAATGTTGTAGCTGATAACTAGTAATTTTCTTTGCCTATGGCATTAAAGAACAGATTGTGTTACTATGCTTATCTCTACCTTTACAAACAAATACACCAGAAAAATATGTTGAGTAGAAAAAACAGTGCTCATTATCAAATGCTTAATTAGATTTACTACAGGTTTTTGTACTTTTTGGCATAAACTTCAAAACATATTGCTGCATGGTTATTCTTCGAATTCTTTACAGTTTAAAGGAAGCATCTATGTATCTACAATATGTATTGATCTATAGATCTAATGCAATAGTATGTTGTTATTATTATTATAATTATCATTATTTTATTTGCATTATGGTAGCATCTAGGGGCTCTAAGCAAGATCAGGACCCGGTTGTGCAAAGCACTTTACATACAAATAGTAAGAGAATGTCCCTACCCCAAACTGTTAATTAAAAGCACTGCACAGCTATGATCTTTAAAGCTTGGCACATTTGATTAGATTTTCATTGAAACTTACAGATTTGATCCAGTATTTTGAGGACATGTACACGTGTGTCCTAGTGGTTAGAGGGGGTGGGCAGCTGTGAGCTGTATCACATGCCCTGTAGTTATAGGTGTCATTGGAACAATACCAAGAGAACAAACTTTGTAATTGTTCCATGGGCTAAACCTCTCAATGCATGTTCATTAGGGCTGTGTCAATGATGCATTAATATTTTGTTAGAGAACAAACTGATCAAATAATTACAAATACAGTTGTAAATTTGGCAAGCAGAGTTTTTACCTTGAAAAGGGAGAAGATGTTCAGATGCTACAGGGCTGGGCATCAGTATAACCCCCTTGGATAGAAAGATAGATAGACAAAAACTCCATTGATTATTCAATCTTCATCTTATTCAAACTTTATTTCTGCGAAAGAGCAATTCCCCTGCTCCCCACCATCAGGCTGAAAGCGTTGCCATATTTGTGATTACTTAAAGAGCTACTGGCTGATTTGGAAATATGTGGAAGTAGAAAAATGAATGATATATGTAAAAATGGATGAATATCCTTGAATGCTACATTAATTAACACAGCCATATAGTTAGGGTGGTTGGTGTTAAAGAAAAGAATGATGCTTTTTTAATCCGAAACTTTCCCTCCCTCCTCATCTATTTTATCCCCTCTTGTCACTTTCTATTAGCTGATCGTGACTTCTCATCTCTTGCTTGAAGGGTGGGCCAACATATTACTTCGGAGCTGATGTAAGTGACACTCCAAGGATTGGCCGGCAGCAGGTTCAGTAAGAGCAGCTACCACCCAACCCCTGGAGTGTCAGGATGTCATCTCCGTGACATGCCTGGAATCCTCAGTTCATTCTTGAACTGTCTTGTTACAGCCTAATAGCAGTAATGTTTCACTCTAAGTCTGTCGATGGCACGGACTTGACCTCTTCACCCGGTGACGTCTCTCTCTTTTGCTGAGATCCGTACTTTTATTTTTACTGCCGAGTTCTCCTCTTTAATGGAGCAGATGATCTCTTGTAGGCCAGGATTTCTATCAGAGGTGAATGATTGACAATCCTACTGGAGCACGCCGGGAGATGTGTGTGTGCATGTTTGCCATAAGAAAAATCATTTTATGATGCAGTAGCTAGTGCAGGCCAAAGCAAAACCTTTCAAATTGCATCTTATGTGAGTGAATTTAGTGCTTGTGAAAGGTCCTGGACTGAGATTCTTGGACCCTAATTCCGTTCCCTGCTCTTGTTACTTTATGGCAAAAGAGGTGGCAACAGCTTCCTAGGGAACCCCGTTTGTGTAAAGAACCTACCTGAGTGACATAGGGTATCAGAATGGTCCTATAGTATTTCCTCCAGCCCGCAGCATAGCATAGTGTTCGGGGAGGCAGAAATTTTGGGGAAGGAGGAAGCACAGCCAGAGCAGACTGCCACCTGCTTATTCTGGGCTGATGGATGGCTCCATTGGGAGCTGTTGCAGGCATTGTAAGTTAGAGCAACCCTTGGGCTGGCTCTGACTTTTGCTGGGTCCTCTTAGGACCTTGGTGAAACCTAGAACCAGGACCATTTAAATGCTAACATTATCAGGCACAGTTAATCTCTCTCTCTCTCTCTCTCTCTCTCTTTTAAGAAAGCAAAATAAAAAACGTGGAATGAAAACAGTGGGGTATAAATTTCACTATTTAAACATCTGCTTTATCTTATGTTCCATCCGCAATACTTCAGCTATACTTAGTTTATTTAGGTCCTGCTCTGGCAAACATGTAGGTACATGGGTAAATTTATGGGTATGAGTAGTCCTATTGAATTCAGTCAGCTTCCCATAGTTCACATGGCTAAGCAGCTGCAGGATTAGGACCTTTGTAAGCTCTTTGATGAAGCAACCTTTTCTGCCACTGTAAAGAGCCCAGTTTAGTACTATAGAAAAAAATATTCAGCATCCTTGTGTGCATTCTGATTCAATCTATGTGCCATAGATCATTGCATTATCACACAGTATTTGCTCCATAGAACCCTGGCCCCATGAACTGTGCTGGAGAGAAAGCAAATGAGGTGGAGGGTTGCAGGAAAATTACGGATAGTCTCTTGTGTTTAAGAAACTCAGGGGAGCTGGGTTCTATTCTTGACCAGGCCACAGATTCCAGTGTGGTGCTGGGCATGACTATAATAAAGCATACTCAAGAATACCAAATTAAAGTTCCACAGGCAACCTTAATTCTGGTATTTCTTAACTTCTGAGTGTTTGACTTTGCAACCATAATATTGATTTAACATAGTTTTCATAGCTTTTGGGATGTAATTTCCTAGGTTTTTAAAAAGTCAACTGAACCCCCCCACCCCCCAGGAAATTCATCACATGAAACCATATTGACCCTCTCCATGGGACATCAGTGGAGTTGGAACCCAGGACCTTTAGATCCACAGCACAGATATCTACCCCTTGACCTAAAGATAATAGCAGATAGCAGCAGTAGACTGTTATCCCTTATGTGGACAAGTCCCTCGAGGGAAAAATGACACATACTTTGGTGGTGGCTTACACAGTTATTTGTTAGACAACGGAGGAACCTTGGGGATTAGGAACCCTAATATAGGTTCTGGAGGAGAGTGTGATCTAGTAGTTTTAGATAGTACAGCCAAGCACATTGCTTTGGCACATTGATTTCCCTAACCTTAGAAACAACTGAGGTGGTTTTTTTCTGAAATGTAACAAAATAAATAAATAAATTAAAAAAAAAAAAAAAGAAAGACTTACTCAGAGACTAAATATGGAAAATTTCAGCCCAATCAAAGTCTGGCAAAATTGTAAGGAACTGAATACAGGGATTTATAATGGACAGAGTTGGACAACCTTAACTAAAGGTATCACTACAAGCTCCACTACTAATAACTTAGTAGTTGATCCTACACACAGATCTGTGTTCCTGTACAGAGCCCCATTGACTTCACTAAAGCCCCATGGGCGTCACTAGGTTCTACCCAGATATACCTGATTGCATGTTTGGGGAGGGGGGTCTTAGTTTTTGCAATTTATTAGCTTTACATTTGTTGAGTGAACAAAGATTGAATAATTTATGATGATGTCCACTTAGGTACCATATGTCATGGGCCATTGTAAGCGGTGTGTTATTCTGAATATAAACAGAAGCAGAGACTTTAATCAAGAATGACCTGTATGTTAGATTAAGAAAATAATAACAAAAAAAGATGGAAGTAAAGGGGGCATACTATATATATATATATACTATATATATATATAGTGACAATCCATGGAACTTGAACACAGCAGCTCCTTGTTTCTGCAGATAGAAAAGTCCTCAGAGATTTAAAGGGGATACCCACAGAAAACAAGGATATGACATTTACATAGCTAAAAATAACACTCTTTACTGCAGATGCAATTTTTTGGGGACATGCATGCCTCTCCATCATTTAAAATATACATTTGGTTGCAACATGGTTTCTGCCCATCCCCATGAAGTCACTAGAAAATGTTTCTAGAAGGTTGTTTGCGCTATTTTTTATGGGACATTGCAATGGGAAATATTTTATTGTTTATTTTATTTTGGGGAAGAGGAAAGTGAAATTCCCTTTTTAATGGCTGAGAGTTTGTGTGGCTCTTTAAGTCTTCAGCAAATATATTAATTTTACATGCCAAAGTCTTGAGAAGTGTTTGACTGCCCATGGCTTTTGTGCGCATTTCCAGATGGCAGATGCCATTTTGTGTTTTGCATAAACTGACTAAATTTCCTTGCTCTTTGTACATATTGCAGAGGAAACCATTCTCTGCTTTCAATAGGACAGAACAGCTCGTTGGCATCCAAACCAGTTCTGGTCTGGTGATACAAAAAATATTTAAGGGGGAATTCTGAGACCAAGCTGGTGGCAATAAACACTTCATACATTGTAACACAGGGAAAGGGTTTAACAGTTGTATTAGAAATATCTTGAGGGCTCTCCCTAGTGAAGCTGAAATAAACCAGCCAAGGTAACCTCATGGGTTGAAGATATAATTTGATGTATGCTTTTTCCATATTTATTTAAATGGAGAAACATATGTTGTATATGAATGAACATTATTTTTGGTTCATCTTTTTGCCAGTTCAGGTTTGTTCCCTGTGGTGTACTTTGTAGGTCTTTGTTTTAAATACCCCAGTGATGGGGCTTCCACCACATTGAATCTTTTATTCTGTCTGTTTTAGCTTATTTATAGAAACTCGCTGTATTGCTTTTCCAGATCCAAAGATCAAACCAGGATCTTCAGGCATTTACTTTAATTGGAGATGAAGAGAAAAAAAAATAAGAAAGAAGAAAAGTAAAGTCTATATGAGCGGGCATGCAGTGAGTGAAATCCTGGCTCCACTGAAGACAATGGGAATTTTGCCATTAACTTCATTGGGACCAGGATTTCACACATTGCGTGTGTGTCTTCTGTGACTGTTTGCACTGAACTTAATACAAAATGGGCGTCTCTCTCTGTAGATAGCAGAGCACTTAGAAATTTGAGATTTAATGGTGTGGTACCCTGAAAACAAATGCATAACAAGCAGTTACATAGCTAAACACACCATAGTTTCAACTGAATCTCTAGTTTGAGCTTATAATTGTATGTTTAGGTGTTTGGGGTCAGGGAGGGAGGAGTCATGTGTTATTGCCTTAAGAATGGAAATATGTTTCTGTGAATTGGTAAAGTGTGTTAAGTATAAAATGTGGTTTTAAAATAAACTCTTTTCAATTTTTTATATGCTCATTCTGACAACACCTTGCAGAAGAAAAGCAAAACAAATATCCTGCCTATTCTAGAAAGAATACAGAAGTCAGTACTAATTTGTGTTCAAAGAAACTAAGATTATATGTCATGCTGTTAATCAGATTTTTATCATTTTAAGTGGTGTCCAGATATAGTTGAAGTGGGCAGTGTACATAATAACATAATTATGGGTGTTATAATGACGTAACAGCAGCAGGAGCTCGCCTCCTGACTCCTTGGTTTTCCATTCCCACCCACCATGATCTACAGCTATATTTAGTTGTTTTTCACAGTGCTACCTAATGCCGTGGTCCCAAGTATTTTTTTAAGTAAAATAATAGAGATAAGACCATATTGATTTTCCATGAAAGTCAAAACACTGGAACCTTTTCTTGCAGATGATTGTTCTTATTTAATGTTTTTTAAAATTAGGTGTATTATTGTCTTCTGTGCCTGGAGTGCAATCACTCAGGGGTAGATTCTCAAGTGGGGTAAATTGTCCTAGCTTCACTGAAGGCAATGGAACCAGGACCACTGACACCAGCCAAGGAACTGCCCCACACATTTTAAGACAGGTTTATGGATTGTAGAGGAACTGAGACGATTAAATAACTGAGTGGTGTTCGGGGATTTGAATAAAGGAAGTTTTGACTGCTGAATTACTGTACTCTAACAATTCTCAGGCTATCATTTTTGGCACCACTCATCCTTGCGGGATTGCAGTTCCAGGAACACCTGATAAACCACTAATAGGTGAGACCTTCATGTTTATGTAACACTACGGTGACGGAGGACAACAAACCTCATGCCTGTGGTGGACATTTGCCATAGAATCATGGGGTTAGAAGGGAAGTATCTAGTCTAACCTGTTGCCAAGATGCTGGATTTGTTGTGTCTAAAGCACCCAAGAATGATGGCTATCCAGCTTCCTTTTGAACACGTCCAGCGAAGTAGCTTCCACAACCTCCCTAGGCAGTCTGTTCCATTGTCCTACTGTTCTTACAATTATGAAGTTTTTCCTGAAATTTAATCTAAATTTGCTATGCTGTAGTTTGAACCCATTGTCTCTTGTCCTGCCCTCTATGGCAAGAGAAAACAACTTTTCACCATCTTTTTTATGGCAGCCTTTCAAGTATTTGAAGACCACTATCATTTCCACCCTCAAGCTCCTCTTTTCCAAACTAAACATACCCAGTTCCTTCATCCTTTGATCATACGGCTTCAATTCCATCCCTTTGATCATCTTTGTCACTTGCCTCTGGATCCTTTCCAGTTTCTCCACATCCTTTCTGTACGTTGGTGACCAAAATTGGACACAGTACTCCAGCTGAGCCCTACCCAGAGCCGAGTAGAGTGGTACCATCACCTCCCGTGACTTACATGCTATGCCTCTGTTAATGCAACCTAAAATTGCATTTGCTTTTTTCGCAACAGCATCACATTGCTGACTCATGTTGAGGTTGTGATCAGCATGGTGCCATAGTAATGGCTCTTTTGATGCATCCTGATATGGTTAATGTATTACCATGGTACAATGGGCAATTCTCACAACCCAACAATATAGTCTTGAGGTGAACTCTGATCTTGCAGTAGTAAGCTAATTAATAGTATGTAGCCATTTCCACCTTAACCAAAGGCTTATTACTTTTGTCCATGACACTGAACACTGTCCCTTCAGTATGTTTCTAGACACTCCCTTGTATCGCAGAATGACCATTGGATTAAGTTGGTGACTTGCTGAAAGACTAGTTCACTGGTCCTGAAGCCTGCAATGGAAAGTGAGATGTATACAGTGTATTTAACTGTATAGAGAAATTTACTGTTACCAATAAATTCGTACGAAGGAGTCCCAAGCTAGATGAAGCCTTGGACCAGGATTCTTGGCAGGAGGTGGTTGCTTGCCAACTTTACAATTGGTTCATTCAGCACAAGTCAGCAGGGTTGTGTATCTCTGTACCTGTAGTCAAAGCTCATTCGTTCTGTGCAACATAGCTCAGATCTTGTGCAACTACTGATATTTGTACAGCATTTACTTTATAGCTGTGAATATTTGTAAATCTACATTCTGGTGGGAAAGCAGAATTTGACACCTTCACGTTACATTTATTTATTCTAACAATTGCAACTTCTTCTTCCTCTCTGTCAGTCAAGATACTGCACTGTATGTAAAATAGGATGGTTGTGAAAATGTGAGCAAGGATGGAAAGAAGGTGTGTGTGTGTGTGTGTGTGTGAATAGCTTAAAATGATAATTCATTCTTCCTCTCTAAGAATGATTCATTCAGGTTATAACATAACAGATTCATCCCTAGTGTAAATCCATTGATTTCAGTGAAATTGCACCAGGGATGAATTTGCCTCAGTCAGCTCTAAATTTATTTAGATTTAAACAGCAATTAGAAATGTCCATACAAAAAGCTCTAAGTGCCCTAATAGTTAATTAGACTTACAATCACCTAATGATGACCACCCTGCGGCATAAAAGTAATCATATACTGGGAACAAATTAACTCAGCCAGCCAATAAATCAAAGCAGGGGAAGAGCTCCTTTCCCTCTCCCGGGGACTTACCCCCAACATTTACCAAAACACAATCAAAAATGGCTTTTGCAGCATGTTCAGAAGGTGATCAAGCCTGGGCTATTTCAGACCAGGGTGAGGAGCCAGAGCCCCAAGGTGCTCACAAAGAATGTCTTTTCGTCTACCCACTCTCTTTTCTGATGAGGGAGTTCCATCTTGAGTGTCTCTGCTGACCACCTCTGTGGCAGTGTGACATGGGGAGAGAGGAAGTCAAAACCAAAACCTTAAACTCTACCTGGAGACCAGTAGGTTCTCTCGAACCCTGAGAAGAAATGTCATGTGCTCCCAGGAAGATTCCCCACTCAGCAAGCAAGTTGCCACATTTTGTACCAGTTTTTGTCTCCAAATGGATTTAAAGTTAGCCCCAAGTATAGCACATCTCCGTAGTCCACAAAGTAACAAAGGCACGAATAAAAAGCATGAAAGCTCCTAGCCAGGTACAGATGGTAAAATACTGACTTGGCTACAGCTGTAATATGATCAACTAACAGCATCTGGGACCTAAAATCACCTCTTCTTTGGAGGTGACCAGTGGTGGATGCACTTCCAAATCAAATGGACTGATATTATCTCCTTCCACTGCTTCTTCAACCCACCATCACAACCTCAGTCTTGTCTGGACTGAGCTTCAAACAACTCATTCTTAGCCAGGCTCCAGTCTCAACGTGACATTGACCGGGGTGCTGAACCACCTTCTTCCAGATACGTGGGTATCATCAACATAATGAACTACCCCCCATGCCTCCTCACCGACCCTCTGAATGGCAGCTTATATAGGCTGAACGGGGTGGGTGACAGAAAGACACCTGAGTCGCCCCACACTTGAGAGCACTTTGGGAGCAGGAATGCTTGCTCATGATTATCCATTGCAATTTCTCCAAGAGAAAAGAAGGAAGACACTGAAGAGCACACCTGTCCCGCTCTGTCAAGGTCCACAAGAGAGTAAAAAACATCCTGTGGCCAACTGTGTTGAAGGCAGAAAATACATCTAATAACACCAGCCCAGATAGCCAATCTTCACCCACTTCCAGGAGGAGATTATTGGCCAGTGCGACCAGTGCAGTCTTTGTGTCAAAGTGAGGCCTGGACTCAGACCAACAAAGGTGAAGAAGATTGAAATTCCCAGTGGGCCCCATCTTGATATCCTTTCTCAGCAACACTCCCACTCATGGCCAGGATAGAAGGGAGGCTGGTTGAGTGGTGAAGGTACCAGTGTAAGTGTTTGGAGACAGGGGCTCTGTTCTTGGCTGTGCTGTGTTGCCTTGGGGCAAGGTATTGAACCTAACTGTGTCTCAGTTTCACCAACTTTAAAATGGGTGATGATAATATTCCCCTCCCCGAAAAATGTGTGGTGTGTCTTAATTCATAACCAAGAGAGATGCTCAGATATTACAGTGATGAGTGCCATAAAAATGCCTATACATTCTTTTGCCTCATCCTGCAAAGCCCTGATGTCTTCCTCAAGGGGCTTCCACTGACTTCAGGACCAGTCCCCAAATGACTAGTTAGAAGTACCCCTGACAACGTGAAATGGAAAGTCGGACACCTAAATGAATGGGAATGTGTGTGCGGCTCCTGCCACTCCCAAAATATCTTTCGCAGCACTGAAAGCACCATAGTCTTTGGAGCAACAGATGATTGATGGATGATTAATAGCTGATTTGCTGTGCCATTAAAAAAGGATTCATTTTACTTATACACTGTATGTAGAATTAGTTAAGGGTTGCACAGGAAAGAAAGTGATGAGCCATTGTTCCCATTAAATTATAATAACAGCCTTCCTAACTACTGTATATTTATTATATAAGAAAAGGAAATGCCTAGTAAAATTCTGTATAGGTTAATAACACCTTCATAATATAGTCCCTCTTTTCTATTGACTTGAATAGCCCTCCTACTGACTTTTACTGGATTATTAGAGTTAATTACATCAATTGCAATATAATTGATTCTTAAATACTATGTAGGGCCCTCATACAATTATGGAAAAACAAAAGTCATCTAGACATCTCAGATCAAAAAAGATTTGGAATTCCTGCACATTTAATTCCTGATAATCACCAGTCAGTTTGGACATTAAGATTGCAGGGTCTCTTGTTTTCTTTTTGCTAGGTTTTGACAGAATTGATAGTTTTACAACATTTAACTCAGTGTGCATGGAAATATAAGATTAAAGCTACAAATGTAATTTGCTAAAACCGTTACTTCATCTCCCAAAAGTGAAATGTGTTACCTGCCTGTCTATGCTAAAATATAATTTGTACACACAAGCATGCAGAAATATGCATTTATCATTGAAGATTGAAGTCCTTTATCCACAGGTGCAGGAATTCCTGTAGATCTTGCTTGCTAAAGTCACCACAGGCCTTCAATATATGACATGAAGCAGAACTGAACACTGATCTCCAGAGGGTAAAACATCTATGCATTATTTCACTGAGTAACTTTGACATAAAAAAGGTTTCTAAAGGATGGTCCTGTACCCCAGATAACGATTACAAACCATTCAAAAGAAGGTGCTTTCAGATAAACCCTCTGAGGCAGGCTACAATATTATTAAGGAGCAGTTCAACTTTAAAGTCAGTCAGACATAACATTTTTGTGAGCCTGCTCTTGGTCAGAAACCCCTATGGTATAAATGTAGTAGATGTAACTTGATTTTTTTTTTTTTACAGGCTTTGTTACTGCTCTCCAATGGCCTTCTAGGAGCCATGCAGGGTTTTGTATTAGTCAGTTTTCTTTGTGTTTGTGGGTGTATTATGCCATTAAAGTCTCTGCAAGGTAAATTCAGCAGTCTTTAAGTTGCTAAATGAAATGTATTAAACTCAGTTCAACCGGTGTTAAAATGTCAGCCTGAAATTCCCACTATGCGATCCACGAAATCAGGCTGCCTGTGCTTTCATTGGATTTTTTAGTGTTATTATTTTTGCTTTACGTGGCAGACTGCTTAATCCACATCACTTAAACCATCCTGCAGCAGCCTGCCGTCAAAGGCTTCCCCAAGGAAAAATTAAGCACTTACAACAATAAATTATTGAAAGACTACATCTAAGGGCACCATCCACCTTGTTCTCATACCCGCTTTAAGTGTTAAATAAATCATAACATCCTGTTCACCGTGCCGTCAGTAGAGGTTAAATAAGTCACTGCAAATGAGATCCAAATCATAGGACTTAGCGGGCTTCCAAGTTTTTTGTTTGCAAGGAGTAACTACTTCAGGCCTTTTGATCGTTTGGGTCTTTAAGGAAAGCCTTTTTTCCATTCCAACTACTTCCTGTTAATGTGGAAATGAGAGGAAATGAGCATTAAACAGAAGTACGGGCCCACCCTTTTCCAGTCGTGTGCCTAATTTGTCAGGTGTAATATTGGCACCTGGAGGCTTGTTTTGGCTCCTGTTACATCCTTACTGGGGAAGTATCAAAATCCTTGTAACACACAGTGTAGGACTTCAAAGCCTTTTTGTTACACAAAGAAAGAAAGAGGATATCGTCATTAGAAAACGCAGAATTCCATGCCCTCATTAGTTTGTTAAATGTGAGAGAAATGAGCAACAATAACCTATAAACAATGAGAAAAAGTATGTGGCATTTGATTAAGAATATACATTAACATGGAAGCATAGCCATGGTTGTAAGGTAATAATGGCCTCTTTATAAAAAAAAATGTACTTACTTTATAGCAGGGGTCGGCAACCTTTCAGAAGTGGTGGGCCAAGTCTTCATTTATTCACTCTAATTTAAGGTTTCGCGTGCCAGTAATACATTTTAACGTTTTTAGAAGGTCTCTTTTTATAAGTCTATAATATATAACTAAACTATTGTTGTATGTAAAGTAAATAAGGTTTTTAAAATGTTTAAGAAGCTTCATTTAAAATTAAATTAAAATGCAGAGCCCCCCGCACCGGTGGCCAGGACCCGGGCAGTGTGAGTGCCATTGAAAATCAGCTTGTTTGCCACCTTTGGCACATGTGCCATAGGTTGCCTATCCCTGCTTTATAGGAATCTTCATGCTGCTGGGTAAACAAAGGCCCCTGTACATGAAGATGATTAAGCACATGTGTATCTTGGAGTAAATTGAAGGCTATTCACAATCTTAACGTTACACATGCGCTTAAGCATCTTGCAGCCATTGGGGCCCAAATGCTGCTGCAGTGCAAAATATGGTGAACCCAAAGGGACAGTGTCTGATACCCATCAAGAAGAGAAAGGGTATCTTAGTCCGTGAGGAGTCCTATTAAATTCAAAAGCTGTACTCAAGTTGAGTAAGGGTGTCAGTATTTGGCCAGATTTATTAACGATACGCTAAGAGAATAAACCTCTTCACAGAATTTGTTCGCCAGGCTGCAATGCAAATAGATTTAAGCCGCTTTAAATGGTACCTGATACTGAAAATATTCTGAGTGAGCCAAAGTGCAAAATACAGTACTGACCTGAACTGTGAAATGGCTAGGGTTGATTTGGATTTTCAGAACTGATTAACATTTTTGGAGCACAGCAGCTGTTTGTGTGCCATTTCTCTCAGATATGAGCTACAGTTAATTAGTGTTTTGGGGGGAAGGAGTGGAAATAGTGTAGCTAATTGTTATGCTAGTCAAGGTTAATCAAGCCATGAGGGAATACTCTTCTTCTTCTTCTTCTTCTTCTTCTTCTGTACCAAACCAAAATAAATTCCAAAAACCAATGGAGCTCCTTTAATTCCCACATTGATGCAAGATGATATGTACATATCTGTAACTGTTTTGATATAACAGTGGAATGAAAGAAGAGGCTAGGGAAATGCAGCTGCCATGTCAATGTTGGGTAACAAAAGGGGTTATGCAACTGAACATAAAATGAGTATCTCCTCCTGGTTGTCAGGCCTGATTCTGCCACCCTTCATCATGTAGAGTACCTTGCTAATTGAGTAGTTCCACTGATCAGGCCCACTCTTTGTTGCAGAAAGTGGAGAGAGCCAAGTGGCCGAACAACTCCAGTGTGGTTTGGATTTCTCAGATTTCTTGGATCCATTTCAGCTGGATCAATCCAATTATAGTTTCAGACATGAGTATGGAGACAGAATTAGTAACCTTGGCCAATTATCTCCTTTTGGTGATGGCCAAAGGTCTGGGCTTATGCTGAGGTTGTTATCTGCAGCAGTCTTTGACACCATTGACTGGGGGACGTTGTTGACTTGCTGATAGGTTGTTTCACAGTAGCTCTATATTTTCCTTACTAACAGATCTCAGTGAGGGTTGCTGGATAACGGATCATCTCTTCCAAGGACCCTCTCATGTGGGTCCCGCAAGGATTTATTCTGTTAATCCTCCTAGTCAACCTGTATGTGAGACCAGCAGAAGAGAGACAGGGGTGCTTTGTGCTTTGTGCTGTTTGTGCGTTGTAGTCACTTCATATCTCCTTTTCTGGAGAGCCAGGTGGTGCAGTTTCCTTGTGATTCTTGGTGTGAATCTAGATGTGAATGGGCTGGCTGAGTCTCAGTCCAGATTAAATAGAGCTGATGCTGCTTCTTATGGGAAACAATCGGGGAAAAGATCTGAATGGTGGCTATTTTGGTGGAATATGCAGCAGCTGACGTGCTTCCTGGAACAGGTCATTGTGAGCACATTACACACACGCACTAGCCTGGATTCCCTCTGCTTCCAGGTGTTAATTTTAAGGTATAAACCCATGAGATGTTTGCTGACAGTCCCATGATGTGCATTTGAAGACTGGAGGCAGACCCTCACTCCCGAGGGCACTCTATCATAGGTGGAGTTTGTTAGCTTGAAGAACATACTATAAGGCTCATCACACGATCCAAATCTTCACCATTGGCTCTAAATTGAAGTTAGGGGATCTGGTGCGTCTCTGAGCAGACTGATCCACCTGAGTTGTGTTAGAGCACTCGTCTGCTATCATTCATGCTGGGTTGCAAAAGCCACCAGGAGCCAAAACACAGCTGAGGATTGGCTAGTGCAGGCACGTCCTACACGTCCGATTTCCTGTGGCCGGGCTTTCTTTTCTCTGTTATGTTAACAGCAGGAAAGATTAGTGATGCCTGCTGTATGCCCCCAGAGATTATCCTTATATCGGGGTGACCCTTCCAGGTCCAGTTAAACTAGGTATACAGCAAGATTATGCCGGTGGTGAACTACAAAGCAGCCGGAGTTTCTAGCTGTAATTGTGTCATCACCAGTACACCTTGATGCCATGAATTTGTGGAGATAAATACATTGGTCTCTTTATAGGGCAGGGAAAAGAACCTCACACATTTCTCACCGAACACATTAGAAATCTTACAAAATTCCTTTGGAGAGCTGGTTCACTTAGTGGCTGTCAGCATACTGTAAGATATAGCTGTCCATGAGCAACTTCACCTTTTCAGTACATTTCCCGGGATGTCCTTTCCTATTGTGTCAATTCTAGCAGCTCTGTAGAACTCTTAAAGGCTTCAGGGGATCCATGACAGCTATAGTGCTTCCCACCTGCTTGGATTCCTAATGACACTGGGTTCATCCTAGGTCTGCTTCTTCTACGATGTGCCATTTGCAAGGCCCAGGAATGCCAGAATTCAGTTCTTCCCTGCTAATACCTTTCATCAGTCTCTGCTTTGGAGAATTATATACCCGGTCTTGTGCTGGTGCAAATAATATCTGCTTGGTGTCAACACTGGTGTCTCTTGTACTGTAAATACTTAATACGCAGCACAATTATCCCTGCACCTACTGTACAATATTTCCATCTTGATCTCAGGAGAGTAGCAAAATCAATATATCCTTTGTGATATGCAGATGGAAATAATCTCTAGAAGGATGCATTTTGAGCTTTTCCCAGGAAGGATTTATTTGAGAGATGCAGACAGTAGAAAGAAAGGTACAACGAGGGGGCGTATGGGAACATGGTTCTGGCCCTACTGACCTGCTTTGTACTTCTCCTTTGGCCCACAGAAGCTACAAATACAGGTCCTGGAGGCTTCCTCTTGTGTAAAGGGGATTACTGGTGGTATAGAATAGTCATAACAGCTCTATATAGTCCCAATCTTTGCCCCCAGGCAATGCTCAAATTATGGGGAAAATGTAGGGGGAATGGGGTGCTGCATGTCAAGTGGCTTGCGTTAATTTAAACAATAGTGAGAATGGGACCAGAAGACTGAGGTAGCCCCTAAAAGTAGTAAGGGGGCTCAGCCCCTCCCCCCAGCCCCACTGTAATTAGAAGCACTACCCCCAGAGCAGGGCTTGTGTATGTCCCCAGGAGGCCAGGTGAGTTAGTACTCAGGTGGCTAGCCCAAGCTGCCACCCATGCTGTTGCAGACATGCTACTATTTTTAGCACACGAGCGCAATTAGAGCTAGCACCTCTCTGTCTACCCAGGCTGGGAAGCCCCCTCCTAGCTACTGAGTAGTAACACCCTGAGACATGCTCTCAGTTGCAACCGAGGTCTGACTGGACGTCCCAGATTCAGGTTGCGACAAAGAGATGTTAAATCCTTCCCCTTGACCTGAGCGAAGTGCGGAAAGGCCAGTGCCACGTTGGCTCATGCCTTTTCACAGTTATCCTGAAAAAAATCCAGCCCATTTTTAACAATAGGTGTAAGATGCTCTTCTGCAAATAATTAATTAAATACTGCTCACTGTTGATGTCAGACAGGAGCTGAGATTCATTCAGCAGTTAAGAGATTAAAGACACTTTGTTTGAATTAACTTTGAACGTTCTTGTGTGTTTGATGTTACAACTAGCGTTGACAGAAAAATCTGTAACTGATATTGTGTTCACTGAATTTTGATGCTTTTTTCCTTTTGCTAACAAATCTCAGATCTATCAATTAAACACCATTATTCTCAAATATCTTTGAATTTATTTTCCCTCTGTTAATACGGCTGTGAATATTCACCATTTGTGCTTTAGTTAGTTATTGGATAGTTTCACATGTCACATGCTTCTGTTTTTGTGCACTGATTCAATGACATATGTAGCTAACCAAAACAAGTGAATGTATAAATCAAAATTCATGTTGGGTGAATATTCAAGCGTTCAAGCTTAAATTTGGCTGTGAATAAGAATTCTTGTGATTTTAGCTCCCACTCACAAATGCATGTGGAAAGCAACCCTAAAAAGGTCATGACCATGCTCAACTGAATTCAAGGAAATATTATTGGATCACTTTTTCCTCTATTTCTTCAGTTCTGGTCACAGTCTTTAAGATATCTGGATGCTGTGTGAATGCTAGTTTTAAATATAATCGTTTTTGCTTGGGAGAAGAAAATGTTTTTAAATGTTTTAATTTATGGGAGCCTGTTTTAGCCAGGCTCCTGTTGCTGCGTCAGGTTGAACCAAATGTTGGTAGTAATTAAATCAAGTTCCCCAAGAGTAGCAGCAGGAGACTGGGAACTTGCAGTGAATGTGAGCATTTTGACTGCAAAAATGCTCCCTGGCTGTAACGGGACCTGGATTGTGTCATTACTTAGGGCCATTGCAAATGATGGGGACAATGCAAGGAGCCTTCACCACTTCTTTGCTTGGCCTGTGTAAGCACCAGCAGAATTGTAGCCCCTGTATTCATAGTGGTGCTGTGACTGTTCCCTCCTACTCCCCTATGGCTACAGGGTGCTCCAAAGTGGCAGGAAGAATGTGGCACCTGGATCCACACCTGCTACACAGCAGGCATCCGAGCCGGCTGGCTACTTGAGGAGTAGTAACCAGCACCTTGCAAAGGGGTGTCATAATGCAGGTGCAACCTCTGAGCATCCAGGAGAAACCTCTTGGTGTTCCTTCTAGGTCAAGGGAGCTCTCCGCGATCCCTTACTATGAGCTGTGCCTTATGATCTAGCCCGTAGTTATCCAAAGGAATGTAGTATCTGTTTGCACTAATGTTATGTGAAAGCATCCTCACCTCACACCATCAAAAACTGCATTGTCACAAAAACTGCATTGTCATTGCAAAAACAAAAGCTAATTTAATAATAATATTAATAATAAATAATAAATACTTAATACTTAATAATAATGTTATGAGTGACTTGGGTTAAATCACATTGAAACTGGGGTGTGTGTCTGTGTAGACACTGCCCTTCATTATGGATAAATGTAAATAAAATTAAGCTCCTTTATAGAACCAAGTAGCTGAAACAATAGTAGCCTCCACTCAAAACGCAGATACAGTTACCAACCAAAACAGAGGTACATGCAAGGCATATGTTAGCAGAGGGGGTTTGCTGGGTAGTGTTTGATGGCTGTCCCTGCGAGAGAAGCAGGAAACACAGCAGAGAAGCTGAGACAAGCAGCAGAAAGCCATGGACGCTGTCAGAACAAGGACCGGGAACGTGGCCCTGAGAAAAGGCTGGAGAGACATTTTGGGCTCAGTGCTGGCTGCAAAAAAGCTTGGATCTGTGAGCAAAGAAACTGTCCCCTGCTGTTTGATTGCTGCTATGTCCAGGGAAACTGGGCTTTGTACATTCTTCGTAAATAAAGATCCAAGAAAAACCCGATTCCATCCAAGTTTCTCCTCCTCACCGAAACAATCAGCTAGACTCCAAATTTTTGCTAGCCATTCAGGTTGAGAAGGGGGGTAATAATAATAATATATGCTGCACTAATATAACACCTTTCAACCAAGGATCTAAATGTGCTTCAGAAGCATTAAGGTCCAGATCTTTTGCTGGTGTAAATTGGCCCAATTCCACTGAAGCTGGACCCATTTACAAAAGTAGAGGATATGCCCATAATTATTTAAGCTCTATGACACCTGTGTAATATAGCTATACTGCAGTGCCCTCCCCATTTTACAGATGGGAAAACTGAGGTACAGGATGGCTAGGATCACTAAGATCACACATCAGTCAGTGGCAGAGTCTTGGCTCCCCCTCTCTTGCTCTATCATTGTTAATGTTTATTATCTATACTGTGATATCACCCAAAATGTGCTAGGTGCTCCTCAAACAGAGGAAGGCACAGTTCCTGCCCTGCATATGTAAATCTACAAAGATGAAAACAAACGAAAGGTGCTGGAAAGGAATACAAGCAAAGGGCCAGATTCTGCCACTCATAGGTTGAATAGTAACTTGCTCATTGTGCCAGATCCGGCCACCCTTGGTCATGGCAAGTAGCACCTTACTCCAGGTGTAGTCCCCATCGTGAGCAAGGGTGACAGAATCTGACCCACTGATATCAGTGGGACTATTCCTGGAGCAAGCTGCTACATCATGTGAACAAAGGGGGCAGAATCTGGTTCCAAGTGACCAAGGTGACATAAGGCATATGTCTTGCTAGTTACACATTTGTTAATGGTCACCTCCTTCGCCATTCAACCCTCCACGCAAACCCAAGCCTCATTTACTGGGTTTTGTACACCATCCCTGCAACCTCTGACCCCTTTTTCTCAGCATAGGGCAACCACAAGATAAATACATTAAGTAAATCAGTAGATGACTTAGTTTCCTAATAGATGTCACGGAAGAAACCTGTCTTCAAGAGGCTTTAGAATGCGGAGAGAGGAGCGACTTTACAGAGCGACTCAGGAAGGATGTTGTCTGCACAGAGGGTGGCATGGTAGAAAGTGTGAAGACAGATGTAGGCGAAATAGAGAAATGGAGCCTCTGGACGCCCATCTCTGGTGAAACAGAGGAGATGGGTGAAGGCGATAGGAATTGACAAGGGCGAATAAGAAGGAAGGGACAAATTATGCAGGGCTTTGAATATGAGGACAAGAAATTTGTATTTTATGCCTTAGAGAAGAAGGGTGCCAGGTAGCTATTAGACAACATGGTGATTTTACTGGAAGTAATAAGCAAACAGGTTTGTGGTGAAAATGGTGAGTTTTCATCTTTGGGAAGAGGTATAAAAAGTGTCATTTTTGCTCATGGCAAAATCTTCCTATTTTCAGAGAGAAAAATGATCTCATGAAATGGTGATGTTTTTACTCTCTTGCAACTAGTGAATTCTGCAAAATTTAGGGCTTGATCCTGTGAGGCACTAAGTGCCCCCTGCAAGATGCTCAGTACCCCCCCAAGCCACCATTTCAGTCAGTTCATGCACCTCCCAGGATCATGCCCTTATTGAATTTTGCAAAGTGTGTGCACGTGTGTGTGGGTGCACGTGCACATGTGTGAAAGAGAGAAAGAGGGGGAGCAACATTACCATTTTCACTACAAAAATTGGTGCAGCAAAACCCAAAAAATCTTCCCTTTAACAAAGTCAGAGAGCCTCATAAAAACCTGCGGGCATATCAGTTTTTGCATGCAAATATTTATCAAGTAAAAATGGAGACTTTTCCACAGCTCATAGTTCTGGGCCTCTCCTGTGGAGAAACTGCCAACTGAACATGCATGTTGGTTTGGCATCTGGACAAAAAGCTCCCAGAAGAATAGAATGAAACCACCAAACTTGTTTCACTTGTGATCCCGTTTTCATAAAGCTGGTGAAAGCCTGCTGAACTGACCCTTCCATATGAGCTCTGTTGTTTTCAAAATGCCATTTGGAAAGACCCCCCCTCCGCCCCAGTTTTATCACTTTTGCAGGAGGCAGCCATCCATCAGCAACAAACCACAATGCTGGTCTTGGCTGGCTGAATGCAGTCAGCAGCTGCGCTGTTCCAAGTTCTGGGCAAGCCACAGTTATCCAGATTCCCACTTGTCCTATGTCTTCTGCCTCCGTTGCAATGCAGCATCTTAAGCTAGAAGGACCACTAATTGACCAGTCTGGATAGGTTGCCAGAACTATAGTACAGTCGGTTCCCTATCCCCAATAGCCCGTGCCTGCTCCCATTTCACTACCCTTCAGCCCTCCTGATCCAAGGCTCATGACATATTCCAAGTCCTCCTTGCATTAAAGATTCGAATTCGGCATGTGGTATGCTGTGCTTTTCCAGCAGGCTGCCTTTTGTTATTATTTTTCAACCAAAGGGAATGTTCAGGATGGTATGTTCTTTCTTCAGTTATTGCAGATAACTAAAGTGTAAGCCAAGAAAGCTAAAGTCAGATTTTCATAATACCAAACATCAGACGAAATCTTTCTCTTCTCCAACAATTATGCTGAAAGACTTACAAGCCCGGAAATAAAAAATGCAATTCCCAGTTTTAAAAAATGAAGCAGTGTTATCCTACAGGCTAAGATAAGAATGTGATTTGAGTTTGCGTTAGCTCATTTCTTCACTGTGTTGCGCTGAGACGATTGTTCAAAGAAATTGTGCTTTTGGAAGGAAAAGGTTAAAGTTTGCTACTGATATTCATCAGGAGATGGATATTTAATCTTTAATCTCTTGTTCTAGGCCCCTACTTCGGATCAACTCATTATCCCGAATAAACGATGTGTCATTCCCATTATTTATGTTTCACTGCAGCCAAAGTATCTGGACCTCGTTTTGGTAAGCACCATTCATTTCGACCCATTCAGTATTAATCTCCCTGCTAACATCTTTCCTGTCCTATGTGCTGTCCCCTATTTGCTTTTATGTTTTCCGCAGTGTTTATAGAAGGATAATCTTTTACAAAGCAGACAGAATTTTTGTGTATAAACTGCTCTGTTTGAATGCCTCATTGATATACCATCTAAACTGAAGTGTTCAGCAAGATTAGTGCATCCACTGAACTGGGTAAAAATATGGGAACTGCTCCTTTCTTTATAGCGAAAAAGGGTGGCTAATGATGCCATCTTCTTTTAAATAGGATACTTTTAGCAGATGGACTGAGAATATGAATACATTCAACAAATAAAAAATAATCAGCAAAGGAGGTAGCTTATTGTGCTGAATAAAAGGAAAAGAGGGAACAAACTACATAGATAATGTAAAGACTAGGAGCCAGATTCCATCTCAGTGAAACTGATGTATATCACTGCAGAATAACTCAATTGAAATAAAAGAAGTTGCTAATTTTTTACCTACTTGTAAGTGAGATCAGAATCTGTCCTTTATAGCTTAAACACAGATGACTTCAGCTAGGGCAGCGGTATGTAAGGCTCTGGAATGCAAATGATACATTTTTTTAAAGGGACAAAATTCTAGCTTTTGAAATGTACATCGCTGATGTCAGGTGGCACTGACAGGCCATCTGTGATGCAGACACTTTCTGTTTAAAGAACACAATAGGCAAGTGAATTTTTGCCCATATTCCAACATTTAGTCGGGAAAAATCCAAAACAGACATGTGGTAGTATCATTTGAATGGCATAGATCCTTAAATACATTTGTCACTTTGTGTACTTGCCAGATATGTTTTGAAGATCTAAACCATCAAAACACTCCAAATTTTACCCATCACCACTCTGTCAACATGTAGCACTGTTTAGTATTTTATTTTTGTTAAATTATACTATTGTTGTCCATCTATTATGACATAAACTAGGATTTGTGCCCTTGCATTTAAATGAAACGAACACTGTAAGAAATAATTGAAAAATGTTCAGAAAGTGTCGCAATTCATTTTCACCGTTAAGTGGTGTAGGGCACATGGGAAAAAGTATAGGAAATGCAGTGACTGCAAGAGGTGGACTGGGCACCTGTAGACATCAGCTTCAAACGAGGCTCACTCAGATATTTCCAAGATACTAGACATTGAGCCTAGTTTTATGGAATCCCTGACAGCTGTGGGTGGTTTAGAGAGGACAGTTATCTGGAATTCTCCTTTTGTCATTTTTAGTTCACTTCTCCCATTTGAAGGTCCCATGTCTAACTGACTTGTACTGCTAGCAAGGAAAGACTGAATGCTGCTATTGCTGGAGTCTGTCAACACCACTACTGGGTTAGTCAGAGCGGTATGATGCCTGGGGAGAGAGGTACCAAACATATTCCCAGCCTCTGATCCCCATATGGCAGCTTACTGAGTTGTCATTGGACCGTGGAGGTAGCCCATAACATATGATAGATAAGTGATCCTGGGAAACTAATTGGCTCAGAGGGCTTTACGGGGATAAGGACTCTATCACCCCTTAAGTCATTGGCTATGATTCAGCCGACATTGACTGAGAGAAAAAGTTGTCACACCCTAACTGCTGTTCAGTAGCCTCTGGGTAATATCTTTGGTGTTCTCTGTGCAGAGGATAAACTCCATGGCCCTGGAAGGTTTGGGCTGCTGGGGAAGGATTGGTCTTAAAGAAATTGTTGTGGAAATGTTTATTTTTATTTGATTATAAAAATATAAAAAGATGCTGATCCTGTGTTTTGGTTTCCCTTCCACAATTAATTCCCTCAATAAGTTCAAAATGTATTGCTTAGCCCACCAACAAATGCATAAATATACAGCAGACAAAATGTGGCAATAAACCCCCTTTACAGCACACCCTGGAACCAACCCATTTCCGAAATAGCCAGGAAAATAGGTGTCCCTTCCCGCATGTGCAAAGGTTAACAAATGTGGAGGGTTTTTTGCAGGGAGGAAGGAGTAAATTGCAATGTGGATGATGTCCTACCAGTATCTCTCTCATATTCACATGAAGAGTTTGAGCACTTCCATGAACCTCAGCAGTGACAATATGGCCCAGGTGTCCTTAGTGATGATGGGCTAGATCATGATTTGGTCTACATTTGAACTCTACCCTTCTACACATCTGTGTATGCTACTTAGATCTTGGGCCCTGGTGTAGTACCAGCATCCTCTTACTCCCACCTTGAGGCAGGTAAGTGAAGAATGGGTAGGGTGACCAGATAGCAAGTGTAAAAAATTGGGACAGGCAGTGGGGAGTAATAGCTGCTTATATAAGAAAAAGCCCCCAAAATCGGGACTGTCCCTATAAAATCGGGACATCTGGTCACCCTAAGAATGGGTGTGGGAATGGGTGGAGGACAGTGATCAATTGTTCTCCATGTCCACCAAGGGTGGGGCAAGAAGTAATCAGCTTAGTTTACATTAAGGGAGATTAAAGTTGGATATTATAGAACTTTCTAGCTATGAGGAGAGTTAAGCACTGGGACAGGTTACCTAGGGAGGTTGTAAAATCCTTGTTATTGGAGATTTTTAAGAACATCCTAGACAGACAGCTATCAGGGATGGTCTAGGTATACTTAATCCCTACTCAGTGCAGGGGGATGGCCTTGATGACCTCTTGAGGTCATAAGAACATAAGAATGAATGGCCATACTGGGTCAGACCAATCGTCCACCCAGCCCAGTACCCTGTCTCTGACAGTGGCCAGTGTAGATGCTTCAGAGGGAATGAACAGAACAGGGTAATTATCGAGTGATCCATCCCCTGTTATCCAGTACCAGCATCTGGCAGTTAAAGGTTTAGGGAAACACAGAGCATGGGGTTGCATCCCTGACCATGTTGGCTAACAGCCATTGATGGACCTAGCCTCCATGAACTTATCTAATTCTTTTTTTAAACCCAGTTATACTTTTGGCCTTCACAATGCCCCCGTCAATGAGTTCCACAGGTTGACTAAAGAAGTATTTCCTTATGTTTGCTTTAAACCTGCTGCCTTTTAACTTCATGGGTGACTCCGGGTTCTTGTGTTATGTGAAGGAGTAAATAATACTTCCTTATTCACTTTCTCCACACCTTTAATGATTTTATAGACCTTTATCTTATCTGCCCGTAGTCATCTCTTTTCTAAAATGAACAGTCCCAGTCTTTTTAATCTCTCATCATATGGAAGCTGTTCCATAACCTCAATCATTTTTGTTGCTCTTCCCTGTACTTTTTCCAGTTCTAATATATCTTTTTTTGAAATGGGGCAATCAGCACTGCATGCACTATTCAAGGTGGAGGTGTATCATGGATTTATATAGTGGTTAGGGTTATTAAATGATTAAAAATATAATCACAGTTAAACACGAGATTAAAAAATGGTTGCGATTAATCATGGTTTTAATTGCACTGTTAAACAATAGAATATCAATGTAAAATTTTTATAAATATTTGTGGGGTTTTTTTTACATTTTCAAATATATGGATTTCAATTACAACACAGAATACAAAGTGTACACTGTTCATCTATGTTATTATTTTTATTAAAAATATTTGCACTGTAAAAAAGATTAAAAATTGACAGGTCAAAGCATGAAGGGGCATATGAATGTTTAGTATATCTGGCACGTAAATACCTTGCAATGCCAGCTACAACAGTGCCATGCGAATGCCTGTTCTCACTTTAGTGAACATTGTAAATAAGAAGCAGATGGCATTTTCTCCCATAAATGTAAACAAACTTGTTTGTCTTAGCGATTGGCTGAACAAGAAGTAGGACTGAGTGGACTTGTAGGCTCTAAAGTTTTACATTGTTTTGTTTTTGAGTGCAGTTATGTAACAAAAAAAAATCTACATTTGTAAGTTACACTTTCACGATAAAGAGATAGCACTACAGTACTTGTATGAGGTGAATTGAAAAATACTATTTCTTTTGTTTATCATTTTTACAGTGCAAATATTTGTAATCACAAATAATATAAAGTGAGCACTGTACACTTTGTATTCTGTGTTGCAATAGAAATCAATATATTTGAAAATGTAGAAAAACATCCAAAAATATTTAATACATTTCAATTGGTATTCTATTGTTTAACAGTGCAATTAAAACTGTGATTAATCACAACTATTTTTTGGATCTATTTAATTTGTTTTGCATTAATTGCTTGAGTGAACTGCGAATAATTGACAGCCCTAATAGTGGCTTTATGATATTTTCTCTCTTATTATCTATCCTTTTCTTAATGGCTCCTAGCTTTCTGTTAGCTATTTTGCACATGGAGCAGATGTTTTCAGATAACTATCCACAGTGACTCCAAGATCACTTTCTTGAGTGGTAACAGCTAATTTAAACTCCATCATTTTGTATGTATAGTTGGGGTTATGTTTTCCAATGTGTATTACTCTGCATTTATCAGCATTGAATTTCATCTGCCATTTTGTTGTCCAGTCACCCAGTTTTGTGAGATCCCTTTGTAACTCTTCACAGTCTTTGGACTTAACTGTCTTAAGTAATTTTGGTATTGTCTGCAAAGTTTGCCACCTCTTACTGTTTACCCCTTTTTCCAGATCATTTATGAATATGTTGAACAGCACTGGTCCCTGTACAGATTTTTGGGCGAACCTACTGTTTACCTCTCTCCACTGTGAAAACTGACCATTTATTCCCTCTTTGTTTCCTATCTTTTAACCAGTTATTGATCTATGAGAGGACCTTCACTCTTATCTGATGATTCCTTACTTTGCTTAAGCCTTTGGTGAAGGACCTTGTCAAAGGTTTTCTGGAAGTCTATGTACACTGTATCCACTGGATCACCTTTGTCCACATGATTGTTACACCCTCAAAGAATTCTAATAAATTGGTGAGGCATGATTTCCCTTTACATAAGCCATGTTGACCCCCAACATATCAAGTTGTGTCTGATAATTCTGTTCTTTACTATACTTTCAACGATTTTGTATCCAATTTGTCCAAATATTTCCGTAAATGTGGCACCCAGAACTGGTAATGATACTCTATCAGTGCAGAGTAGAATACAAGAATTACTTCTCGTGTCTTGCTTACAACACTCCTGCTGTTATATCCCAGAATGATGTCTGCTTTTTTTGAAACAGTGTTACACTGTTGACTCATATTTAGCTTATGATCCACTATAACCCCCAGATATCTTTCTGCAATACTCCTTTCTAAGGCAGTCATTTCCCATTTTGTATGGGTGCAATTGATTGTTCCTTCCTAAGTGCAGTATATTGCATTTGTCTTTGTTGAATTTCATCCTATTTACTTCAGACTATTTCTCCAGTTTGTCCAGATCATTTTGAATTGTAATCCTATCTTCCAAAGCACTTGCAACTCCAGGTTGGTATTGTCCACAAACTTAATAAGTGTACTCTCTTATCTAAGTATCAGAGGGGTAGCCGTGTTAGTCTGGATCTGTAAAAGCAGCAAAGAGTCCTGTGGCACCTTATAGACTAACAGACGTATTGGAGCATGAGCTTTCGTGGGTGAATACCCACTTCGTCGGATGCACCACTACATGCATCCGATGAAGTGGGTATTCACCCATGAAAGCTCATGCTCCAATACATCTGTTAGTCTATAAGGTGCCACAGGTCTCTTATCTAAATCATTTATGAAGATATTGAATAGAACTGGACCCAGGTCCGATCCCTGTGGGACCCCACTCGATATGCCCTTCCAGCTTGACTGTGAACCACTGATAACTACTCTATAGTCTTCCCCTTCTGGAGTATCTAAGTCTTTCCGTAACTACAATCTCAGGCAGTCTTCTCATGCACTGCCCTTATGGTGCCGCTTCCCCAGTGCACTGTAGGGGAATCCAGGCCCACCCACTAATCCAGTTTCCAGTCCAGGGACCCTATACCTGGCAACTGTGTCTGCTTTCCCTCAGACTCTGTTGCTTCTTTCCTGGACTCCTTCCTACAGCTTCTGGTTCCTGCCGCCCCCTCCCCCCCATGCCAGTTGTACCGCCTCAAACTCCCTCCTTCCAGGGAGTAACTACAGAGTAATAAACCCGGTAGCCTCAAAGACACCTCCCGACTCCCAGGGAGTGACTGCAGCCCACTTCTCTGCAGTCCCTTTCTACTGCCAACATCCTGGCTTTATAAACCAAGCCCAGCTACTCCCCCAGCTGGACTTCATCAGCAAATGATGCCTTAGCACGCCCTGGTTTTCCTAACGGTGCAGCCTATGGGTTAATTGGACTAATTTACCCCTTCAGGCCTTGTATAGGGTGGATACCTCATCACAATCCACTTTAATAAATCCTCCCCATAGCTGTCTCTATCCAAACCGTGTGCTCCTCTGTACCTGTTGGCTTTCCCCCAGCCCTTAGTATGAACACTTCTTTACGACCTTTTAATATTACATGCCAGCAATCTGGATTTGTTGTGGTTTAGGTGGTTTAGGCTCCTCCTTTCCCCAAAAGGTTCCCCAATTCCTAATAAATCCAAATCTCTCCTCTGAACACCACCGTCTCATCCCTGCAGTTCTGCCTGTCTAACTGGCCCTGCGCATGGAACTGGAAGCATTTCAGAGAATGCTACAATGGAGGTCCTCGATTTTAATCTCTTACCTAGCAGCCTAAATTTGGCCTCCAGGACCTCTCTCCTATCTTTTTCTATGTCTTTGGTACCTATGTCTACCACAAGCACTGCACATAAGTTTATCTAGATGCATGGGCAGCACATAATGGAGGCTGGCAGAGCCTAAGCCTCCCCAAACCTTGCACCGCTGGGGGCAGCAGTGGCAGATTACCGCACAAGCCCATGGGGCCCATGCCCAGGGGACCCGGCCAATTTGGGGTCCCTGGAAAAATCTCCCCCCACCACAGTCCCAGGGCTGGAGGAGCCCTCATTCCTTGTTGCAGTGGCACAGAGCTTTTCTGGTCTTGGGGCCACAGGGGGTGGTGGTGGAGGGGAAATGAGTAAGCGGGGGGAAGAGGCGTTGTGGGGGCGGAATGGGGGCATGGCCACAGGGAAGGGTAGAATGAAGTGGGGCCATGGGCGGGGCCACAAGTGGAAGGGGCGGAACAGGAGAGGGGCTCTGGGCTCGGTGCTTCGGTCAGGGTCGAGATCTATGCTGTGGTCCTGGCTGGGGCCAAGCTTTCAGCCCTCTCCATGGCCCCGACCAAGCTCTCAGCTCCCCCCCCCCCGCACCCCTTGCCGGCTGGAGCCACGGCGAGGTGAGAGCGGGAAGCAGGGTCTCAGCTGGAAGAGGCGGGACAGGGGACTAGCCTCCCCAAGGGAAAGCTTCACCTGCCGCCCATGTCTAGATGTCTGAAGAAGTCCGCCACCTTCACACCTGGCAGGCAATTTTTAATAATCAAATCTCCTATTACCATTACCTGTCTCTTCCTAATAACAGGGGTACCCTCTGTCAGAAAGGTATTCTCAGTGTGCGAGGATACTACAACATCATCTGCAATGAGGGTCCCAACTATGGGATAATTTCCCTCCACTCCAGCTTGATGTTCTCCTTCCCTGAGACTTTCATCTTCCTCAACAGCACAGAGGCTGTCAGACTGTGGGTAGGACAGCTGTACTGTGTCCCTGAAAATCTCCTGTATGTACCTCTCTGTCTCCCTTAGCTCCTTCAGTTCAACCACTCTCATCTCAAGAGCCCATACTAGTCTCTGAGGGCCATGAACTGCTTGCACTGAATTCACATATATGCCACCTGCCCACAAGGCAGGTAATTATATATGCTGGATTCAGTGTAATAAACTGGATAGTTCCCACACTTCTGCTGGACTTCCACCTGCATTCTTTTTACTCCTGCAGGGTTTTCATTTGTTTGTTTGTTCATTGTGTGGGGTTTTTTTTCAGGGCGGGGAGTTGGATTATTGGCCTAAATTTAGAGAATATTTGCATCAAGTTCTCTTGCTACCTTCCTAAACTCCCTCACAAAAATCCTCTGTTTGCTGCTCCTATTTGCTAGCTCTTCTGGTCGCTTACCACCTGGCTTTTTAAACCCCTGTTCTCCCTGAGTTAGCCACACCCGCTTGTCAAGGGATCCTAAAGCTCCATTCTAGCCCTACATTTCTATGATTTCTATGATTATTTCCCACTCCCAATGCACCAGCCAGCTCTGCTGAGCGGACACAGGGGGTGTCGCAAGTGTGTGGAGTTGGTGTCATTGCTGTGTAAGGAAATGGGATGTGCTGCCGCAAACAAAGGTCATCCTGAATTTTGGAAGCTGGGGTTCTGGATTGCAGAGGCCAGAGCAGGATTTGGCTGGCTGTAGCTTAGAGCAGCCGCTTGCTGCTGTGTCGTATAATGTTTAAACAAAAATAATGGTGTTAAATACAAGCTCTCCATGCCTTAATAAGAACAACCCAGCGACTTGCTGCTGACTTAGAATGGGTGTTGTGCTGCTGTTGTGACTCCCATATCTACTCCTGGATTGGGGCAGTTCAAGTGTTAAGTTTTCTCAGGCCTATATCTAACTGCCCTAAAAAACATAGTGTGTATGGTGGGGGTGGTGAGGGGGAATCAACAACAGAAGATGTATTACATCATCAGAACTCTCTCTGGATAGAAAGTTTTTCAAAGTTCTGCAGGAGGTGATAGTGCATCTTCAGAGCACTATGACAGCTCAGCCCCATCTCCTTCAAACATGAGTGGCATGGAAGCAGTTGGAGATATTAATTTTTTACAATGTGTTGTAGACATTTCAGCAATATATCTTCTGGTGTAAAGGTGTGGAGGATCTAGATGCTGAAGTGATTAATCTCACTCCTCAACAAAAGGGATTTCCCACATTTATATTGCTCAGAAATAGCCCTCGGGAAATTTATGTGAGCTCTTAGCAAACTAAGCAGCCATCAAATGTTAATCAAAAACATGCACTTGATAACTGTAATATATATTTAAAGTACCAGATAACATTAACATTCCAGTGGGGCTAGTCAAAGACCTATAAAAATCAATGTTAAAGAGACACTGTCAAGGTTGACAGGTTCAAAACGTAACCTATCCTAAAACTAACATTTTATCTTTAAATTTCCTTTTGATACAAAAAAATCTGCCAGGACTCCAAAATAAGTGGTGCAATATGGCTGAGATCTCTAATGCCTGCCTGGGTGACCCCAAGATAACGGGGGACTAGATTGTCCTTCATTGCATACATTGCTCATGAGGTCTATCTTGACCTGCCTCCACACAGCCACCTCTTCAGAATGGTCCTCCTTCCTGGGGTCCCACATTTGTG
The DNA here is from genome assembly GCF_002925995.2 of Terrapene triunguis. Classification (NCBI taxonomy): domain Eukaryota; kingdom Metazoa; phylum Chordata; order Testudines; family Emydidae; genus Terrapene; species Terrapene triunguis. The sequence continues at coordinate 5,946,456 of NW_020664613.1, read as the reverse complement.
TCTGGAGAGGGAATAGGTTTGGCTGGGTATGAGGAGATGGCACATCATCTTCCCTACCCCCAAGCCGGGCAAGGAATCAATAAAAAAAGAAAACAGGAGAATCTCCCTTAAACAAGACTTTCAGGGGAAGCCATTTGTTTGGGATGACCTAACAGTATGGCTCCATTGGAGGGTGCAGGGGCTTCAAGAGACAATGTGGCAATATAAGCCTTCCCCATGCAGATAGTCCTTTGCCTCATGTGGATCCTCAAGCTCTGCTGGGCTTGGAAGCGAGACCCTGTGATTCTTCTGCAGAGGTGTGTGTGTGTGTGTGAATCTTCTCATCCCCAATGGAAGAATTCAGATGAAACTCCCCGATGGGTCTCATTTTAGATCTACCAGCCTTGACAGTTTCATTTTAAGAGAATGATATAGAATATTTGTCACAGATACATTCTCAGTGCACACAGATACCATGGTAAAAGACACAGTATAAATATCCAGACAGCCAAATAGCTGACTATTCCAATAGCTGTCTGTCCCTTCGATCATTGTGTAAAACTAAAGCAGGAACCTTTCACATGTCTTCTGTTCCCCCTTATATTGGGCAACACCTTACTCCACAAGTTGTACCACTGATTTCAGTGAGACAATTTGTGAAGTAAGGTGCTATTCAGTATGGGAAAGGGGATCGAAATCTGGTCCTAAGAAGCAAACTTTTCCTTTTATTAAGCTGTGTAAGAACAACTGTGCAATCTGCAACAATTCTCTAGCTATACTGGATGCTGCATTAGGCTTTACTTTTAATGATTTTGCAATAAAGTTAATTATAAAATAATTATATTTTAAACTTGTGGTCACCTCCTGTTAAATATAAATATTAGCTGAGTTCATATAAATACTATTGCACCATCAGCTGCTTGCATTGCACTCAGAAGAGAAGTTCTGCTAGGTTTGATGTACTTTTCTTCCTAGATTCACAGACTAATAGATTTTAAGGCCAGAATGGACCACTGCAATCATCTAATGCGGGGGTTCTGAAACTGGGGGTCGGGACCCCTCAGGGGGTCGTGAGGTTATTACATGGGGGGTTGCGAGCTGTCAATCTCCACCTCAAATCCCGCTTTGCCTCCAGCATTTATAACGGTGTTAAATTAAAAACACTTTTTTATATATTTATAAGGGGAGGTCGCAGTCAGAGGCTTGCTATGTGAAAGGGGTCACCAGTAAAAAAGTTTGAGAGCCACTGATCCAATGTATGTGTAACCCTTCTGCCAGGTAGAGTCAGCAGCAACAAGGGCCAAGTTCAATATTTAGGAGTTCCTTTTTAACAATAAAACACAGAAGTGGCTTCCAGTAATCTAGGAAAATTACACCCCGGGTGCCTCTAAGAGGCAATACTTCCCCTCTCACAAGCACTGAGTCTGTGTTTAGAAAAGAAACTTTTAATAAAAAGGGGAAAGTAACCCGGCATTAACTTGGGAAAACACCACAAGCATGCTTCAGAAGCATATGGCCATGAGCAAAACACCCACGCCATAGTACACTGGGCAGTGTCCTTTGCCTTAGGCTCTCACCTTACAGTGCGAAAGTCCAACAAACAAAAGTTCCTCTCTCTTTTTCTCCCAATGACTGTAACAATCAAAGTCCAGTTACTTGGATGAGGCAGCTGTTCTTCATTTCTGCTATTGTTTATCTCCCTTCCTCTTACAGGTCTAATTTTCTTCCCCGTCTCTTTCAATCAGATGGCTTGCTAGCTGTATATGGAGGCTGTGACCTGCCAAGGGAAAATTTCTCAGGTATCTAGATAAGTTTTAGAGATTGCAAGGTGGATAACATTTTATTGCAGGGAGAGAAGGGAGGCTGCATTGGCTCAGCAGATTGGTAATGGGATACACAGTATTTCAGCTCTAAATTGTCAGTTTGGAGGTGAACGCAGGATAGTAGCAACTGACAGCTATTAGCGTCTGAAGGCTGCTGGTGGCCTGTGTGAAATGAGCTCATGTTCTCAGTCCAGTTCTTCATGAAAAAGCACCACATCACAAAAACCACTACTGTATTTATCTCTGTAGGCTGACTCAACAGAGAGGCAAATGGACTACAGCCTGATCCAAGGCCCAGTGAAGTCAATGGGAGTCTTCCCTTTGTTGTCAATGGGTCCTGGATCAGATCCTGAATGAGCATGGAGATTGAACTATCCCTAGAAGAGATCTACCTGCTACCCCTAGAAGGGATCTTTTAGGGTCAGCCCTGAAGCACATTGCAAAGAATTGTGGGGAAGCTGCATTCCCTCTGCCCCTGTCAGATTTGTTCTGAGGGTAAAGAGATAGCGTAAGTCTCAATGGTGGTTAATCTGGCTCTAACATTTATTTTAAAAATGTTGATAACAATTGTACGTGGGGGGAGGGGGGCTACTTTTTCTTATGGGGTTACTGACAGTTACAAAGTCTGAGTTGTTCTGCATGGCTGAAGATGAGATCTTATGTATCAAAGCATGTATCTTTATCGTGAAGATATATTTTAATATGCATTGTTTCAAAGGAGAATCAAGACTAGGGGAAACATTTATTTACAGCTATTTGGGACATGTGAAACAAAAAGCTACCCTCACCTCCCTTCGTTTAGTGGCTAAAAATGTTTCTCTTTTTAAATAGTTCTATATTTAGACTGAAATCCACATTATAGCACGGCCTGCATAATAGTTCCATGTGCCATTATTCTGTAGCCTCAAATACTGAACTCCACTCTTGTGACTCAGACCCCAGCCCTGCAAACATTTACATGCATGTTTTTTGGAATGTGAGTAGTCTCATTTCCTCCAATGGGACCAGTCACAAGTTTAAAGTCATGCATGTGCTTAAATGTCTTGCTGGACTGGGACCTTAGAGTCTTCCACACAATAAAAGACTTGCCTCACCCAGCCTGGAACACTACTGAAAATGCACAAGTCATTAAATACTAGAAGTAATAATAATAATAAACTTCACATCATTAGTACTGTTTTGTTTAGTTTTATTTTTCATATACTATAAACAAAGCTGTCATGTCACTAGAACATATCCAGCGTGAAGTACCTGAGAGCAGAATTCGGGCTTTAGTTTCTATACATTAGACACTGTTCCAAACAAATTATACTTCCCTGGCCACATTTTGAAGGTGCTGTGTGTTAATGATACACTGCTCCAGTACGTTTTGTACAGTGGCTCTAAAAACTCTCCCCATCTGTCATGATAGCATTAGTCTTGGCTTCTCTGGTGAAAGAATCAAAATTAAAAGGCAGGAAAAAAAGTCAGTTTCTAATGGTTTCCAAATACCCATGTCTTATAAGCGTGAATTAAAAATTGCTCTCATCTTGTGGCCTTCCAGCACTATTAAAGGGATAAAAACATTAAAACTATTTCAAATAAAAAAATCCTGTTAAAAGCTAAAATATACATATATTCTCAGCTATTTAAAACAACCTGTTGATAGACACTCAGCTTTCATTTGATTTGCACTTCATTTGCATTAATAAAAAGTAAACCATAAGCATTGTGATTTACAGTAATATAAAAGCTATTACAGAGGACCTTCATCATAAGCTTCTTTGTTGTAAAGCTATTGCATCTTGCTTTCAATCACTAAAACACCATTAAAAACCTTTCCTAATACAATACAGCTTGCTGTAGTACACAAATTCCTTTGCTTCAGAGGATGGCCTTATGAAACCACACTTTGTGTCTTTAGAAGCAAATAGAAGGTTACTTATTAATTTGGTTTTAAATGAAAAAAAAAATATGTTTCCAGGCATGAGAGTCTCAGTCTTCTTCCAAGATTACTGCATAGAGACCTCCCAGACCAGATCCACCCAAAACGTCCACAGCACCTTTATGTTCTCCTTGATAGTCTAATGTTGAACCATTTGCCTTTGACATCTGCACCAATTCTTACGCAGGCAGGATGTAGATACCCAAATAAACTAATGTCTCCTCTCTTGTGAAAAGTGCCTTTGACTCCGTATTTACCTCCATTTTGCATTTTCTCCAAATGATGATGCCTGAAAGAACACAGCGTTCCCAGCACTGGGCCAGTTTGTTGATTTAATACTGCCATGAAAGAAGAGAACAACCTACTGAATAACTAACATCACATCCAAGCATTTTCTAGAGAAGTCTCCAATGGCACATGAATAGTCACACTGACTTCGGTGGAACTACTCATATTTAAAGTTAGGCACATACTACAGAATCTGCCCCAAAGCTTACTGAACTCAATGGCAATCTTTCCACTGACTTCATTGAGCTTTGGATCAGGCCCTGTGTGCTTCGATGAATAGGGATGGACTTAACTACATTCTTAAAATGTGTGTTGCTGAACTGGGACTTAACTACAGATCAGGACTGAGACTGTTAACGTTTGAATTTAACCAGATTATAACCCAGATTAATATTGCTGTGTGTAAAGTATGAAAGCTTACAGGTAAACAAAGTGTAAAATATAAATTGAACTAGAACTGTAAGAACTAGGCGCAAATACAATCGCTGTCAAGCAACCTCACTTACTGATTTTTTTAAAAAGGTTGAAAGTCGAGAGAGAGCCTTGTTAGAAAGCCCTTGAAGAAAATTCTCTGAAAATGAAAAACAACTTTTTAAATGGCTATTTTTGAGGGAGAGGGTCATTACCGTTTCCTCCTTGTCTTTTTGATGGTAAATTCTCAACTGGCATGCAAACATACGCTCCCAACTCCAATGTTTCCAAATTCACAAAACTGGATATAGCTCTGTTTATTACTTCAGGGTTTCAGCAGATCCTGTATTCAGAATAGTTTGAAAACTGCCTAGTGGCTTAGGGACATGATTTGACTTCATTGTGAGTCCAGTAGGCAAACAGCAGTGAGCTCACATGCTTAGAGGACTTAGTTGGTGCAGGCATGTAACTTAAATACTTGCTTGGCACTGTTCTCCAGTAGCTGTACATTCTCGATGATGCTTCCTTTTCATCCTTCTGTTCTGTCTTCCTTAGCAGGAGACTCAACAGCTGTAACAACACCTGGAGGATACTTGGCAGCTGCAAGTCGCAGATGCTGAGCTCGGTAACGTACTTTCCTGTACAAGCATCTGAGTGTTTTGCTGGCTGCTTGAAAGTTTTCACTGGTGTCTGAATGGCTTGTTCCACAACTAGCTACAATATGCTGATGGTTGTGTCCAATCACCCCTGGAGTATAGGGATCAATCTGTCTGATGAGCAAGATGACTTACCTCCTCCAAGATGCTGCTATCATTTGCCCTTACTTATTGGTAAGAGATTTGCATGCTTTAGCAGCGTACAGGGCCAATCAGAGGGGGGACCAGGAGAGCCATTTGGCTGGGCTTCAAGCTCAAAGGGGGCCTCAGATTTAGACACTTGTTAATTTTTTGGCATTTGATAAGTTTTGCAACTTGTTTTTATGTGCACGAGAGCTAGATTTTTCCTCAATAATTAGTGCATTTGCACAGAAAAAGGCTAGAAAAGCATTTGTTAAATAAAAAAATATTCAAATTATGTCTCACTCTTTTTTTGGTGCCTTATTTTATTTTCATGTGTCGTCATTTTTTATTTGTATTATGGTCAGGGGCCGCAAAAGCTGGAAGTGGCCCGGGCCTCTTGGACCTCTGAGATGGCCTGGCAGCAGATATTTAAGAAAGTGGTCTTGTATACAATGTTACTGGGCCTTTGTTTTTATATTGAGAGACATATTAAGACAGGGAATCCTTACTACACATCATATTTAAAAGTAATAGAATACACTTGCCAGGAAAAATAATAGTTAAACGCAAACTATTTGCAGGATTTCCTTTTCCTTTTCTTTTTGTCTTGGCAAAACGGTGTCTAAAACCTAAGATTTTCTTCGTACAAAAAACCCAGCACACCTGTCAAATTCTTTTGAATATTAACATTTGAAGGAACATGCCTGGTTTGATAAATTCGTGCAATCAGAATAATAAAATCAACAGAAACAACTCATCCTGGGTAATGTCAAGAGACTCACTCAGTAATATAGTAACACCCTGATACATAGAAAGATCCGATGGTTAAATTATTGTACAATGTTTCTCTCAACAAAAGCTCACTGCTGTAATGATCATTGTTTTGTTTCTGATATTTATATGGCAAGGATTTGAAAAGCTGTTTAAACTATGTAAACAAATAAATTAAAAATATGTAAACACTACAATTTTCTTAAGAGTACAGCAAATATAAAGCAACAAACATATACTCACAAACACAAAGAATCCAAAACACAATAACAAACTTCACTGAAACCTATGCCAACATTTTCAAATGTGGGTGCTATAACTGGGGCATTAAAAGTTTCAGCTAAATCTTTTTCTTTTTCCCTAGAAAATTGCAATCAAAATAGTTTTCATTGCAATTTTCTGTGGAAAATTTTGACTTAAAGAGGAATGCCAAACATTTTGAGCTGAAAACCTTTATTTACTGGGTTTTTGTTTTTTCAGAAAAGTCAAAATTCTCCATGGAAAGCGGACAATTTCCATGAAAAAATATTTAGTCAAAACCCCAATGTTCTGTAAAACAACAAACAAACAAAACAGTTCTGGCAGAAAAAAATTGACCAGTTCTAGTCCCAACACAGCCAGCCACCTGTTATGAAGATGCTGCCCCTTCAAGGATGGGTTTTTGGGAATGGTACATGTGTTAGAAGGGTCGTATGTCTACAAGATGAAAGCAAGACTTGCTATAAAAGGAGTGGTCTACTCTCGGGAGACCAGGGCTACAGAAATATTTGGGGAGATCTCTACAAAGTGGCCAATAGGAGGCTTGGAAGAGAGCCTGGGAGAGATAGAGGAAGGTCTGGTGTTTCCTTTTTTTAAAATTTATTGTGATTGCATTTACACAGATGTTCAAGTAAAGTATATTTGTTTAAATGTCAACAATTTAGTAGCTGAAGGAAGGGCATGTGCACATCCATGAAGGGGAGAAGGGATGGGCTGATGGTGAGACCCTGCTGCTCAGAGGGCCAAGGGAACTGTTTGTAGTGTGTACCTTAATCAACCATCTCCCCAGGTTTCCCCATCCTGGTGGAGGAGCAGATGTTACTTGAAACGTAGGGCTGTATGTGAATTCACCTATGAGGCAGAGGGAACACTGAGGCACAGATGACTAAGTGCTGGGACAGAGATGCTGATCATGTCAAAGGCGACTAAAGTTAGATACCTTAACCTGGTGGCCTGATTTTCACAGGTATTGAGCAGCCTCAGCTCCTGTTGACTTCAAATGGCCAATGACGTCAAGTGCTTCACACGTCTGAAAATCATGCCACTGTTCAGATGCCTACATATGAATTTTAGGTGTGCTTAACTTTAGGCCTTCAAGTTTGAACATTTTGACCGTAGCTTCTAAAAGAATACCAAAGATATATTTTTATAAAAATCGATATACATTTATTTATATGTACCATATGAACGTTTCTCTAGACCTGTATGAAATTCTGAGGTTCCTAGGGATTTCTTTAGTTCTGATTCACATGGATTCACACCTCCTGAGTTTCACTTGGATCTTCAGGCTCCAGTATACCTAAGCCAGTATACCTAAGCCACTAAACTTCAGCTCGTTTCATATTAAAACAACACAAAATGGTGTATTTTGCGTTTTTAATCCAGAACTACTAATTGGCCCCACTTGATCATTCGAGGTATGTGTGTTGCGGGGAGGGTTACAATAAGAAGTAGAGCCAGGAAGGGTCGCTGACAAGAGGGCTCACGTATGACCACACATTTGGCCAGGGTTATGTCTGGATGTACTCAGTGTTGTCAGCTCTTGTGACTTTGTCGTGAGTCTCATGATAGCAGATGCTTTTCTTAAAATCCCAGCTTCTAATGATGGTGACACCGGAAGAAAAGTAATACCTCCAATTTATTCTTTTTAAAACTCTCCTAATTTTAAGCCACTCCTGAATTTTTGGGGCCTGCTTCATGATTTTTGAATGCTTGGAGTTGGCACTGATGAGTACTCTCCCACCAATGGGAAAGCCTCTCTCTCCTCCTCCTCCTCTCAGATTGGCATGCTAGTCAGCTTGTGCTGAGGACACCTGCTAGCAGTCAGCCATCCTACGAATTCCCTCTACTTTTACAGAATAATAAGGGTTTTGAGGAAGCATGTTCTCATGGCTTCTGATCCCCACTGGGGGGCTTCAAGCATTCTTTTTCTTGCAGTGGAGCAGCAAATTAATTAGCTATATCTGAAATGGGCAGTTTGCAGTGTCCTTCAGGCCTGGATACCACAGTATTTTGCTGTCCCGGTGTGCTCTGTGGAGGTCCAATAGAAGTGACAGGCTGCAGGTGGCTTAGTTTCCCCATTCTGGTAGAATATGGCAACTCCTTGGCTCAGAATTAGATCAAGAGCCAGGTTGCAAGGTCCTCTGTTTTGTTTAAAGGGGCTGAAATATCTCCTCTTCAGGTTCTTGCCTTACAAGGATTATTTCTTTTGGCCACACAAAGAAGTCATTTCATTTTCCACGTAAGCTTCCTTTATGGAATTCATTAATAGGGAATGGGCACAAGTGGATAAATCTTGTTCAGCCTTTAGTGTCTTGCAGAGAAATTGTTTTGTCTTCTCAGGGGAAACTGACAGGACTTGTTCTATTCCCAATCTGGTTGCCTCTCTCCTGGCACTCCCCAGTGATTTCAGCTGGAATTGTGGATGCTCAACACCCCTGAAAAGTCAGACCCTAAGTGTTTCCTAAGGAGTTTTTTGTATCAGATGTTGTATAGGGTCAAGGGAGGTAATTGGGTAATAAAAATTGGAGAATAAAATTAACTCACACTTCAGACAAACAGTACCTTTGGCCCTCTGCCAGGTTTCACAATCAACCTCTGGACTTAGTTTTACCCAACTGGACTTAGTCCTTTCTGCCTCTCAGTGGATTGGTCTGCTGAAGACAGCTCTTCTTTCCCTCAAGGGGCACACCTGTAGTCTACATACCCCACAGTCTCTGTAACTCGTTTGGATACCACCAACATTCAGGCATTTCTCCTGCTTGGAAGCACTTAGGTGACAGTGCTGTTGGTTCTCAAAGTGGTTCTAACCATGACCTCTTCCTCAAAGATTCCGCCATCATTCCTGGAAACAATTTCTACCATGGTCTTTATACAATGGCCCAGTTCATGAGAGAATAAGGATAATTATGAACGCATTCCACTCAAATTCTTTCCTTTGTGATGCTGCTTTAGATAATGTTAGGCTGGTGGCAATAGCCATGGTTAACTCTACCTTGGAGTGTAGACATAAGGAGACTGACTCTGATCTCTCTTACACTGATTTTATAGCAGTGTACCTCCACTGACTTCAATGGCATGACCCCTGTTTTGTAATGCTGTAAGGGAATGTCTACACAGTGCAGCAATGCACACTACAGGGATGTGATTTCTAAAGCACATTAACATGTTATTCACCAACTGGTCTGTGTAGACACTGCTGGTGCACACTAAAAATTCTCTAGTGCGCTTTAACCAAGTGCCGTTTCAAAGAGTACTAGGTAAGGTAAGAGTAGGTAAAGACTACTCACATTTCCTACAGAACAAAATTTTCAAAATAAATTCATTTTGGATCCGTCAAAACTTTCAGTTTCAATAATTTTGAAATATTTCATTCTGATTTCAACTTTTTTAAAAAGTTTATATTTTAATTTATAACATAATATACAATAAACTGTATTTTTTAACAAAATGTCACTTTGAAATGAAAAATTGAAATGCCCTATCCTGATGAGGTTGAAATGGAAGTTGTTGGCCTTTTAAAAATTTTTTTCAGAACGACATTACACCAAAGTTGTCATATTCTTGGGGAAAGTTTTGATTTTGATGACTTGGCGTTTCCAACAGAAAAATATTCTGTTGGCAAATTTTTATATTTCTACTGAAGACCTAAAAAATAAAATATGTTGAGTTTTTATATACTGAACACTCCCACTACCCAGGCCGTGGGGAATATTTGGCACAGAAATAACCTCTGACATTTTTTCTCCCTCTGTTAAATCCACTGACACTTCATTTCCTGAGCATCTCAGAGAATGCGTCACTCACTGACATCAAAGATACCAGAAACCTCATTGCAACTGATGAGAAATGACCTGGAAAAGGTAAGTTAAAATGTATTTCTTCGCTTACTGCCCTTTGTCTCCTGGGAAGGGGGGACAATCAGGCCTTATTTTGGAGCATCACTCAATTTTCAGTTTAGCTTTGCATTTCACCTTTAAAAGGATGCAAATTTTTTTGAGGAAAATTTGGATAAGGCTTTGTAAGACATATAGTACGTGAATCCATCACGTCCCTATTCGAAGCGCACTTCTAAGCTCTGTATCCAACACACACACTTTAAATTCATGGGGCTGAGGGTAGCATTCTGCATGTAGAGGACCAGGATGCTATTTCCTGATTAGTATGCTACCTACAGTAATGCCGATATCTGAGGAAGATGAGTGAGCAGTGAAATCTGTTGTCATAGTACTGTGCATTTTATTATGACGATCCACACGGTACCATCACTGTACATAACGCTTTAGAGGCTCATGTAAGAATCATGGACTTTAAAATCTATGTAGAGTAGAGAAACAATAACAGTGGCAGAGGGTCTGGTTTTGAGCTCAGTTACACCAGTTCAAATCAGAAATAATTCCACTGAGGTTAATGGAGTTACACTGATGTAAAACTAATGTAAGTGAGGTCAGGTGAAATTAAAGGTCCTAAGAGTTTGTTTCCTTCTGGCAAGCAGACAGCTCCTGTGTTTAGTATCTCATAAATCTTGTCTGTTGGAACTGGACTGAGTTAGGGTGAGGGGAAAGGGGTAGATAGAATTTGGGTTGCAGGATGGGTCATCACAGAAAAGCTTTGCAGAAGCACATTTCAAGGAGGAATTTGAATTAGGAGAGCATGGTCAATAAGTGCATGGGACCTGGAAGGCTATTCCAGGCAGAAAGAGCAGTATGAAAGAAACCTTGGAGACAGGAGCATGTGGAGACAAAGACAGGAACAAGGCAGTAAGGCTGATGCAGAGCCAAAGACTAAAGGAAGGGTTGTAGGTAGAAATTTGACCAGAGAGGTAAGCAGGAGCGGAAATATGAAGTGCTCTGAAAGTGAGGACCAGCAGGAAGAACTTGATGCAGAAAGCAAGTAGGAGTCACTAAAGGAAACGTAGTAGGGAAGTGACATGGTCCAAGTGATGGGAGAGGAAGATAATTTTGAACAGAGACTTTCTCAAACTTCCTTTTGTCTTGTCTAAAAAAAAATCAGATGCCATGGCAATAGCAAATAAATATCCCCTGTGGGGGTGAGTGGATGATGCTGGTCATGAGTTAGAGAATCATAGAAATCTAGGGCTGGAAGGGACCTCAAGAGGTCATCCAGTCCAGCCCCCTGCCTTGAGGCAGGATTAAATATACCTAGACCATCCCTGACAGGTTACCTGTTCTTAAAAACCTCCATTGATGGGGATTCCACAGGTAACATGTTCCAGTGCTTATAAGGCCTTTAGATGATATGTGGCAGGTTTAAATGAAGCTCATGTTAATAGTGACCAATGTGAAATGAGTTTGCTGGCATCAGTGCAGTTCCCAAAGAAGCAGGTTTTCACATGACACGAGGAAACACTCCCCTGACAGGTACCCACAGGGGCAGTTTTAGGAGAGAGGCCAAAGACTAAAGAAGGGTACGAAGCCCAAATGTATATCTTTCATCTCAATTGGCTCTCACTAATAGGACATTGTAAGAAAGCTGTCACCTATTCTGTGGCTAAATAGAAGACTCTTGTCTCCAGAACTGCCAGTCCTGCACCTTCCCCAAGCACTGTGTTCACATGAACAGTTTTTAAAATTTAAAAGGAAAGGCCTATTTCTAGCTTGTACAGGAAATTTGCTGCTTGCTTCCTTTACACTTGCCTTAAGTGACTGCTCTTTTTGCCTCCCTGCTTCTTGGTAGGTAGGAATAAACTGTTGGTTCAAGACTCACTGCTGGAAAGGAAGGGGAAGACTCCATCAAACAGTTTATACTAAGTAATATTTTCTCTCATTGGTTTGTTTTGAGTATGAACGGCATGAGTCTTAGATTTAGAAGTGGTTATATGTCTGTTCTCCTTATACTGTATGTACACTTGATATTTGTCTTTGTATAGGACACGTCTCTTGAAAACTTCCTCTCAAAGAGGAGGTCCTTCTTTAACCATGGTTCAGCACAGTCTGTTTGCTTTATAAAGTGTTTCCATCTCTTGTGCACTGACCCTGCAAGGGGATCCATGATCATTGCCACTTGATCATTGCCCATTGACTTCAGAATCCTTGAATTGTTTCTGTTGATACCTTTGCTGCTGCTCAGATGCTGAAGTTAGAGAACTGTTTTCACGGTTTCTCTGGTAATAAATGTTTTGGAGACTAATATCAACGTAGATCTTAATTATACATAACAGTGAGAAACCTGCAATCTACTGGTGCTCAAGGACTCCGGGTACCTTAACAGAGTATATTGAATAACAATATATTAAAATAAAAGCCAGTGTTCTCTCAAATAAACCACAGAGCTGGAGCAAGAAAAATACCAACCCTCCAATAATACGACTATAATGCCTGTGTCAGTAGACGCCTTTATGCTGCTTTGTTTGCTTGAAAACATGTGAAGTGTTTATTTTTCATTCATACTATCTCGTTATTGCAGGTTTCCTTTACAACATGGGTTGTTTCAAATGTAGCACCAAAAAAAAAAAAAAAAAAAAAAAAAAGCCCAATGATTTTTATCTGAGTTTGAGATTTTCCAGTAGTGATCAGTCACACACAGCATTGGACACAGCCACTATGACACTTTGTTTTCATTGTCTCTCTCACCAGGTTGGATGTCCAGTAAGTGAAATATATTGTGAGAACTTTTTTCTGTGCTTTAAAGATAAATATTATATACAGAGACAAAAAATACCTAAACAAACAAACAAAATAAATCTACGGCGGTTAGTAGATGGCCATTAAAGATCAGGCTGTGAATCCCTTATGCCCACTACAGTGAATTGGACTGCTCATGTGAATAACTGTTTACCAATGGGAGTAAGAGGTTTACAAGGTATCTCTAAATAAATATTTACAAATAAAGCCCCGATCCTGGAAATGTGATCCATCCTACGTAACTTTCCGTATGTGTGTAGCCCCATTGAACTCAGTGAGACTAGTCAAGTGTGTAAGGCTACTCATATCCATAAATGTTTGCAGGATTGGGATCTAAGGCCATGCAGGTGGGGTTTTTAGTCATTAATGGGATTTGTGCTCCAAAGTTGTTTGGGCATTTTTGAAAATCCCACCTTAAATACTATAAATGTTCAGAACACTCCTTAGAAATCACTGGTCATTTTCCCATTCCATTGTTACCATTTAGAATTTTATCCTAAGCGGTGCTGAGCTCCTCCTGAACACCCTCCATTTCAGCTAAAATGTAGGAGCGTTGAAGGCAGTCAGCAGGCTTAGATCCTTCCTGGGTGCTGCTGTCTCCCAATGCCATTTTAACTATTCTTCCCCATCTGGAGGCCTTATTTGATGATGCAGCATAGGACAGAGAATTCAGGTTCCATTTGAAAAACGTGCAAACCAAAGGGTATCAAAGCTGCTGGATGTTAAATTCTCTCTCTCTCTTTCTCGTATTTATATTTGGTGGTTAATTTAACAATTGAGTTGGTCACTGGAAAATTAACCAATCTTTTTGGGGGAACATTCTCCCAAAGTTAAATGGTGGGTGTATTTTGCCTCCCTGATTTCTATCACCTGCATAAAACGTGGTCTTTATGCAGGTGAAGTGAATTGCAATATCAGTGGGCAGTTAGTGTAGTGACCTAGTGTGCTAGTCTTTTATCTCTGGAGTCGATAGAAATGAGTTTGGTGGGCTCACCTTTGCTGCCTGTTTGTGCTCATCATAACCACTGGATGGTTGACAATCTCTGCCAAGGACAAGCAATAACAGGGGTGTTTCAGGTACAAAGCTAAGAGGCAGCATTCAGGAGAGGAGAATCACAAAGAAGGTGCAGTGTCTTGGAAGATGTAGCAGCCTGCCTGGAACTTGGAGGAAGAATGCAGGTTGCAAGAGGGAAGAGTTTGGAGCTGGCACCAGGAAGCTGGTTTGTGCGCACATTGCATGAGTGCTCACAACAACCCTGAAATAGTTGTCTTAATGAAGAGCCTGTTTAGTTTTACAAGCATGGAGACCTCCCATGTTACTACCCAGCACTCGGTACATGCAAAAGAGGAGACTGGTGGCTGGTGCATACTGCAGAGATCTAGGATAGATTAAAGAGTTGGTGGATGGGATGAGTTGGTGATGAAGGGCTGCTTCCCCACTTGCAGCTTCTTGAACAGTAGCTGCTGCTCTTGCAATGCCCTTGTGCTCTTGGACCCAGATCCTCAAAAGCAGTTAGGAGCCTAAATCCCATTGAAATCAATGTCCCCCTGTACACTTTGCCTATGTCTCAGGAGCATTATGCAATATAATGGGGTTAATGTTTGCAAAAGGATTTGAGTTCCTCAGCTGAAACCTACCTATCTTATTGTGATCATCACTACTATTAGGGGGCAAACTAATACTGTCAAACTTTTATATTGTTTTTGCTGATCTGTCATCCCTTTCCATGGCTATGTGAGTTGTAATTGGTAGCCAGAAGCTTGTCCATTTCAACAGCTTGCTGGCTGTCCAGTGAGCAGTGAAAGGTTGCTAAAGTCATTAGTACTTTACATTTACAATAAAAATATTTTGACTTCTCTGGTACCTTTCGGCCCAGACACCCAAGGTGTTTAAAAACATTCCCTCATTTAGAAGCACCGAATGACCCTGGGAGGTAGGTAGGTAGGTAGGTCAGGATTAGTATTTGTTATTTTATAGATGATTAAACTGAGGCACAGAGTGCTTCAGTGACTTGCCCAAAGTCACATAGTAAGCTAGCGGCAGAGAGAGGAATAAACTTCAGTACCCTGTTCTGCCCACTAGTATGCACCCCTGGATATATTGTGCATACAATGTCAGGTAATGGAGAGTTATGCTGCATAGGCTCACTGTCATGACCTTTGTCAGCCAATAGGATTCCTCCTTCCATAATGCTTATTTTATAAAAAATTGTGCTTGCTGCTTCCCTGTCAGAAAAGTTCTCTTCCATACAGATGTCAGACGAGTGCTCAGTCCTGCAGTCTATGGGCTAGATGATGACTTGGACTACACCCCCATGCAGGGGTGGAAGCAGGCAGAAAGAAATCTCCTTATACATTTGCATAGACTACCAGGATCTTGGGCCTGGGAATAAAGCAATAAGTGGGTGTGTATGTGTACATACTTCCCTCTCACCCCAGAACAGATGGGTGAGTGCGTGTGGGGGTGATCCACCCACCAGTGCACTGGCAAGCACAGCTCTATAGGGTGTGTTTTAATTACTGGTATATGCCAGAAGCAAATAACTACACCTCTCCCCCATGGCATGAGGAAGAATCCAGCAGGGAATTGTGGCTAACAGGGGTATCTCCTAAGGTGTTGCAGCTAACGCACCACCCCTTGCTCAGGACTGTACCTAAAGTTGCAATCTAGCCATGCAGGTGCAGTCTCACTGGGGTGGAAGGTAGCATTGATCACCAGTACTAACAATACAGCACAGCAGTTTAGGGTGGAAGCTGACTAGCAACTTGTAGAGTGTAAAGTAAATGAGAAATGCAGGGAGACAAACAGTAGTTAGAATTTAGCCCCGGCATTGGGCCAAGCACCCCAAGTATGTGGTGCTATTTAATGAGCTCGAGTGCTGAGGGCTTGGGTTTTAGTTCTCCTGTTGAAGATGGCACCCTGCAGCCCCACCCTTGAACACTAGTGTCCTGGTGATGAAGAGGGAAAGATGCAACTAACCTCACTTCCTACAGTCCCTGGATTTTCCTCAGCCATCTTCCATACAACTATCAAAGCCTGTTTAGT
Organism: Terrapene triunguis; assembly: GCF_002925995.2. NCBI lineage: Eukaryota > Metazoa > Chordata > Testudines > Emydidae > Terrapene > Terrapene triunguis. The sequence goes on along the minus strand of NW_020664613.1, from coordinate 5,930,533 downwards.
GTTAAACTTTAACAAAATCATAGCTCAAGCTGATCTACAGTAGCCGTGTGTACAGCATGTTTGTCTAAACACCTACATTAATAGCGTTATCTGGAGCTCCTGTGTGGTTTTATAGGAATTTTCCTAATCTGATTTTGGTCCATCAAGTCTAGTAGGCTGCTTCCAGTCATTGCTGGTGCCTGATGCTTCCCAGGATGCCACCCATCCTTACACAAAGCATAATATAACTATTGCTGAGTCTGGGGTGGGAGAGGTGATCTCTTCCTGACTATGTGGGGATCAGCTCATGACCACAAGCTGGAGCTATAACTACCCTTATCTTAGATTTCATGACAGTAAATTAGTCACAAAGTGATCTAGCCCTTTAAAAAATCCAGCCACGGTCTTTGATTCAGTGAGCTCCTGCTGCAGTGAATTCCAGAAACTGGCTAATAAACATGCTGGTTTCCCTACAGTGTATATACATGTTCTGGCTATTAATTTAATGGATTTCCTTGTTCATGATGCTGAATTCCTCAGTCAAGTTCCCTCTAACTCTTCTCTTTTCTAATCTAAACACTCCTAGTTCTGGAAGTGTCTCCATATATGTAAGGTAGCATTAAAGGGGCACATGTGGGTGAGCTGGGGGAGGGAAATGGATGCAGTACTTGGCTCATGCAGTGGGGCGTGAAAGTGGGGCTGCTGCCAGTACTTCCACAAAGAGGGCATGGCTGGATAGATGGTAGCCATGTCCCCCAGTGCTCTTGCTAGCCAGCAGGTATAGGCAGAGCTATAGTGTGTAGAATGCAGGTCACACCTTTATAAGCTGTAGCAAAAGCCAGTTACCATCCTTCTCCCAGGCCCTGGGAGTCACTAAGCCATAAACAATCATTAAGCCCTGTACAGCTCAGCACAGTTGACAAGACCATAATTTTGCCCATACAGTCTAGAGGTGCAAAAGGCCTTTGGATGCAGAATTGTCCCCTACTGCACATTCCCTAGCTGTTCAATCCAGTTGAGTTTTAAACATGACAATGATGAGGCTTCCACCACTTTGTGGGAGAGATTATACCACAAGCTAATAGATTGCACGTGCCATTGTAGCTCTGAACATCTGTTTTACTCTTCACTTTAAGCCATCTTTTAGTTATGGGAAGTGGAGCAAAGCTGGACAGAACACCGGTGGAGGGATTTGTTGGCTGCAATTTCATTACAATGTGCTCTGTCATTGTATATCCTTTTTATGAACACAACCAACTATCCTATTTGCTATTTTGTAGAGTCTTCTACACATTGGGCAGACAAATTTAGGGCCTGCTTAGGCCATTCTTACACCATTTAAATAAATTGGACCTTTTGCCCAATAAAGCACTATTCGGTGTGAATAAGAGTGATGGAATTGGGCCCACAATGATCTACACACAATGACTCCTAGGTCTCTTTCTTTAAAGGATCCCACATGTTGGGACCCAACTGGTAAACGTTGAGGCTATTTCTCATTAGATGTATTACCTTACCCTTATCCCAGATTAATTTCATCAGTCGTCATGCGGCCCAATTTGCCAGTGCATTTAAGTACACCTGAAGTTCTTCACAATCTTCCATTGTTGTTATGAACCAAAAGACAACTCCTGCAAACCCTTTACAGCCAAATAATCTTTACTCAAAGTCCACCTAACTTCAATAGCTCTACTTGCATGAGCACTCATTGCTAATCTGAGTACGGATTGCAGGACTGGGACCACTGAAATGCAATGTCGTCATCATCACTAGCCCTGTCCACGTCCTCCTTCAGATCACAAATCTATTAAATGACACTAGTCCAAATACAGACTCTTGGTGGTACCGTACTATTAACCTCTCTCCAATCTGAGAAGCAGCTGTTCATTACAACCCTTTGTTTCCTGTTGCTTAACCGGTTTTTAATCCACAACAAAGACTTTGTCCCTAACCCCACGATTATTTATTTTCCTTAATAGTCTTTTATGAGGGGTCTTATCAAAAGCATCTTGAAAATCCAAGTAAATTAATGTCTCGCAGGTCACCTTTAGTTACTATTTTATTAACTTTTAAAAAAACAATATGTTGCACTTTTCAGCATCATTAAATGTCTCGGGTGGGCAGGGGGAGTGATTTCAACCACATTTTGACAGCTACTGTAGTGGCTTAACAGAGCTGTGCTTGGATTAGCACAGTTATTCTCTCTGTACTTAAGGATGCGATTTCATTTCCTGGCATCTCTCTGCTCAGGTCAACCACTAGTTCAAGGTGGAAGTGACAAGTTTGCAGCATCTCAAGTGTGCTGGTGTTAGTTCTTGGGAGGTTGAGAGGAAGGAAATAACAGTCCATAAAGTTTTGATTGCTTGGAAAAGAAAAGATGTGGGTTGAAAGTCTGAGCAAGGCCAGCTGCAGACAGAGTTCAGGAATGAGCAGAACAAGTAACGCATTTGCTGCGTACTCACTTCAGCTCTGAATTGATGGCAATTTCTAGTTGGGTATTACTGAGCAGGAGATTTCTTTATTATGTCTAGTAGGGGACCATCTCCTGCCATGAGTTTGGAAGTAAATGGGGAGTTCTCTTTAAAAATGGATGGAACAGTATGATCTAGAATAGAGGAGGGAGGGAGGCGTTGGCAAAAATAGTGGCAATGAAGAAGTCAAATAAATGTGCCATGCTCTATTCCTCCCCCAATTTAAAATACCAGCATTTTGCAAGCAATGAGCCATATGCTCCCAGGGCTTGCACGCCAAAAAGTGTAGCAACTTACTACAAATCCTCTCTCCAACTTCTACACACAAGCCAAAACCTCCTACTTGATATGCTGCCTTCACGCCAGCTTACAGCACAGAGATGGGCTTGTGCAAGGAGATCTGCAAAAGAATGGCACACTCCACAGACAAGAGAACATGGCGGCTGAGGCAAGGTGGGCGGAGTCAGGGGAGAGTCCTGCGGCCCCTGTCCTTGGGGGAAAGACAGGGTAAATTACTACAGAAAAGTGATAGCACAGGAATACTTCCAAGCTAGATTACCGCCTCCTGCATAAAAACCCACACATGGGGACTGGGAGACTGCCCCTCTGGTGAGAAGGGCTGCTTGCTGTGGAATTGCAATGCTGTACCCTCTCTTGCCTGTAGGATCCACAAGGAGAGAACACTACTGTTCTGTGGAGACAGGAGCTGACTTGGAGGGAAGGCTGCTGCTCCTCTGTCCCCCCTCCCCCATTCCTGGCATCAGGGCTCCTGGAGGAACTACCCAGCCATCGGCAGGGTCCCCCTGAGGCTTCTCAATAGCAGTCACACAAGGGTCTCAGTGGGAGGTAACACAACTCTAAATTGTACTTCCCTGCTCCCAACCTGGATTTACACATGGAAACCCAGGTCCAGAATAAGGGATGGTGCTGCACAGATCCACAATCTCGTGTTCCACACACCCTCTTCCACCTGGTACCTAAAACCCTCTCAGATTTCCCTTGATGTGAGGCTCTGGAGAGGGGCTCTGTGCCATGGGGGCCTTCTCCATGGCAAAGTGGGCTCTCTCCAGGCACAGAATAGCCAGGGAATGCGTTACTCACCATGGCAGAACAAGAGTTTCCGTGGATTCCTGAGGATATTATATAGGGGCTACCTGCACCAGACGGATGAGTGGGCTTCCCTTCGGAGTGCGAGCAGCTGCATGTTTCCGTTTGCTGTGACTCCTTGCCATTTGTTCAGTCTCTGCAAATTCTACAACACAGTGTCTGTAGGGCCTTTTAAATCTCTTCAGGGAGTATTCCCCCCCCCACCCCCCACACACACCTCTGGCTGACTGGTCAGCATGATACTCTAACACTGAGCTGCATAAGACAGCAGGTAAGGATGCTGCAGATCCCAAACCTTTCTGGACATTTCTATTAGCTCAACCTGATTAAACAGAGTTAAATTAATACAGATTTGGGGCCATGCACTTCCCAATTTAGAATGGGTAAACTGGGGCACTAAAACCCTGGGAAGCATAGAAGAGAGTAACCTGCACCTTCACGACATGCTCCATCCTGCCTCAGAGACCACAGACTGTGGTATAGGTGGGGGGGGGGGAGGGACGGCGGCTTTTAGGGGTGGAGCAGCATGTTGCCTGTTGAATCATCAGTAATTCTCCTCTATGTTGTCGACCTCCCCGGCCCTCAGAGGGGTTACGTCTAGGCACCGAGGTGCATAACCACTGGCAGCATGGTTGCTAAGGTGGCTGTACTGCCAGGGGAGATGGTGATGTGAACTGAGTTGAGAAAGACGTGCCTTCTCTATAGAAATGTGACCTGAAGCTACACCACCTTGTGCTGTGGCCCTACCACATTTTATGAGTAAGGCTACGATTTATCATGGGTATTTTTAGTAAAAGTCATGGACAGGTCATGGGCAATAAACAAAAACTCATGGCCCGTGAGCTGTCCATGACCTTTACTATAAATACCCCTGACTAAATCTTAGCTGGGACGGCCCCGGGGGGCCGCTGTTCTGGGGGGCCTCCAGGGGACTGCTCAGATCACGCTGGGGCCGCCCCCCAGCTGCGGCCTGCAGGGCCACTCCAGCAGCAGCCACTGTGGTTGTCCCTGGGGCTGCCCGAGCAGCTGTTCCTAGAGACCAGACACACTGGTCGCTGCAGAAGTGACGGAAAGCCACGGAATCCATTACTTTTGTGACCTCCGTGACAGACACGCAGCCTTACTTATGAGTTAAGACATGTCAGACTAGGTAGGTACTTAGATGAGAAGCTTTTGCTGATTACTGTAGGTCTTCAGAGAGTGGTTTGGTTGGCTCAATAGGTGGCAGGTTCTGACATACTAATGAACCATCCCCAAGTGCTGGTGTTAGGAAGCCCTAGGGAAGAGATGTAAACACCATTAACGTTAATGGCAATTACATTTAGGCCAATAGAGAATACTAGTCAATAATCTAAATATGTACTTTTCTTATGTATTAATTTATTTTTATGAGAGCAACCTGTTTATTTTTGCTATGGCAGTTACTGTGATTTTATGGAGGTGAAATCTACCTGTACTTGTGAGCAGATCTAACAGCAAAAGAAAAGCTGGGTATGCTTTTTAAGCATGTAGCTTTGGCATTACAAATAAATAAATATTAATAGTAATAATAAATCTTTCCAATAGCTAGTGTATGATCATGTACATTCTTTTTGACTTTGGTATGAAATACACTTTTCAAAGGAGGTAGAGTACATGTAGTATTTTCTCACTCCTGAAGTTTATATTACTTTATTTTCTGCAAGTGACCATCAAAAATCCTGTTGCAAGATTCCAGAAAACAGGACTGTGCTTTATTTTCTCAGAAGCCTGCCTTTGATGCACTGGGCCATGGTAATAGGATTGTATGAAGTAGGGCTGCTGTTTCCTATCCAGGTGTGGAGAACCTATCTCCTGAAGGCCTGTGTTTTGCAGGAGGTCAGACTGGATGATCATAATGGTCCCATCTGAGCTAAAAAATTATGAAGGGAAGACAGGACACCTAGACAGTTATTCATCCAATAGCATAGCTATTTTGCTCTGCAATCCTTGGTGATGTGGGAGCAGGGTAATGGTCAGAGGGATGAGAAGATCATGCAAAAATGCAAGGAAAATTGAATGGATGGCTAACCCTACCATTATGTGATTGGGGATGAAGCTAGAAAGGTGCACAGAAAATGAAGAGGCAGCCCCAAGACCAAGAAGTCATGGTATGGAAGGGGTCACAGAGTAAGAGGTGAAAATGAGAGGGAAAGAGCAAGGGGAAGAGTGTAGAGAAAAGGGGGTGGAGATAGAAGAGCGAGCCAGTCAGAGAGGAGGTTTAGGAACCAGAAGAACATAGAAGAGGAAAGGCAGAGAGAGAATCACCTTCTGCCATTCCCAGAGAAAAGGCTACTGTACCTCATGACACCTCACTTGACTTTTCTTGAGTAACTAATGGGATAAGTGAAGGGACCCAGCTGAAAGTGGAAAAACTGGGGCCAGAGGAATCTTAAAATAAGACAAAAGAGTATGAAAAGAAGGAAATGGGTCACATGCCTATAGGTATTAATACCTTTTAGACTTCAATAGTTATTAAACAAATATCTTTCCCTGACTTTTCCTTTCATGCCTTCCATCCACCTCAAGGCTTTGGGGCTCTAAACCTCCAGCAAACTAAGCTTCTCTCAGTGCTTTTTTTCTTACCTACCCCATCCCTCTCTCCTTCTTCCAGCCCTCCATTTCATTCTTAATGAATACTGTGCCCATGTTCATTTGTCAGTGGAAACCATCCTGATGGTATCTCTGCCATCCACTCTGCATCACCTGAAGCAATCCATTGGATCACCAGTCAAGACTTGGACATCTAACACTGCTGTTTTTAAGCCATACGAAAGAAAGAACGAAGAGCTAGTGAATCTGTTAGTTCTAAAGGTATGTTTACACAGCAAATGGCAGATTTTAAGGCTTAGAGCCTAAGAAGAGGTGTGGACATCAGAGCCCAAACTCCATCCAGAGCCCAAACATCTACTCAGCTACTTTCTGTGAGCCAGTCTGTTAACCCTAGCTCTGAGACTCGCTCTCATGGGCTGTACCTTAAATAGCCTTCTCTCTCCTCCCACTCCTCCCTCCCACCAATGGCTCTCATTGGGACTAGGACTACCCCTCCCATCCCACAGTGGTCTATGAGGAAGGCAGAACCCTCTTGGATACCTGCACAAGTTACCCAGACCTTGGGTTAAGTTCAGGAGTAAGTGGGCACCATGTGCATTCTATTCTCCTAGGGCTTTGAAGCTGATGGGCTGGAGAGGGTGGGGAATGGGTAGAAGCTTTGTCTCCACCCCATACACCCTCATTGGGCTGGCCAGCACAGCTGAGCCACTTAATTTATGCTGACATAGGCCAGTAGCAAATGACCTCACCACCTCCTCCTGGAAGAAGGTAGGACACAGGGAGAGAATGGTGCTTCAGTGAAATATCTGCTGGGGTAGTGCAGCTTATGCACCACCAATTGCTTACAGCTGTGCCTAAAAGCACCATCCAGGCTTTAAAGTATTTCAGTAATTGGACCTGGGAGCTCCTATATGCCCAAAGTGATCACTACATCTCTGTGTGTGCATGGGAGGTGGGGGGTTAGGTAGGAGGGGACTGACACAGGGGTTTGGTACTATGGTAAAGTGTGAAGCAGATTCAACAATTTTGACTTAACCGAATTTCTGCCAGGTGATGCTCACTTGTCGAGCCAGTCACTGCACCAGGTGGCACTGATACTAGAAAGCATTACAGTGCCAATGAAGAAGGCTTACTGATGAATTCATTTTGAAACCACTGTTGGGCAGCAGCTTAGCAATTAATCAAGGAGAAAGATGAATTGCAAATATATTGGTCTGTAAGGTCCCAATACTCCACTCTGTGGCTTGCAGATACTAAAGGCAAACTGATTATGATTGCCCTTTACTATCCTTCCAGTTTAAAGATAGGGAAAAAAATTCCAGTTGTATGAGACAGGCAAGTATGTTGCAATGATGCCTATGGTGTAATGTTTTACTACGTGCTGTTTAATGGCACTTTTATGATTACAAACAGGTAACAGTACTCATGCTAAAAATGTTTAGACATATGGATTCCCCTAGTACTCAGAGTTATTCTCATCCACCAGATTTGTAGAATAGTCCAGCTGCATTATAATACTGTGTGCATAATAAAGGCACATTTTAGAAGGCTACATAAATGTAACTGGAACAGATAAATGCATAATATTAAAAATACACATATTTTTACTAAGGAAATTAAATACGCAAGATAGGTTTAGATCAGTGTTAAAGAACATAATGGGAATGGCAAGTGGCATAATGGGAATAATGCCATGGGATTATCCCAGGGCAATAGGGGAATAATAGGAATGGGATAGTATTAAGGACAAACGGCTCAATCCTGCAAGATATTGAGCAATCCCTAAGAAGTGCTAAACGGCCTCATCTCCTTTTATAGTCAACAGGAGTTGAGGGTAATGAGCACCTGACAGGATCAGACCCTAAATCAGAAAATTCTAAGCTAAAGTTGACACTCTCATCCTGGATTTTTATGAGATGCCAATTTGGACTTCTTAAGCCTGCCACATTGAAAGGACTTTCAAAGCTCTGGCCAAATTTTCACTATGGGCTCAATCCAACTACTACTACACAAAAAATAATAACATAAGATGGAAAGACTCCCATTGAGTTTAACAGTAGTTGTATCAGGCCCCCTTATCAGAAGACACTCTAAGAGTGTTGAAAATTGGCTTAGGAAGCTACATAACTAGTACATCTACATAAACCCTGTGCTGTTGACACTGCAGTTAGATGGCTCCAGCTTAAGTTGATTTTCGACTGTTGGCCATCCAAGTTGTGCGTTCCCTTCAGCCCATTCCACTCCTTATTAGAAGCCACTGTTACATGCATAAAACAGGCATTTAAGCCAGGGTGGTGGAGCTACAGGAGATGGTGCTTCATGATAAAAACATATTTTGATTTCAGGCCAATATTTTCCTGAAGTAGAAAAGTATCTTTTTGAAACGAACAAGTCCGCTGTAGTGAGCCCTTGACTCAGGGTTCAAGCAGGATTCTTTCAGTATCCATATTACCTGGATCTATGTGAAAATGTAATGACTAAGACCATGTCCTGCATACACATATGCATGTCTTCTAATAGTCCCACTGCTGCTAATGGAACTATACACCTGCACATGTGGAGAGTTTATTTTGCAGGACTGGGGTTGAAGGCCCTGCTCTGCTCCCATGTAAAATCAACTCGAATTTTGTCATTGACTGTAGCGGGAGTAAGATCAGATCCTTAGCCATCAGCCTTCTTTAAACACTGAATCATGTTTTGAAGGTGCTGCAAAATACACTTGTATATTTTAGGGGCCAGAGCAAGCCCACTTTTGGATCTAAATTTAAATCTCTCTGAGGTGCTTTCTGTTGCAAATCATATTTTGGCACTTACGAATGGAGTACGGGTGATTTGCTTTGACACCTATATGCTATTTTGATAGGTCGAGCACAGGTCTCTGGATATTCTACTTTTGTCCTGTGTGCTGCATCATTAAGGTTTTTCTTTTTTATTTGAATAAATTCATAGAGTTTAAGGCCAGAAGAGACTACCAGATCATCTAGTCTGTCCCCCTGTGTATCACAGGCCACCACCACCATCCTCACACGAAACCCAATAACTGAATTAGACCAAAGTGTTACGAACCGAGAGTCTCTCTTTGAGTTCAGTGGCTTTTGTCAGTCTGGCTTAGCATTCTCACCTTAAAGTGCAGTTCCCCCTATTCAGAGCTCTATTTAGGCTGCTACAGCAAAAGCCCACAATAGAGGCTAGGAGTGCAGAGGTGCTCTGCCCAGTGACATTGGGGTTGATTCAGGCATAATGCCTCCAGGAGCACTGGGGGCCAAAATGGGAGCTCCAACACCCTGTGAGGATACACCATGCCCTCTCCTCCCAGCGCTGCTGGCTGGGGTGGGCTGACTGGAGCTAGACCCCAGTTGTAGCTAGCGGTTAGGTAGGTGCACAGATCTGGGAGGGTTGCTGCTCTTTGCATTGTGCACCAACAATCTAAGTGCCATATTATTCTGGGATGTGGCCATCGTTGGGGAGGTGGGATGAAAATTATGCCTCAGAAGGGTGTCTCTGATTCACAAAGGTTTCCACTGCTCCTAAAGCGTTGAGGCTTATGCATCAGCCCTGACTCAGGGTTGTGCCTAAAGGACCAGTCTAACCCCTAGACTCTCAACTACACACTCAGCACTTTGAAACCAGTCATAAGTATCCTCGTTACACCATCCACCTCATCATTATCACCACAAGTCTAGCTGCTAAGTCCTGCCTGACAGGGAGAATGCACCATTCTTCCTTAAATGCACAATGCAGAGCATCCACATTCATATTTTTAGTAGCATATACCAGTGGTCCAACCTTTAGTGTACTGTATGTACTTTTAATAATCTCCATAAAAGCCTGATTTTCAATCCCTAGGCTCAAGCTGACAGTGTAAATAAAATCACCCAAATCCACAGGGTAAGAGAAATGAAAATGACAAGGATTAAAATTTTGTCAAACCTCTTTCTTTTTAAAATTCTGCTTCCCTTCCAATTGGATCACGACCCTCTGTGTGCACAGCTTAAGACCAGACGGTATGCTTTCACTTTTATTCCGCTCTGCAGCGGGCTTACAGTATTTAGTGAAAGTCTGTAAAGAATGTGTGCTGTGTAGAGAGTTAATACCATAATCCCCTATCGTTGGGGTCAAATGCTGAATAGAGCAGAAGAATTAGAAAATATGTTACATACAATGGCAGAAAAAATGCATCAGCATGCTGTTCTGTTAACACAGGCATTCATTACCGACAAGTAAATGGCAATGAGGTAATAGAGTATATAAAGAGATGTGTACTTCAAGTCTAGTGTGCATGTTATTATAAGAACATAAGCCTTGAGTGAGAATCTAAGTACTATCTATATCTATACACATACATACACAGATACACTCTATAAACACATATACACATTGTAGTGGTTTTTTCCCCATCATGTATAATTGCATCACTCAAGAAGCGGCTTAGGTTTAGTTTTGAGGTAACAAAATTCAGCCTTTTAAATTATTTCATGGAGGTATTCTTGCCAGCAAGTTAAAGAAGTGGGGCTGGATGAATGGACTATAAGGTGGATAGAAAGCTGGCTAGATCATCGGGCTCAACGAGTAGTGATCAATGGCTCCATGTCTAGTTGGCAGCCGGTTTCAAGCGGAGTGCCCCAAGGGTCAGTCCTGGGGCCAGTTTTGTTCAATAGTTTCATTAATGATCTGGAGGATGGCGTGGACTGCACTCTCAGCAAGTTTGCAGATGACACTCAACTGGGAGGAGTGGTAGATACGCGGGAGGGTAGGTATACAGAGGGACCTAGACAAATTAGAGGATTGGGCCAAAAGAAATCTGATGAGGTTCAACAAGGACAAGTGCAGAGTCCTGCACTTAGGACTGAAGAATCCCATTCACTGTTACAGACTAGGGACCGAATGGCTAGGAAGCAGTTCTGCAGAAAAGGACCTAGGGGTTACAGTGGACGAGAAGCTGGATATGAGTCAACAGTGTGCCCTTGTTGCCAAGAAGGCTAATGGCATTTTGGGCTGTATAAGTAGGGGCATTGCCAGCAGATCGAGGGGCGTGATCATTCCCCTCTATTCGACATTGGTGAGGCCTCATCTGGAGTACTGTGTCCAGTTTTGGGCCCCGCACTACAAGAAGGATGTGGAGAAATTGGAAAGAGTCCAGCGGAGGGCAACAAAAATTATTAGGGGGCTGGAGCACATGATTTATGAGGAGAGGCTGAGGGAACTAGGATTGTTTAGTCTGCAGAAGAGAAGAATGAGTGGGGATTTGATAGCTGCTTTCAACTACCTGAAAGGGGGTTCCAAAGAGGATGGATCTAGACTGTTCTCAGTGGTACCAGATGACAGAACAAGGAGTAATGGTCTCAAGCTGCGGTGGGGGAGGTTTAGGTTGGATATTAGGAAAAACTTTTTCACTAGGAGGGTGGTAAAACACTGAAATGGGTTACCTAGGGAGGTGGTGGAATCTCCTTCCTTAGCCGTTTTTAAGGTCAGGCTTGACAAAGCCCTGGCTGGGATGATTTAGTTGGGAATTGGTCCTGCTTTGAGCAGGGGGTTGGACTAAATGACCTCCTGAGGTCCCTTCTAACCCTGATATTCTATGATTCTATGATAGGTGAACTTTGAAAGTTCTTTTGTAAAATGTCCTGTGAAGTATGAGCTCTATATTTTGTACGCCAAGCACCACAATGCATCTGCCCTCTGGAGAATTCCCAGACACAAAATACAATCACCTTCGCTAAGGAAGTACTGAGAGAAGAACCTTAATGCTGGAATTTTCAAGAGAATCTGCGGGAGCTAGACACCCAAATCCCACTGAAATTTAGAAGGGTTTGGCTGCCTCACCCCCACAGGCTCCTGAGAAAACCCCAGGCTACATTTGTTGGAGGAATCCAAAATAAAGAAACAAATATATACATACTGTATGTAATAGCAGATTCTGTGCAGTGGTTTTTGGTAGCTGATTTAGTTACACAATTTAAAAATCAAATCACGACTAGTTAGGTGATTGATGTATGCTTTGATAACAGAAAAGAGTTGGTAGTGGAGTGTCAGTATAGAACTGGAAGAGGAATGAAAACTATCAGGCCACCTTCCTTCACACTAAGGGTATGTCTACACTACGAGGGTAATTCGATTTTACTTAAATCGAATATGTGGAATCGATATTGCAAAGTCGAACGTGTGTGTCCACACTAAGGACACACTAAGGACAGTAATTCGACTTTGTGAGTCCACACTAACGGGGCGAGCGTCGATATTGGAAGCGGTGCACTGTGGGCAGCTATCCCACAGTTCCCGCAGTCCCCGCTGCCCATCGGAATTCTGGGTCGAGCCGCCAATGCCTTCTGGGTAAAAAAAATTTGTCGTCATCCGTCCGTCACTAACGCCCTCCCTCCCTCCATGAAAGCGCCGGCGGGAAATCAGTTCGCGCACTTTTCTGGTCAGTGACAGCGCGGACGCCACAGCACTGCGATCATGGATCACGCTGCGACCATCGCTGCACTTGTGGCCGTTCTCAACACCTCGCAGCTTATCATACACCTTTCCCTGAGGCAGATGCAGAGAAATCGGGCGAGGAGGCTACGGCACCGCCGTGAGAGCCTGAAGTCGGAGAGTGGCACAGAGCTGTCAGAAACCACGAGCCCCAGCGCCCAGGACATCACGTTGGCAATGGGGCATGTGGATTTTGTTGAACGGCGATTCTGGGCCCGGGAAACAAGCACGGACTGGTGGGACCGTATAGTGCTTCAGGTCTGGGATGAATCCCAGTGGCTGCGAAACTTTCGCATGCGGAAGGGGACTTTCCTGGAACTTTGTGAGTTGCTGTCCCCTGCCCTGAAGCGCAAGGACACCCGCATGCGAGCAGCCCTGACTGTCCAGAAGCGAGTGGCCATAGCCCTCTGGAAGCTTGCAACGCCGGACAGCTACCGGTCAGTCGCGAACCACTTTGGTGTGGGCAAATCTACCGTGGGGGTTGTTGTCATGCAAGTAGCCAAGGCAATCGTCAAGGTACTGCTCCTAAAGGTAGTGACCCTGGGAAACGCGCAGGTCATCATAGATGGCTTTGCCGCGATGGGATTCCCAAACTGCGGTGGGGCTATCGATGGGACTCACATCCCTATCCTGGGACCGGACCACCAGGCCAGCCAGTACATCAATAGAAAGGGCTACTTTTCAATGGTGCTGCAAGCACTGGTGGACCATCGGGGACGGTTTACAAACATCTACGTCGGATGGCCGGGCAAGGTTCATGACGCTCGCGTGTTCAGGAACTCTGGTCTGTTTAGACGGCTGCAGGAAGGTATTTACTTCCCAGACCACAAAATAACTCTTGGGGATGTGGAGATGCCTACAGTCATCCTCGGGGACCCAGCCTACCCGCTAATGCCCTGGCTCATGAAGCCCTATACTGGCGCCCTGGACACAGAAAAAGAACTCTTCAACTACCAGCTGAGCAAGTGCAGAATGGTGGTGGAGTGTGCTTTTGGCCGTCTCAAAGGGAGATGGAGAAGCTTACTCACTCGCTGTGATCTCAGTGAAACCAATATCCCCATCGTTATTGCAGCTTGCTGTGTGCTCCACAATCTGTGTGAGAGCAAGGGGGAGACCTTTATGGCGGGGTGGGAGCTAGAGGCAAATAGCCTGGCTGCTGATTACGTCCAGCCAGACAGCCGGGCCATTAGAAGATCCCAGCGGGACGCCCTGTGCATCCGGGAGGCTTTGAAAGCTAGGTTCCTGAGTGAGCAGGGCAACCAGTGACTTTTCAGTTTGTGGACAGAAAAGCTGAACCTGCCCCCGTTTCTTTACCCAGTCCATTTTGACTATCCTCTCCAGTTACATACCCCCTTCACCCCCTTCCCCTTCCCAAAAAATAAAATCATTTCGATTTTGTTAATGAACACCGTTGTCTGTATTGCTGTTTTCGCGGGAATATTTTAAACCGGGGACGCAGACTGTGGCGGGGGGCGGGTTTAGTGTTCTGATGCAAATGATGCTTCTAAACTCCCGGAATGACAGGCTCCGCACTGGTGGACTGGTTATTTCAATGGAGCCTGCCAGCACTCCTGGGTGGGACTGTGTGTATGTGTCGGTTATGTGACTTTCTGGCAGGGGGGGTAGGGTTACAGATCCCCTGCTGCGTGGGTCTGTGAGCCAGGATAAGGACCGCTGCATAAGATCTGTAACTGCCCTCCCCCGCCACAAAGTCACAGCGCAACCCCCCCCCCCCAGAACATGAAAAACACCTCCCAGACTGACCAGGGTAACCAGTGACTGCATTGTGTATGTGTCCTGATGCTGGACCTGACACCGCCTCTGTACCCTGCTAAAGGTCACTGTCCTGTCCAATTACCAAGCCCCTTCCCCCCCTCCAGACAGACTCTCCCTCAAAAGAACCTGACTGAAACAGTAATGAACAGAAACAAACATTTTATTGCGAACCAGACATGAAACGTGGGGGGTGAAACTTGGACGGGGGCTTGTGTGAGGTGGGTAGGAAAGGACTTATGAAATTTTGGGGAATGTCAGCCTTCTACTGCTAGAGCAGTCTGCAGGGGTTGACTGAAAGTTTTAACGGCCCTTGCCGCCCCTCCTTCTTTGGACTTTGGGTGAGGGTGGTGTGGGACTTGGTGGCGGGTGAGGGCGGTTACAGATAGACTGCAGCGGGGCTCTGTCCTCCTGCCTCCGGTCTTGCAGAACATCCACAAGGCGCCGGAGCGTGTCCGTTTGCTCCCTCATTAGTCCAAGCAGCTTTTCAGTAGCCTGTTGGTCCTCCTGACGCCACCTCTCCTCCCGTTCCATGACTGCCCGGTGCATTTGTGACAAGTTCTCCCTCCACTGTGTCTGCTGGGCTGCCTGGGCTCGGGAGCAGCCCATTAGTTCTGAGAACATGTCTTCACGCGTCTTCTTCTTCCTCCGCCTAATCTGCGCTAGCCTCTGGGAGTGTGCTGACAGGCTGGGTTGGGAGACAGTCGCAGATGTGTCTGTGTGAATTTTAAAAAGGGAGTGAATTCCTGAGACAGATAAATGAAATTGTATACAAAGAACCTAGTCTTTCTCTGTGAACAAGACCATGCACTGAACCTCTCACATGCGCACTCAGGACAAGGTCGAATTTTCGGCCGTCGCCTTCAGTGCCTGTGGACTTGCGGAGGTCTTGGAGTGTTCAGAGAACTGTGGCTGGAGACCTGAACTTCTGGAGCGGGCAATAATGGTAAGCCGCAGACTTGTGGCTGCTTAAAACTCCAGCAGTAGCACTGGCCTCCTTTCACATTGAAAGCAATGCCAGTCTCTGCTGCCAGCAATCAGGGCAGCATCAACTCTGCCCCTGTCCCACCCCCTCGCGGCTGTCCCAGGGAAAGATCCCTGTATGCTGCCCCTCTCCCTCCACCGCGTGGCTGTAAAGCAGTCCCAATACTAACATTCCCCTCCCTAATTCAAAGCAGGGCGTCATGAGCGACATCACCCTCCTGAGGATCCCGGACACCCAGAGAGAACGCATGCTGCGGGAAAGCATGCAGAAACCGGGGCCGTATGCCGCCATGCTATGTCGTGCGATGATCCCGGAGTACTTGATTGTGGCGTGGAGGGGACATGTCTGCTACCACGGAGGGCCCACTAAGATCGCCCTACCCCGGAACCTGATCAACAGGCTTGAGTTCTACCTCCACGAGACCTACGAGGAGTTCTCCTACGAGGATTTCTCGTCGATCCCCGGCCACATTGACCGGATTTTCGCGTAGGTGCACTGGGACTTTGGAGTGGAGCGTCTTGGGCCTGGGAATCATGTAGTAACGGACATTGTGAAATTTTTTTAAAATACTTGGGACTAAATTGAGAAGAGCCTAAGACAGAGAAATCATGAAAACCCATTTGTTACCTTTGTAAATATTCCTGTTTTGTACCTGATTATTTTTTTACTAGTTTACAGCACTTTTATAAATATACATTGTTAATAGTATAAATATTACCGTTCTGTTTTAAATAAATGTTTACATGTTTACAGCACTTACTGCTTGATCCTTCCCCTGATTCTGTGTCCGGGGTAAGGGATGGGGACGGTTGGTACGGGATCTCGGTAAGGGTGATGAAGAGCTCCTGGCTGTCGGGGAAATCAGCGGTGCCAGCGCTGTCGACTGCCTCGTCCTCTTCATCTTCCCCGTCCGCTAACATGTCTGACGAGGAACCGGCCGCGGACAATATCCCATCCTCGGAGTCCACGGTCAGGGGTGGGGTAGTGGTGGCGGCCGCTCCCAGGATGGAATGCAGTGCCTCGTAGAAACGGGATGTGTGGGGCTGGGATCCGGAGCGTCCGTTAGCCTCTTTGGTTTTTTGGTAGCCTTGTCTCAGCTCCTTGATTTTCACGCGGCACTGCGTTGCATCCCGGCTGTAGCCTCTCTCTGCCATGGCTTTGGAGATCTTCTCGTAGATCTTAGCATTCCTTCTTTTGGAGCGCAGCTCTGAAAGCACGGACTCATCGCCCCACACTGCGATGAGATCCAAGACTTCCCGATCAGTCCATGCTGGGGCCCTCTTTCTATTGGATTGCACGGCCATCTCTGCTGGAGAGCTCTGCATAGTTGCCACTGCTGCTGAGCTCCCCTCGATGTCCAAAGAGGAACTGAGATTCAAACTGCCCAGACAGGAAAATGAAAATGAATTCAAATTTTCCCGGGGGTGTGGCTGGTCAGAGCATCCGAGCTCGGACTGCTGTCCAGAGCGTCAACAGAGTGGTGCACTGTGGGATAGCTCCCGGAGCTATTACCGTCGATTTCCATCCACACCTAGCCTAATTCGATATGGCCATGTCGAATTTAGCGCTAATCCTCTCGTTGGGGAGGATTACAGAAATCGATTTAAAGAGAGCTTTATGTCGAACTAAATGGCTTCCTGGTGTGGACGGGTGCAGGGTTAATTCGATATAACGGCGCTAAAGTCGACATAAAAGCCTAGTGTAGACCAGGCCTAAGAAGCATCTGATTCCATCAGTAGTCCCATTGATTTCAACCGGGCTATTAAGTTAGGCAGACTCTGGCCGGTACAATGTTGAGCTAAAGAACAAGCTGGGGTACTTAAAAAAAGTCTTCCAATAAATAGCAAGTTAATGATGAACTGTAGAAAGCAATAACATGTTACCGTACCACTTTGTCCATTGTGAGAGCTTTATCTTATTTCATTCATGACCAGTTGTAGAAAGTGCTAAGAGGAAGGTTACCATACAGGCAATGTATGTGCTGCATGTATTTATTACCATGTTGTGGCTGTGAGTAGTCACTTGCATGACTATGAATTTTATAAAGAATTAGTGATGTAAAAGGCGCTGCCTGACACATAGTGCAGTTCTCCTCTGACAAGGGAGTCTGTAAAAATAGTCTCATTGGGATGCCATGGTTATTTGTGACTCAGTGACTGTGCTCCGTTACAAATGACAGGATGGATAGTTTTCTACTTTAGCTGTGAAACTTTTTTTTTAAACAGCCAAAAATAGAGTTTTCAGCTGCCAAAAACGGAGAAAAAAAAGCTGTTTTCAGTTTTTCAATGAAAACAAGAAAATATGTGACAAGAGTTGACACTTTCCACAAAGGTTTCCATTTTGACAGAAAAGCCATTTTCCTTTGAAAAATGTTTTGACCAACATTTTTCAATCAGCTCTAGTTAAAGTTGAGGAGCTACTTGTGTTCAGATGCTTCTAGCTTTTGGGAGGGGTCATTTTGGGGGCTGCAATTTCTCATGCATTGAGACCCAACATGATTTTTTAAATTGGAAAATTCTGCTTGAACATGTTTTGCCTGTGTGCATGGTGGAGGGAGAGGAGGTTGCATTGCTTTGTTAGAAGGTGCTGAATGCCTCCTACAAGCAGTTCTTGGGAAGCACACAGCAGCTTGCAGGATCATGCCCAGAGGTATTAATACTCTGTTGCTGACTATGTTTTTGTCCCATATTGTTATGTTGTTCTTGTAATTAAATGATGTTCTCAGAATTTGCTTTAATACTTTTCTTCATTTGAATTCTGATTCTGCAGTTTCTGGTTGTTTCAGATCTTTTTGAATAACAGAACACCTCATACCTGCATTACACTGTTTCTGGGTTCTTTGCCCAGACTAAATAGCACCAGTGAGGAAAAAATATAGAAAAATATATGAAAAAGAAATGCCCTCCCATTGATGGAGTTTTCACATTTACTTACTCCTGTCAAAGGCTTTTTTCTCCTGGGTAAAGTGTAGTTTTATGATTTATTACTCATTGTGTAGACTCATGGATGCTTTTCTCTCCCCCCGCCCTCAATGTGGGGAAAGTAGACAATTCTACATGAATTCTATGTGTTGCTATAATAGTTCCATGCACACAGTATAAAGATGTAACTGACCAGGCTCACTACTTCATTATCAACATGGTGAACAATCAAGCCACTGCTGTTACCACCAAATTAAGTGCTAGGGAGCAAAATGTGTTAGGACCAGTTTCTATCCTTTGATGCATAAATGCTTGGTTTCCATTGACTTCAGTGCAAGCCATGTGTGTTCATCCAAAAGAGAAATTTGGGACCTAATAACTCCAGAACCAATGAGTAGGAGGTGCTAAAAATCAACGGTTTATACAATTTGGCCTTGGCAGAATTCAATCTCTAGGGGAGTTAGTAGACTGGAATAATTAGAAATAGTGAATATAAAGGGAAATGTAATATGATTTACTGAGTTGAGGAAACAAAGATTTCTATAGACATAGGAAGAAGCTTTTTCTATTACCATGGAAAGGAAAATGCATTACAGGAGGAGCTAAATTATAATTAACAAAGACTTGGCTATGATTTGGAATTCTTTTTTAAACAGATAAATTAGAATAACAGATTATTGAAGTAAAGTGAAGGATTATTCACGTTAATGCTCATGTTCAGCTAGCCATCCAGCTACAGAACTGAGTGAACTAACAAAGAGATAGGCCTTGTTTACATGCTGCTTAAGTCCACACCAGAGGGGTGTAAATTATAGTCCACACTAACGTGTTGCACACTAATTGGCCAGTGTGGACCCTTCTGGTGTGCACTAGAAGTTCCCTAGTGCACATTAATGTTGTACTGTTTGAAACAGGACTCTTTGGTGCAGACAAAAGCACTGTGTAGATAAGCCCTTAGAGACACCACTAAAGAAATCGCTGGTATCACATGGCAATGTTGGTGTTTAAATGATCAAGAAAAGAAGCAAGTGTTCTAAAAGTTACTTAATTTTGAGGCTAGGGATGGATGAAGATGATAGGTTGGAAAAAGTTCCATGTGGGAGTGGGGAGATCCATACATGAAGAGATCCTCCACACACAGATCCCTGGGGGAACAGTTCCCCACCATCTCCCCATATTCTTTCCAAATTATCAATGTGTGGGCTATGAATATATCCTAATAGAATCAGAAACTATAGGTAGAGATAGCTGGATTTTTTCTGGACGGAACAGGTTTCTGTTGAAAAATGGAGCTATGTCTAAAATTGAAGTGTTTGTCAGGAACATGTCAATTTCAATGACAATTTCAATAGGAAAGTCATAATGAATCATTTCGACTTTCTCATTTCAACAATGTCAAAGAATTTCATTTCAATAAAGCCAAAATGTGCCTTTTTGATAATGTTGAAATGTGTCATTTGGTAAAAGATAAAAACATTTAGTTTCAGCTTTAGTGTTTTGCTTCATTTCATGTTTCTATTATACTGAAATATTAATTTTAATATAACAAATATATTTAACACCATAGTATACATATATTTAATATCAGACACATATAGCGTATATAGTATTTGATATTATATCCTACAATTTTGAAATTATTGCAACCAAAAGAGTTTTGCTAGTTCCAAAACAATTTTTTTTGGCATTTTTGTTTTTTGGCATTTCACATTTTTGCTCCAGTTCAGAATATTTTTTTAAAATGTTGGGATTTTCTGTGGGGTGAAAATTCTAGCTTCCATCTAGCTTTAGGTAGGGGCTAAATTCTCAGCTGCACTTAAGTTTCCTGTGTGTTCAGGTCACAGGGGGTGCTGCAAAGTTGCCCATTGTGGCTCCTTGATCCTAGGCTGGCTATGTGGTGGGCCTGGGGCTGTTTTAAGGTGTACCAGCTAATAACAACTCCAAGGGGCCATCCAGCAGTTGGGGATTGCTGAAGTGCAAAGGGCCCAGCTTGTACTCCAGGATCTGACCTCGTGTGTAATCATTGATTTGAACAAATTCATAATTTTGTTTGTAGTGACGATTTCTTTATTGACACAAAATCAAATAATAGTGTGAGCTGAATAATTAATGGCTAAATATTCAGTGTTTGCAACTGGAAGAGGAGGGGATGGGCAACAATGGCCAAAAATATAGGGAAATAATGCAGGGACCAACTGTAGAAGCTAACAATGCGTTAATATCCCCAAACAGAGAGGGACATAAACTGATCGCAAAAGCACCCTTTCCCTATCCCGCCCATCTATGCAGAGGAACCATGGTGATTCTGCTGCTTTGGGGGCTTGGTGAGTCCACAGAAGGGGAGGAGCTGTGTTTGGCCCATAATGAATATGTTTTATTAATTTTTTTAAAATGTGTTTAGACAATTAGGGTCGGGGTTTAGTTCACAGTTTCCTTCTAGCCTGCAGACAGCTGAAAAATCTTTGATGTCCAAGACTGACCACTTAAATATATATAGGCTCTGCTGTTCATAGGGCAGGGAAAAGGGAGAAAGAGAAGAGGAGGAAAAGGAAGAGGAAAAGAGAGATGGTGAGCAGGGATGACTTACCTCTAATGTCACTATGCCACCACTCAACAATGAGCTGTTCAATAGGAGAAGAGGAGAAAGAGAACTGAAGAAGAGGAGAAAGTATAAAAGGGAAGGAGAGGTGAAGTAGTTAGGAGTGGGAGGGAAGAGGAGCAAAAGAGGACTTCTACCACCATCAACCTATGTATTCTTCACAGTAACAGCTATTACTATACTTAAGCAAAGGCACTGGAAGAGTTAAAAGTCTGCATGCTCACTGTAACTAAGACTTAAGAAGACTAGGAAATGTCATAATGATCTATAAGTGTGAATGGTTAGTGTGACTTAGTCAACCCACTCCTTCTAGTCTTCAGTTCCTTCTTGTGCTTCTCAACAAGAGGCATGCCCTTGCATAGAGCCGAGCACCTGCAACTCCCATGGGACTGCAGCAGGACCTGAGAGCATTCCCAGGAGTTGCTCTGCATAGACACCTTCTAGGACTAGGCCCCAAAAGTAGTAACACAGAATGTGAACTACGTGCCTCAGGAGTACTCTCGGGCTTAGAAATTAAACACTGTAATTCTGTGTGGCTTGGTTTTTGTGCTAAAAACATATGATGTCCATTCACTAGAAACACGTGGCTTAAGATTGATGTGTTACTTTCCAAGATCTATTAGATTTAATTTAGGGTTCAGCTGAGTTGAATTCAGTCTGAGATTAGAATCACAACGGAAATGATGAGCATTCCAGTTTACATGTACCAGGCACCTAGATTTAAAAAATAAAATAAAATAAAATAATAGTGAAGGGACCTCTGTGACAGACATGAGCTGCTCTGCAATAATTTATGACTACTATATGTTGCTTTGGTTATTGGGGTGTTTATGGTATGATTATACTGGGTTAAATCAAATGAGCAAATTGCACATACTCTGCTTACCATCAATACAGACGTTTTGTAATATGGCTCAATTAGTGTAACTTCTTCCTATAGTCCAAAAGGGGATGGGTGGTACACCACAGGAAACATTCTGTCCTCAAATGTGTACTGAGCTCTTTGAAGTCAATAAGGCAATTCATACCCCTGGCAAAGCTCACTGTGTGCTGCAGCATAGTCTGGGATGTAATCTCCTGGATAAGATGATAAATCAAAGTTCTTCCTGCCAATCTCTGCTACCTGTCCAGTTCAGTGGATGTTGAAGATGTCTTGGTACATTTGGAAATGTGGCTATCTACTATGGTTTGGAGGAGGTGAATGGAAGCTAATAACACTTAACACCGAGGAGCTCCAAGCACCTTACAAAGGTGAGGAAATATGATTATCCCCATTCAACCAATGGGTAAACTGAGATACAGAGAGGATAAGTGTCTTGTCCAAGTTCACATAGCAAGCCAAGGACAGCCGTTCTAAAGCTAATCACTGCATTGTTTGTCCTTATGGTCCTCTAGGAACAAGGATCTTAAAATAAATATTTAGGGTTAATATCGAGATAAGCTATTCCTCTGAAAAAGTCAGACTACAACATGCTTTGCAGGAGCATTTAACCAATTCTGTAGTAATGGGCTTATCTAGGTATTCATACAGCCCCCTTCACTTTAGTATCTGAATACCTTTCAAGTATTTAAAAATAGAAATAACAACAGTCTCTCCCTCCCTCCTTCTCTTCCTCCATTCTTCTCTTCCTTTGCCTGTGGGAGAAGTAGCTTGATTAGTTTGGTTTTGGTTTGTTATTGTTTATGCATCTAAATGGGTGTGCCGGTGACTATAGGTAAAGAAATGAATGAGGAATAACTAGGTCAAAGAGATGAGTGTTGCGATTAGTTCTGAATGTGAGGAGACCTGTGGTCATTCTTATCTCTTGCAAGAGTGAATTCAATAGTCTTGTAAACAGGGCCGGCTCTACTGTTTTTGCCGCCCCAAGCAGCGCGCCGAATTGCCGGAAGACAGCTGGAAGACAGAAGCTGCTGCCGAATTGCCGCTGTGGGCAGCTGAACATAGAAGCTGCCGCTGAATTGCCGCCGCTGCGGAAACGCGCGTGCCGCCCTAACGGCACACGGACTGCCCCTGCCGTCCGCGGCGGCAATTCGGCGCGCTGCTTGGGGGCAAAAACGCACGGAATGCCGCCCCTTGCAGATTGCCGCCCCAAGCACCTGCTTGGAATGCTGGTGCCTGGAGCCGGCCCTGCTTGTAAAGTCCTGCATTCACAGGCTTCTCTTTGCTGTTTCATTGTTCCAGTGGAGCATAGCTGTAGCAGGAGGTTATATATTATACTTGTGGTGCAAACAGCATCAATGAATATTGAGTCAATGAGACAGCGTGATTGGCTAAAGATTCCACAACTACTTTTCCCAAGGGAGCAGCTGCAGACACATCACTGGTGGAAGAAGGGGAATGTTTTTTTATTTTTTTATTTTTAATAAATGTAATTATTTTGAGTAATTTTTAAAATGATTAGTACAAGGGAGAAAACCCACAGCATTTCACAATCTTGTTGGTCATTCATAAGTACACCTCTATCCCGATATAACGCGACCCGATATAACATGAATTTGGATATAACACAGTAAAGCAGTGCTCCGGGGGGGCGGAGCTGCGCACTCCGGCGGATCAAAGCAAGTTCGATATAACGCGGTTTCACCTATAATACAGTAAGATTTTTTGGCTCCCGAGGACAGCGTTATATTGGGGTAGAGGTGTACCACACACAAATGGAACCCTAATTATAAATGAATTTCTGAGTGAGGAGATGTGTGTGTGTGTGTGTGAGCGAGAGAGAGAGAGAGAGAGAGAGAAATGCATCCACTGCATATCTGTGAAATTCATCCCTGTGCAGAGAGACAGCACAAGGGCCATATATCACTTAAATCCTTCTTTAGCCCTTGGCTGGCCCCCTACATAGGTGGGTTTCACTCTGTTAATATTTGATAAGTGACCAGAAAAAATGGAAACCTGAACAATAATGGGATTAAAAGCAGCATACAACAACATGCATATTTTTTATTTATTTTGGGTTTCCATTGCATAGTTCTTGAGTAAAGAAAATTAATTTCTCTAGAATCTACAGTAGGAGTTGCATCTTGATCCTATAGGGTAAATGGTTTCTTTTCTGGAATTTGCATTAAAAATGTGGTGATACTAAGTTATCCTCGATGTCTGGAGTGGACCACACACTTGAATCATCAGGGATACAAAATACCAATGCAATATTTACTGGAGTCATATCAAAGATCAAAAGGCGTCCTTTCCCATATCTTCTGGCTCCAACATCTTTGACACTGGTTTTCCATCTGTATAACTCCACTGACTATCCTTGATTTACACCAGAAAAGGGAACTATTGGGCCCCCTTTCAGCAGATAGACATAAGTATCACAGAAAATAAAACCTGGGCACACACAAACAACTGAGGCCCTGATTCATCTAAGCACATGCTTTACTTTAAGTACTTAAATCCCATTGAAGTAGATGGGACTTAAGCATATGGTTAAAGTTTAGCATATTCTTTAGTGCTTTGCTGAATCCAGGCCTGAAAGATTACAAGTGTATTCATCCAGACCCAAGTTCTGCCTGCAAACTCATATGCACAACTTCTAATAAATCATGTGCATCTTAAGACAAAATTTGACCCACAAACTTTATTTTTGTAAGATATTTAGGCTCGGTTCCTCATAGGTATTTAGGTACCTAGCTCCTATTAATTTCAATGAGAGTTAGGCAGCTAAATACCTTTGAGTATCTGGGCGTTAATGAGAAAAATCACAGTTTTACTTCTCATTTTAGATCCAGCATAGTTCAAAATTATCCCAGAGTGGTTACCCTGATTGGTTCCAAAAGCTGTCTGATGGGAGACAAAATCTTTGACCAACTGATGTTCACAGCAACATTATCAATCAAAATATAACCAAATAAATCAGCGCATTCCAGAGTATTTTCTGCTAGGTTTCATTTTTGTCAAGTAAATCATTTTAAACTTAGAGCCATCTTCTGCAGTTCACATCACGCTTACTTATTGCCCGGGGCAAACAAGATGCTTACACAGTAGCATAGCATCCTTTAGGTAATACACACAGCATGGCTAGGGAATATCATCATATCTTAACAATTTAGGAGATGAAGGGGAGAAACTTTAATGCTTTGCATGTATTTACTTTTACAACATGCCATAAAGATTAAAAATACATTGTACACAAGTGCAGTATTTAATGTAGCACTTTAATTACATTCAAGTGTGTTACTAAATAGTCTTGAGAAAACCTTAATGACCAGCTGTTCTACCCCCTTCCCATATGTCAGAAGTGGTTTCAGAAATCACATTCTGGGACAGTAAGGTTGTATAATTAGACAGTGTATAGTTAACACTTCTAGATTTTCCTCTTAAATTGTGGACCCTTTTCACTAACATATTGTGGGTTGGTGCCAGTTTGGCACAATACAATTATGCAATGTGCCAAACTGCAACTGAGATGTACAAACTCTGAGACATGTTATGATCGCACCATTATCTTTTTATATCTTTTTCATCATTAGGACTGGATGCTTTTTGCGTTAAGTAAGATCCAGACTTTTATGGCTGACAAATAAACTTAGTAAATAGGACTATAAATTTTTAATACTCCTTTCATAATGCAATTTGTCTCATCAGAATTAGATGTTACTATAACCCTGCATCAGTTTTAACCAAAAAAGGCATCATTCCAAGAACATCAAATACATACAAAAATTCCAAAGGAGATGCTTCTGCTTAAGAGGCTACTCTTCTTGGCTTGTGTTCAGGAAGGTACTTAAACACATGCCTAACTTTAAGCACACATGCAGGGCTGCATTAATGTATAGGCAAACTAGGCACATTTTAATGGGGAATGGGGCCCAACAAACAACTGTACAGTACACACACAGTGGCTGGGTTGGCCAGACATGAGTGGTGCTCATCAGCGGTTCTCAAACTTTAGCAACCCGAGGACCCCCCTTTTGATGTAAAATTTTACGTGGACACTCAAGCCCTCCCACTCACCTCAGGCCCCGCCCCCACTCCGCCCCTTCCCCCAAAGCCTCATCCCCACCCCACCTCTTCCCACCCTCGCTCCACCCCTGCCACTCCTCTTCCCCGCCTCTTTCTGCCGCCTCCCCCCCCAGCACGCCCCATCCCCGCTCCACCCTCTCCCTTCCAGCGCCTGCTGCACGCCACTGAACAGCTGTTCCACGGCATGCAGGAGGCACCTGGAGGAAGTGGGAGGAGTTGATCAGTGGGCCAGTGGCTCTGGACATGATTCTGCCACCTCCCCCTAGCGCGCCCTGTCCCTGCTCCTCCCCCCCCCCCCCGGGCCTCCTGCACACCACTGAACAGCTATTCCCCGGCGGTCAGGAGGCGCAGGAAGGAGGGGGAGGAGTTAATCAGCAGGACCCGCGGACCCCAGTTTGAGAAATGCTGTGCTAAATCACAATGCCACATGCTCTGGTTTGGCCCAGCTGTCCCTCCAAGCAGTAGCAGGATGAGCAGCCGATCCCAGGGTATCCACAGCTGTTTTTTGTTATTCGTGAGAAGGTAGGACCCAGAAGTGTACGTTTGCCTAGGGTCCAATGATGAGTTAATCCAGCCCTGAGCACACGAGTATTGTGTGAGATTGCTCAGATGCTTAAATGTAAACATATGTTGAATTGGGGCTTTAAAATGCTTATTCCAAACAAAACACAAGAAATCTTTTTAAAAGGAAGTACATGGACTGCTTCGTCTTTCAACCCAATAGCATCCCATTCGCCCCAACATCTAAAAAAGACAATATGTCTCTTCTGGGATGATTATAAGATTGCCAGACAAAACACATCCACATTTTCCAATGGAGGGGAGTTTGTGTGACTCTATTAAGATCAAGCCACAAATATACGCTGCACAGCATTTGTGTTTTCGAAAAGTGGGGGAGGGGAAAAGCTCCACTGTTCTGATAAGAGAGATTTACCACATTTTTTCCCGAGCTTGAATTTCCAAAGACTTATTTAGATGTAAGCAATGACAGCTGTAATCATGTTTTAAATCTTGCTTTGTATCCTTAGTTATAATGTTGTTCAATTAATATTCAGAATAATGGAAGTGATGTGCCCCTTTGAAAAAGACTTGAATGCAGGCCAAAGCTTTGGGAAACTGATTCTCAAGAGGATTAATCAGCATTTAAAACTTGCATTAATAAAAATCTGATCTTCTACTGTGTGGCGTGCATAATACTTTTCGTTTTTAAGCATTTTATTTTAATAGTGTGGTATGCTATGTCCTGATTTTTAAAGGGATTTTAAAAATCTAACTCCTTCAAATCAATCCTGCTTTGACCCCTGTCCATTCTTTTACTGAATATAAAAATATTAAAGAAAACCTTACATCTGCACAAAATACTTCCAGAACTATAGAGAAGTGGGAGCATTTGGTAATAGACATTATCTGGATGGAGTTTCCAGAGGAATTTATGTTAGAAAAAGTTATTAATTTAATATAAATTAATTGAGCCACAATTATTTAAAAGTTTGGTGTTAACATTTATCATGAAAACACATGGAACCATAACCAGGACTTACATTTTTAAGCACTATGTTATAAGGAATGTTACTGTATTCAGTACTGAACAGGATTGAGCCTACAACTGAAAGACAAACCTAATCTACATTTTGTTTTGTTTTCCTGATCTTATTAATGGGTTAGCGAAACAAGAGGATTTTGTATAAAGTTTTGAGTATAAATTCAATTCTACTAAGCCAGCTAATTTATCCTGCTAATGTCTTGGTAATTAGCAAAATAGTTTTTGTTTTATGTCAAATGCAGCAACTAGATGCATTTAATAAACACTTGAAAAAAATTCTTTCTTGTGAAGAGCATCATTTTTGTATAGTAAAAGTCTCACCCGTGCTCCTATGATGTGAAGAAGTCTAGTTGAGAAATGCTTGTATCCGGACTCATTTTATTAAAGGGCAACAGTTTGTGCTGTAAGTACCATCTGCTTTTACTTTGTTACAGACCCAATTTGAGCTTCAGTTCATCATAAAAGTGATAGGTCTCCTAAATGGTGCCAAAGGTTGATTTATAATATTATTTTTTAAAATCCTTGCTGTCTTTTATTAAAATAAATACATGGGTTTTTAAAAATCATAACTGTAAAGTGTATTTTATCAAGTGGAATGTCAAAAATTATAACATCTAATGCACAAAACATTCTGATTGGATTCAGACAGATCACAAAGGAAAATGAATCGCAAAAACAGGACTCCTTCACATACAGTGAACACAAAACCAAATTGAGATATGCAGCATACATCAGGCCCTTCGGTTTGGGTGTGTGTGTGTTGTTTGGTTTAAAATTTCCTTGGAATTTATCAGTGTTCATTCCAAAATTTTAAAAATGGATGAACAAAATTGAAGACAAAGGAGAGTGGGATGGGGTGCTTGGAACTCGCAATGTAGCAGCTGAGGGAGCCTCCATCTTCCTGAGGGCCTGTCACTGTAGTGGTTGGGTGGTTTCGCCTACCAGGAACCGGCTTCCTGCCTGTCTCACTTCCCCACTGCAGAGCAGCAGCTATCAAGCCAGCGTTACCCTCCTCCGCTCAGGTGCACGGTGCTGTCCAGCAGGGCTCTGCAAAGGGATATTAAGCTGCCCTCTCTTTCTGGAGTGGGGAGCCAGGTCTGGGGAGTTCTGGCACTTCAAAAATTTGGGTGAAAGTTGGTTAAACCCAAAGAATGGCTATTGTCAAACCTGGGAATTTTTGGGGGGGGGGGCAAATTGGCAAAAATTGAAAATGAAGTGCCCTAAGCATAAGAGTTTGCAGCTATGGTGCAGCCTCCGTTGGTTGGAGCTGCATACCTTCAATTGGTCAATTCAATCTGTAGTCTAGGAGTATTCTTGGATTCCTCACTGCTCCCTTAGCATCATTTATAGTAATGATTTCTGTCATCTCCAGCTGGCTAGAAAAGTGTCCCATCACTGCAGATGGTGATGTGACCTCAGTTATTCATGCCTTCATCTCCTCTGAGCCGGACTATAGAAATGTGATATACCTGAGCATGAAGTCTTCAGCATTGAGGAACCTCCAGCTAGTACAGAATGCTGTAGCATGTCACTTCCTCATCTATGTGTATAATAGGTGTAACGTGCGTGTATAAGTTTGGGCCAAAGTCTGATCTCAGTTGTACTGGTGTTAATCTGGAGTGAGTCTGTTTAAGTGAATTTACATCAGTGTTACCAAGAACAGGATCCAGCTCAATGGGACTGCTCAAGTGAGTAGGGACAGCAGCAGGGGCGGCTCCAGGCACCAGCGCAGCAAGCGTGTGCCTGGGGTGGCAAGCTGCGGGGGGCGGCGTGCCGGTCCCCGTGAGGGCGGCAGTCAGGCAGCCTTCAGCGTCATGCCTGTGGGAGGTCCGCCGGTCCCGCGGGTTTGGCGGTAATTCGGCGGCGGGTATGCCGAAGGCGCGGGACCGGCAGATCACCCGCAGAAATGCTGCCGAATCCGCATGACCAGTGGACCTCCCGCAGGCATGCCGCCGAAGACAGCCTGATTGCCGTGCTTGGGGCGGCAAAAAACATAGAGCCGCCCCGGACAGCAGAATTGGTCCCCAACTTTCTATGCCCACTAAAAGGATGGTAGCAGTGATATGTATAACACTTTAGATAGGGCCCTACCAAATTCACAGCCATGAAAAATGCATCACTGACCGTGAAATCTGGTCTCCCCTGTGAAATCTGGCTATTGTAGGGGGGGTCGCTGTATTGCCACCTTTACTTCTGCGCTGCCTTCAGAACTGGGCGGCCGGAGAGCAGTGGCTGCTGGATGGGCACCCAGCTCTGAAGGCAGCACCACCACCAGCAGCAGCACAGAAGTGAGGATGGCATGGTATGGAGGGTGATGTCACTTTTTTGGGGGGGCAGGGCCAACCATATGGGTGGGCACTGTAGTCAGTGGGGGTGCTGTGGTTGCGCACCACCACACCCACACAGCCAGCCCAAGGCCTCTTTAACCTCCCAGCGCTGGGGAGGAGCAGGGCTGGGGGCGCCCTGGCTGGGGGCTCCTACTGTGCGCCGGGCTCCAGCTGCTAGTCCCAGCCAGGCCGCAGAGGGACAAGCCTTCCTTTTCCCCTTCATGGGCCGCTCCTGGGTCCGGGTCAGACCTACCTCCGGTGGTGGCACATAAGTAAGGGTGGCAATACCATACCATGCCACCCTCACTTCTGTGCTGCTGCTGGCAGTGGTGCTGCCTTCAGAGCTGGGCTCACAGCCAGCAGTCGCCACTCTCCAGCTGCCCATCTCTGAAGACAGCACCACCACCCGCAGCAGCGCAGTAGTAAGGGTGCCAATACTGCAACCACCCTACAATAGCCTTGCAACTCCCCCCATGACCCCTTTTTGGGTCTGGACCCCTACAATTACAACACTGTGAAAGTTCAGATTTAAATATCTGAAACCGTGAAATTTAAGATGTTTTAAATCCTATGACTGTGAAATTTACCAAAATGGACATGAATTTGGTAGGGCCCTAACTATAGATAAAGTGGGACTGTACTTGTCTTATAAACCCCTGTTCATGGAGTGCCTCAGCGTGTCATCCGTACCCACACTGGGCCAGATCCTCAGCAGATGTAAACTGACAGGGGACAGGGGACTGGACTCGATGACCTCTCGAGGTCCCTTCCAGTCCTAGAATCTATGAATATATGAATCTATGAAGCCAATGGAGCAAAGCCAATGTACACCAGCTAAGGAACTGGCCCACTGAATATTTCTCTGTGTGGCTGCAGAAAAATCAGTGGGACTGCTATTCACCGAGTAAAGTACTACTCCATGGGTGACACCTTGCCCCCCCACTGAAATCAATGGCAAAAAAAATCCATTGATTTCAATGGAGTCCAAATTTTACCCCATGTAAATAAGGGTGGCAGAATAAAGCCCTGAGTCTCTGCTTTAAAAGCTAATTCAGAATTGGAATTTAGCAAGCAATAGTTCAAGACAGAAATAATTTTTATCAAAGTTTTAAAAAAAATCATGAGCTATTTTGGGAGATGACAGTTTTCAATCAACTGAATTTGGTATTTTTTAGAATTTCATTTTTTTCTAAATATTCCCCTCTCTCAAACAGGGCTGTGCTATCAACCCCATTTTACAGACGTGGAACTGAGGCCCAGAGACATTAAGTGAGTTGGGCACACAGGAAGTCTCGGGTAGAGCAAGGAAGTAAACCCAGGTCCTAGGCTAGCATCTTAGCCACTGGACTGCCCTCCCTCTGGTTAAAGACAGCAGTGGCAACCCTACCTTTGAAATTGGTCATTCTGGTGGTTTGGATCACAACTTTTAAACATAGAGGTTTTTTCCCCTACCACAAACAGTATGTTCCTCAGAACAGAACTGATTTAGTCCCTATCCTGCAACTGACAGTGCACAGGCAAACTGCTGTGCCCGTGGGCTCTGTACAGGCACAGCCATGCTTCTGGGCATGTTCAGTCACAGGAGCGGGGCTGAAGGCTTAGCTCTTCAAAGGTATTTAGGCACCTAATTCCCATGGAACTCAATGGGCGTTAGGTGCCTAAATGCTTTTGGAGACTGGGCCTTAGCACTTTGCACTTGATTGTGGTCAGCCCTTACACAGCTCTGCAGTGGGGAGAGGCACCATCCCCTCAGCAGGAGCCATGTACAGGCTGGTTAGCCCCGAGGTGTCATGGCTTTGTTATAAAACAACAAGGTATCAGGGTAAAATATGTCAAAGGCCCAAAGTGACTTAGGAGCCTAAGTCCCATCTGTAAAAGGGATGTGGACACTCAGAACTATAGGCTCTGTGGGATCCTGGCCCAGAGGATTTGAAAATCCCCAGTATGCCACACAGCTCAGCTCCTCTATGGCTCTCTGCACATAAGCAGGATGGGATGCTGTGGGCAGTGCTTCTGGATGTGACGGGGTTAAAAACAAGTGGGTCTGCATTTAGTAAAACAGCAACAACCTATAACATCAAGACATCTGTTTGCCTAAGCTGTATAGCCAAGCAATCAGATATCTACAACCCGTGTCTTTCCTCCCACTTTTCTAACGGCCCTTTGTTATATCCTTGCTTGTCTGACAAAGCCATTGTTGATACTGTGAACTCTTTGGGGCAAAGACCTGTATTCTATGTGTTTTCAGGGAAACAAATAGCACTCTTGTGAATGCAGTGAGATAATATATAATCCTGATATGTATTTGATGCAAAATGATTTCTACTTTAGAATCAATGACAACAGACCTTTGTAGAAAGGTGTTTGTGTTTCTTGTCCGTGAAATGCACATTTCACATCAAATCAGGAGCTACTTATCTGCTCTACTATATCGGCTCTCTGTACTCTTTCTATTGTACCTCAAGGCATCTAGCACCATGGATCAAGATGTTCACAAATGACTAGTGATTTTTGGCTACCTCAATTTGTAGGTGCTTTTGAAAATTTTACTTATATTAAATATATTTTGATATGACATAGGTTATTGTTATACAAGATTTTAAAAGGCTGTTTGAGAAACAGCTGAAACATACTCAAGGTCATTTGTAAAGATGGGCAAAAAATGGAACCATTTATCTGGATCCCTCAAAGTCTTGATGTGAATTAAATGAGACCCAGATTTGACCCACCCTTGGTTTTAGTATTAGAAAAGAGACATCCAGGAGGTGTTGCCAAACCAAGAGCCCTTCACGTTTCATTTGCTCCTCTCTTTTTGAAATAGAGATGAGCCAAAACCAATTCTGCTCTTATTCTTCTCCAAACGTTGGGTGTTTAGATGAAATGTGAACTAGATTTAAGCTACCTCCGTTTCTGAGTTTGGAGTTACTAAACCAAAATCTGTTAGGGAAGAAAAACTCAAACTTAAGCTATTTTTTAGACTTCCCAACTCCCCAGCTTTGCCCATCTCTAATTTTCTTCTAAATGTTTATCCACTGAATCGGAAAGATGACCCCGTCACCTAAAACAAATGAGCAGTTGGGTTCCATATGGGCATAGGAGTGGTGGAGGATAAAGAAATATAGAAGAATGTTTTTGGCTTCTTTTTAAAGCACTCTTGATAGAGATTCAAAATTGTTGGCTTTATACATGTCGCCTATTGCCTATATTAAATACCCATATCTAAATCTAATGCAAACTATTATTTTTTACCCACTCACTGGGCAAGCTTGCAAGTTTCTTCATATTGCTTTTACCTTTGTCCAGTTGCTGCTCCACAATGACCATCCATCCATCCATCCAGAGAATTTATTTGCATAGATAAATTCTCCGTCTGTTTTTCTTATGTAGTGATTCTAAAAGCTCTTGGGTAGACTTCTTCCCATCAAGAGAATAGGAACAAGATGGCTGCTGATGCAATAAGCACAGCACTCTTGGAATTTTATGCTTGAAAAAGACTTCCTGGATCTTTTGTTGAGGGTTTGCTCAGAAGCTACCAGAAGCAAACTTTCCTTCTTGGTTGCTAGACCCTGCTCTGCCCTGGGTTTTATTTTATCCAAACCATCCAAATTTAGGCTGGACAGGGTGGGGTCAAGATGAAAGATTATGATGTGGGCCCATCCCCATTATGACCCAACTGGAGTGAAAGAATTAGAGATTTGTATTTTAAAGACAGGAACGTTGAGGGAGGAACAGTGGCCAATGAAAATCAAAATAAAACTTATCCAGAAACTAGGCATATCTAAGATGGTTTTCATAAAGGCTGAGCACCTGCAGCTCCCATTAGAGTCAGTGCTTATTAGTTGTAATAGTATTTATTTGTTGTATTTTGGTAGCACCGACGCGTGCCAAATGTGTCCATGGCCCCTCATTGTGCTAGTCCAGAGGTGGGCAAACTACAGCCCGCAGGCCACATCTGGCCTGCGGGACCCTCCTGCCCGGCCCCTGAGCTCCTGCCCTGGGAGGCTAGCCCCCGGCCCCTCCCCCGCTGTTCCCCCTCCCCTGCAGCCTCAGCTCGCCCCACCACCAGCGCAACGCTCTGGGCGGCGGGTCTGTGAGCTCCTGGGGCAGCGCAGCTGCAGAGACTGGCCTGACCCAGTGCTCTGTGCTGCGCGGTGGCCTGGCTGGCTCCAGCCGGGCACCTGTCCTGGTGCTCTGGGCAGCATGGCTCTAGCGCTCCCAGCCACCGGTGCTCCAAGCAGTGCGGTAAGGGGGTGGGGAGTGGGGGGGGGGTGGATAGAGGGCAGGGGATTTCGGGGTGGTGGTCAGGGGGCGGGGGTGTGGATAGGGATCGGGGTGGTCAGAGGGTGGGGAACAGGGGGGTTGAATGGGGGCAGGAGTCCCAGGGGGGCAGTCAGGAAGGAGAGGGGGGGTTGATGGGGTGATGGGGGCAGTCAGGGGCAGGGGTTCTGGGGGCGGTCAGGGGAAAGGGAGCAGGGGGGTGGATGGGGTAGGGGTCCCGGGGGGGATGTCAGGGAATGGGGGGGGGGGGGGGGGGGGGAAGGGACCCCGGGGGGGGGGGGGGGTCAGGGGGCGAGAAGCAGGGGGGGATATGGGGTGAGGGCCGGGCCACGCTTGGCTGTTTGGGGAGGCACAGCCTCCCCTAACCAGCCCTCCATACAATTTCTGAAACCCTATGCGGCCCTCAGGCCAAAAAGTTTGCCCGCCCCTGTGCTAGGCACTGTACAAACACATAGTAAGACTCAATCCCTGCCCCAAAGAGCTTTAAATACACAAGATAAACAAAGGGGAGAGAAAGGAAGTATTATTATTTTCATTTGGCAAACAAAGAAGCAATAACAGTCCTGGTTCAGCAAGGTACAGCAATGGGGCTGCTTACATGCTTGCAGTTAGGTGTGTGCTTAAGTGTCCTTTCTCCCAGAGGATGCTCAGCTTAAAATTAGACCAACTGAATTTTGTCAGAAATTCAAGAAAAATGAAAATACTGGTGGTAGCAGGTACTTACAGTTAGCCTAATCCTGCAGCAATGCTATTTGCTAAATGGAATTATGTTACATTTTCTGAACATTAGTAAGGCTCGAAATGCACAATATAAAATGTAGATATAATAGGTACAATGAATATGTATTCATTTTGTCCATGTTAGCTGATTATTCTGGAACACAGATGATGCTTTTCATAAAGCAGAGTCTTAGAATGCTACCTCCATAATAAAGTTATTGTTAATACCCTAATTAGTTGGGAAGTGATCCTTTTGAGGGTTAAGTGTTTTTTTATGCCATGTAAGTCTGCATTGTACTTGGTTGGTTGGTTGGCTTTTTTTCTCATTACCAATTTGTACTTGGGTTTGGCTGTATGGTGCTTATGTGCAACAAGAGAGACACTATATAAATAAATTAAATAAATCAATAAATCTGACTCCAAACTCAGACAGAAGCAGTAATACATACTTTCCTTATTTTCCCCTATGTCTTGTTGTATCTCTTAAGAACATATCTGTATATCACGTTTGTTGTAGTAAGTTTGTCCTGCCAAGATAACAGATTTCTAAAAGGCTGAAACTATCCCTTGAGGTATATTTTGACAAAATATGCAAAAATAATATCCTATATTCTGGGAATTAATTTATTTAGTTATTTTTCTTCCCCTTGGCATTCTCCTTTTGCCATTTTCAATGCTCTTTAGGCATGTACTTTAGAAAGACCACATCCGCAGTTGAATGGTTAAGCAAAGGAAACTAACACAAATAATCACTTTCTAGTACTTCAAAATATTCTAATTTTTTAATGGAGAAAATGCATTCTTAAATTAAATATGCATAATAAGTAATACTAATAATAAGAAGAAAGTGGGATATGTGAGAATGAATGTAGTGTTGCAAGCAAAATGCATTTGATTTGCTGAGTATAAAAGCTGGTTGAATCAGTAAGAATCAGTGGGGGGGGGGGGGAAAATAAAGAGAGAGAACCTCATAATGCTTATAAATTGTCCATAATTGTATGGATTTTAAATATAAAAAGTTGGCAGTGGCAAAAGCTAAAAGCCATTAGGAGAGATACCATTGTGCAATACATCAGTAGCAGCAACTTTTAATCTTAGGGAAAATCCTAACTAGAGTTTTCTAAAATGTTGATAACTATACTTGAGTCTTGTCTTGATGTTTACTACAATGCTGGCATTGTTCAAAATGACATGGCCTAATGCATATATGAATCCTGTTTGAAAAGAGCTACTAATTAACATGAATAGTCTTCTTCTGTGAAGGTCGTTTATTGCAAAGTTCATTTTTCAGCTGAGCATTGCTAAAGTAGTCACCCCTCAGTAACAGCCATTAGATTAAGAGACTTAGGTCTGTTCTCTTCCTGACACTGGGTCAGGATTTTCGAAGAAAGTCTCTTCCATGCCAAGAAGCCCTTAAAATAATATTTGAATAGGAAAAGAATGGATGTAATTACATTGTAAATATTTCTGTCATTATTGAATTAATGAAGACCACTCTATTCATTTCTGAAAACACGTTTTCCTAATTTGATGTCCCAGCTCAAATCTTTCCCTATGGGATCTTGGATTTCCTCAATCACAACGATTAATTAAAACAAAGGGATACTGAATATTCAGCTTTAGGTGTGTGCATATGTTCACCTATGGCAAAATATTAGAGATGTCATGCCATGGAGCCTTTATTTCCCCCTTCGGTGACCCCAGTATGGTTTTCACTTCTTCAAGATCACATGGGTTTCAAACAGCTGTTGTTCACCAGCAAACAAAAGGAAATTTCTTAGGGCTTCACCCTGCAAGATGCTGACTGAGCATTCGGGCACGGATTCAGTAAAGCACTTAAGCAGCTGCTTAACTTTAAGCATGGGCGGCCCAGTATTTATGTTTAAATGCGTTGCTGGATTGCGCTGAGAGTGCTCAGCACCTTGCAGGATCAAGCACTTACTGAAAGCATAACTCTACCCTTCCAATAAGTGAATTCAATAGTAAAGTGTACACTAGGATCCAAAACCAGGAGGAGCCGTGCCTGTGCAGAGGGCAAAGATGCACCCCCAAGCAAGGGACAAGTTATTTCCCATC
Source organism: Terrapene triunguis (assembly GCF_002925995.2). Lineage (NCBI taxonomy): Eukaryota > Metazoa > Chordata > Testudines > Emydidae > Terrapene > Terrapene triunguis. Next base: position 5,893,743 of record NW_020664613.1, on the reverse strand, counting down.
TGGTTTTCCCTTGGCTACATTAGGTGTTTGTCTCTAATTACTACTGCAATTGGACAGCAGCCCCAAAGTACAGTTATGCTCTGGAGTTTGGGGACCAGTGTTAGATATTGGAGGCCTGCCCAGAGCCATCAACACCATGCTGCAGGTTGACCTACACAGTGAATCTGCTTATAGTTGTATATTATAATTCATTCATTTAACAAATGTTAGTGGAAACTACTGAAAGATACATGTTAAAACATTCCTAGATTGTAAACTCTTTGGGGGCAGGGATCATATCTCCTGATAGGTTTGTACAGAAGATGGAACAATGGGGCCTTGATCTTGATCAGGACCTATAGGCATTAAGGCTTGGAGCTTTGTTGGATAAATAGAATCTGAGTGGTTCCAAAATATCTTCCTGTTTTAGGGCTGTATTGTGCATAACATCTTCTCAGGAGGGACTGAGAAACTCGGTAAATTTCAGTTCATGGAGTTTCTTTCAAAGCATTCTGTTGGGAGGCAAGGAGTCCCCCCCTCTCCACTGCTGTGGAACCGGCCTGCAGGAAGGTGTGCTGAGATCACTCAGACCTGCTGATGTCCTGAGAATGGCACAGAAATCCCATGGATCCATAGCATTCAAAGAACAGGTCCCTGTGTCTGGCAGCTCAGGGTTCCTTTCCCATTTGATCCCAGGGGTTTCCTGCCAGCCACTGCCTGGAGGTGTGGGTTGGAAGTTCAGAGTACCAAGGGGTCATCATTATCTTCCATTAGGAAATTCCCCGGCTTTGATGGGGAATGGTGCCCCAAAGAGCAGCATTCTACCCCTTTGCCACTCCTATTCCCTGCATGCTCAGAGTCCTATCCCCACATGCTTGGGCAGGGAGGTAATCCATGCGATTGAGAGGAAAGGGGGAGTGTGTGTGGAACCACTGCTTCCCCCTGCCAGCTTCCACTGGGTTTTTGCTCCTCTCCATTTACATTAGCGGAGAGGAGCATATGGGCCTTTGAGATTTAATGTTTCATGGCTTACTTGGCTGTCACAACGTTTTACATTTTTATGTGTTGTAACATACATGGTGATCATCTTTAAGGAAAAAAAATTGTACGGCAGGTCCCTAGATGCCCTTGCTGGGAGCAGATGTCTGAACAAGAACGTTGTTAAACCCCTCTTGGATTCTCATTTCCCACCCTTTTGTATATTCTAAATTGCACTACTTAGCACAGGCTGACTTCCCAGCAGAACTTAAGATGGTTTAGGGTGGCGGAAGGTTGAAATGGGGAAACTTGCAGAATTATAGGGCATTGAGACGGATTCATAATCTGTATTGATGCCATCATCCCTGACCATGTGACAACCAAAGCAGATAAGCCTATGACTGAACTGAAAAGATTTCTTAAAGCTGGTAATCGATATTGAGCAGCTCAGTCTGTCGAGCTATCAAGTTCAGAGATATCCACACGATGGCGGTGGGGGTGGGGAGGGGAAATTAGAGAGGCTGACAGCAAGGCTTGTACAACTGGAGACACAAAATCAGCAGGCTTTGACATGCTTGCAAATCAGCCTTACATGACACTATAATGGAACAGGTAGGTAGTGTAGTGGATAGATGGGATCAGCTGAAGAGGGAGCATAGGCGAACAACAGGTGTACATTGTTTCATTAGGACAAAAATCAGAAATAAAATAGGGGGGATTCACACTTTGCAAAGTGACTGGTGAATCTGGATTTCTCAATTTTGGGGCACACAGACTGAGATGTCATAAAGGGGTCTGATTTTCAGAAAGTGCTTAGCACCCACCGACCCTCTGAAAATGAGGCTCCTTTAAGGAGTCAAGGGTTGAGCACCCAAAACCACTAGTCAGTGTTGAAAATTTGGACAAGGAATTTCTTGCTAGGACCATGTGTCTTCAGTTAGGACCAAATCAGGAAGTTCTTATTCAGCCCCAGCTTGGCTCTTCCCCCTCCAGTGGGGGAGGCGCTCCACACCCAGCTATGGAAGTAGGGAATGGCACTGCTGGAATATCTCCTCCTCCCCCAGCTTCCCCCAGAAGCTGCCAACCCCTCCCGCCTCCCGCAGAGCCGAGGATCCACTTGTGGGGACAAAAGGAAGCCCTGGTTGGAGCAGGAAAGGACACACATAATTCCCCACCACCTCCTCAGGGATTCCACAGCAGAGCTAATACGGAGTCAGTATTGACTTTTTGCACAGACCCCTTGCGAGCTGTAAAACTCCAGCCCAACCCCTGAGAAGTAGCACCCAGTGGAGCAGGAGCTGGTATTACATTGTTTATAGATACCCCAAAAAGGTGGAACTCACCCAGTTCCTTGTGCGTGGGAAACAAACCCCAACCCCCGGTGAGACAATAAAGAGAAAACTGTGAAGAGAACTTCCCTAGTCTTCCTCTTCATCTGGACCCCTTCCATGAATTTCTCCATTGATTTCAAGGGGGAGTTCTGCTTGAAATGAATGGTATAATGTAGCCTTAAGTAAAGACTTAAGGATTTAGCTCTTAATGAGCCAGACTGTTCACATTTCAGTGAGGAAGCTATATATGCCATTATTATCCATAGCACAAAATATACAGCAGGAAAACAAATTCTCACTCAACCAGAGGACGTGTGGCACTGTTCCATGCACAAGCCACAACATTCTTTTCCTCCCAACTTCAGTGCAGAAAGAAGGGAAGCCGATGCCCATCAAAATAAGTTGCACAATGATAACACCTCCTAAATAGCAGAATTCTCTAGAAAGTGAAGGAAGCATTTGCATGGATAATCAACCATTATGCTTTGTTTCTACAGGAGGAATGAATTTTATGGACCCAAGATTGGTCAGATGGGCCCTAACTATAGAGGTGAAAGTTGGGTCATTCCAATATATATATATAAAAACCGGAATAGCTTCATTCATATATATATATGAATGAAGCTATTCTGGTTCAAATGCATTTTACAGTATGATGCTTTTGATAACATTGCCTTCCTGCTGAAGAACAGGATGTGCTTTTCTTTCTTAAATGTCTAATTAATGGGCAGTGTGTCATGTCACTACTTCAATAAATTCCAGTTGTGAAAAATTTTGGGAGCACATGAGAGTGAGTGTTTGTCTTGAAAGACAGAGCAAACAGAAATTAATAATCATGTTTCCCTTGTTATATTTACTGTTTTGCTTCTAAAGGGAATATTAGTCCACTAAGAGATTCATAATTAGGAGCATGCCAGATGGGTTATCAATGTGGTTTTAAATTTTTATACATAGAGTGCTTTTTTTTTAGGTGATGCTTTGGTTCCATGTACAGTAGTTAAATATAAATATTGTGTATAAGGGGGCTACTAACTGCTCCATGATTTTGAATCTGTGTTTACTTAATTCCTCACCCCCATTCCCCCCTTTTTTTTGGTGGTCTGGAGGGATAGATGAACTGAATGGACTTACCAGATGGAAGAATAAAACTAGAAAGCAGAATAGAGATCCAGACCTCTCAGCTAGTAAAAAGCTGAGAGCTTTAGTTCATAAAAAGAAGGCTGAAAAAAAATCAGTTATGCTGGGATTCTGGACATCTTGCGTGAAGTGGAAGAGGTGATTTTGTGAGGCGGAATTATTCAGAAGCTGAAATGCGTGTGTTCTATCGTCATGTAGCAGTCAAATCAGAGTGTCAATGTGGAGAAAGGGGGAAAAATACACAGCACCTGGCTGATTCATCTCAGGCAGTGAGTGATTTATTCATGAAGTAACCTCAAAATGGGGGAATCAAATGGGGCTTGGAAATACTGATGTAACAAATCCACATGCTGAAGGCAACAGATAGAGTTATTGTCCTAAAGAAATTAGACCCATCCTGAGAAAGTTGCGACAAGAACCCTAGGTTTTAGGTTCCCCAGATACAGGTCTCTGCTCTTCAAGCTGGAGGATCTGTCCTCTAACTAGCAGTGGTAGTAAGTCCCTTATTCTCCCAGTGGGCCAGCCACTAGAGGATGACATGACCACATACCGATATAGATGCAGCAAGTAGTTTTGATCTGCTTTCTTTGACCTACAATACAAACTTAGTTAAAACCAAAACTCAGTTATGTCTCCAGGATTTCTTCAAAGCTAGCATATCTTCATCATGCTCCAGGCTGCTGACAAGACAAATGGCCATTTCAAAGCTGGTCTCCCAGCTCCTCCATTCATCTGTCTCTCCTGTTTAGCTGAAGGTTTTAGAAGTCCTGTAACAGGACTGAACTGTGTACTGTGTAACAGTGACCTAGATGATAATGTAAACTCTATATTCATTCTATTTGTTACTAAATGAGGAGGGATAAAAACACCAGACAGGGTAGATCAAAACTGCAGAATAATCTATCAGTCTCATAGGGATGGGCAGCTATCCAGTAAACAGAATGAGATTTAATATAGATACATTTAAGGTGATACATCAATTGAGAAATAAATATATAGATTAGAGACAGGCCCGAACCACAACACCAGATTCACCTCCAGAGCTTTGGGAAAGTTCAGATTTGCATGTGAATTTCAAAGCATGGGCCTATTTGTACAAAGAGCCTGAATTGAATGTGAATTTATCACAAGTTTAAAGGATCCAAATCCATGGTTTGGACTCCTTTCCATAAACAAGGTGGGAGACTGCTACACTGAAAGCAGAAATGTAGAAAAATGTCTAAGGGTTGAAAGTTGATAGGAGCTCATGATACAATAGATTGCAAAGAAAAAAGAAAGGAAACTTCCATCCTTGGGTGGATGTATAAAATGGTAACTTATAAAATAAAAGGTGCAGTAATGCCTATTGATGCTGTTTTGATAAAACTGCACTTGAAATAATACATGCAGTTTTTGGTCCTTCATTATGAAAAGGATATTGAGAAGTTAGAGAAAGTTTTAAAAGCACGATTGCAACAATAATGGGATTTACATTGTAAATCCTAAGAGGCAGGGGGTAGCATTTTCAAAAGAGCCTAGCTGACTTAGGAGCACAAATCCCATTGAAGTACTCCTAAGTCACTTTAAAAGTATTGGTGTTAGGTGCTTTGAAAAAAATCACACTAGGCACCTAAATACCTTTAAAAATCTGTCCCTAAACTTTTTAAAAAGTTCTACCCCTTGCCTTCCTATGTATCTAGATTGCCCCCCTTATCTTATCTACCTATATGCCCCCATAACATGTGAGCACCTCACGAGCTTTTCATGTATTTACCCTCACAACAAACCTGAGGTAGGGAAATGAATTATTATCTTCATTTGATAGGTGGGGAACTGAGGCATAGTAAGATGAAGTGACTTGCACAAGGACTTGCACATGAAGATGAAGTGACTTGCACATAGGAAGTCTGTAGCAGAGCAGAAAATTGAACCCAGGTCTCTAGATAGTATCTTCATAACTGGCCCAGCTGTGGGACTATCACCAAGTACTCTATTGATACTGTCTAATTAAGAATAGGTGGTATGAAATCTAAAGTTCCACTGATAGAACTTCACTTGAATGGCCCAGAAAAAAGGTGATGGAAAGAAATAGGATACCACTGTGGAAATATTTGGGAGGTATTGTCTGGGGAAAGAGCAAGGGACTATTTTCTGTAAAAGTATGTTGTAATGGTATAAAATAAGCATAAAATATTCAGGTTAGATATCAGAAAACAAAGTTCAATGATAAGGGCAATGAGGCAGTATAATCAATTGCTTAGCGTGCTTAGTGAGGTAGTTGAGACTTCATTAGAGGCATCTAAAATAACTTTCATAAAATGCTAGTGAGAGTCATGTAAAGGAAGAGCTTGCCTGATATGGGGTTGGGCCAAGAGGGCATCTATGATTGTATGTGGACAAAGATGAAATTTAATTTGAGATATTAATTAGGGCTTTATTTAACGCAGATTCAAGACCTACAGCTGCTGACCGTATAATGCTCTTTAAGTTGCCACCAACTTGACTCATTTTCAAAGTTCTCAACAGTGACCTCACAGGTTTAAAGTTTGGCCTAATGCTCCATATCTCCTCTTGGAAGAGATGAGAAGATTTCATTTATCTCTGTGGAGGATTTGGCATATCTTAGAAGATATTAGAACATATTTGCAGTACTAGTGGGATTCCTTCTTTTTGTTAAGAAAACTAAGATGCCATGAGGGCAGGCGCTGGATGTCTCCTCTAGAAGCCCACAACGCCTGATCATTTCAGGGGCAGTGCTCGAACTGTGGGTAGGGAAAGGTGAGCATGGTGTACAGTATATTCCTAATGATCCAAACAGCCTGGGGGACATGGATTTTGTTCGAATAATGAGGAGTTTGGATGATTGAGATGGCAAGAGCCATTCAGCAATGGGCTGGCCTCCCTTGCAGCTAAGATCTTCTCCTCCACCTCCTCCTCACAATCCGGGCTGGGGGTGGGGTGTCTCTGTTCTGCCCCACTCACTTGCTCCTGTGACAGTGGGACTGTAGAGGGCTGCCTGCACTGCCACAGGGCTGGTGACACCTGTTCCCTACATGTGTGTGTGAGAGGAGGGGAGGCAGTGGTCCTGGCAGGGCAAAGCAGAGATCCCTGGCTAAGGCTCTGCTCTGCCCTGCCAGGACCGCAGCCCTGCCCACACCTAATGCCTGAAAGGATCCAGTGTCTCTGGCCCTGTAGCAGCACCGGGACCCCACTACAGCTCCGCTCTCATGGCCCTGCTCACTTACTCCCATGACATCAGGGATGCAGAGGGGTCCCTGCACTGCCGCAGGAGCCATTCAGAGAATCATAGGACTGGAAGGGACATTGAGAGGTCATCTAGTCCAGTCCCCTGAACTCAAGGCAGGACAAAGTATGATCTAGACCATCCCTGACAGGTGTTTGTCCAACCTGCTCTTAAAAATCCCCAGTGATGGACATTCCACAACCTCCCTAGGCAATTTATTTCAGTGCTTAACCACTCTGACAGTTAGGAAGTTTTTCCTAATGTCAACCTAAACTGCCCTTGCTGCAATTTAAGCCCATTGCTTCTTGTACTATCCTCAGATGTTAAGGAGAACAATTGTTCTCCCTCCTCCTTGTAACAATCTTTTGTGAACTTGAAAATTGTTATGTCACCTCTCAGTCTTCTCTTACTCTAGACTAAACAAACATAATTTTTTCACTCTTCCATCATAGATCATGTTTTCTAGAATTTTAATCATTTTTGGTGCTCTTCTCTGGACTTTCTCCAATTTGTCCACATCTTTCCTGAAATGTAGGACCCAGAACTGGACACAATACTCCAGGTGAGGCCTAATCAGCGCAGAGTAGAGCGGAAGAATTACTTCTTGTGTCTTGCTTACAACACTCCTGCTAATACATCCCAGAACGATGGTTGCTTTTTTTGCAACAGTGTTACACTGTTGACTCATATTTAGTTTGTGGTCCACTATGACCACCAGATTCCTGGTGGCCTCCCCTGCAGCCAGGGGGGCTTGTTTTCCGCCTCTCAATCCTGGCCAGGGGTCTTTGCTCTATTATCTGGACCTCCACATTATCTGAATCCCTTCCTTGTTTCCCCGCATGAGATACCTGGGGATCAAGGAAAGGATTTGGATAATGTGGAAGTTCAGATAATAGGATTTTGGATAAACAGGAGTATACTGTATTGAGTAGAAAAAACACAGAAAACTTTAAGTGTAACGTCCCCTTTTCACATTCTTAATGCTGCTTCAGGATGTATTTCTAGTGCTTCAAAGGAGATAATAAGCAGAATAAATAAAACTCTCCATAGCTCTTATATAGCCCTTTACATCCATAGATTTCAAAGTGCTTGAGATGTGGACAGAAGTGTAACCTGGTAAGTCAGTGATAGACTTACACTACACATTCTTACACAGATAATTCACCCCTTACTTTCTCTTCTAGCTTTCCTCCCTCAGATCTTCTGGAAGGGTCTTTTCCTGGAGAGAAGACCATGGGTCTTTCAATAGTGACATCTGCAATGTTTGTAAATAAAAATCTTGGTTTATACAGTAGAACCTCATTTTCTAGACAGAATGGGAAAATCACATGTATTAACACAAATGAAAAGATTTACCAATGTCAACAATGCACAATGGGGGGATATAACCCCAGTGTCAGATAAAGCAAATGGCTGTCCAGTGCTCCACTCTTTTGAGTGCCCTGCATCTCAGGCAAGCTCTGCAACTTAGCTGGACTCGTCTCCACCCATAGCCTTTGCACCAGAGAAATAGAAAACAATTCATAGTTAGGCTTGCCCCCACCTCTCCTCTCGCAGAATTACCAGAGGGTAGGCATATCACTGCCTCATCCTAAACACAACATACAGCCAACTCTGCTGAACACTCCCACACATTGGCAACACTTGCTTATGGGTCTGCGGTTTTGGTAGTGTTACAGACTGGTGTTTTCGTGAAGACTGAGTCAGTATTATGTCTTCTGGGTTGGAAAAGAAGGAATGGGGGGCATTCAAAACTAAGAGCTAATCTGTATGTACATTGTCAACTTTATTCCTTTTTCGAACTCTAACGGTGTCAATAATGTTCTGTTCACATAGGCAGGTGAAAAAGTTTTGACACCCTAGAACCACAACACTCCTTCTTCATTTTTGTTTTCTTTCTTATGCTAATAACAGCAGTCACAATACTAATATTCAGGGTACCATGTTTGGTCTGTTTCTTAAACTGTGATCATTATGTGACTAAACATAATAATAGGGGGAAAAAAGGTTGGATGATATTCCCTAGAGGAAAATGCATTTCTTTTATCATCTACAGTAGTTTATTTCACATATTCATGACCCTCCTGGTATTTTTTTTTTATGATGAGCCATAAAAATGACAAAATACATTAGCAAAGTTCTCGGTTTATGCTAAAATGACCATATTCAAAAATAATAACAGAGACTTGTATCAGCAATGCAAAAGATGCATGAAGTAATTGGTGCTTAATTTGTACACAAACTGTCAAGGCAGTTTTCCTCACGGCCTGCATCTTCTGAATTCATTAGTCTCTAATTAAGGCCAGTTGGGACCAGCAGTTAGAAGGTTAAAGAGGTTCTGACAGCCCTAATCATTGCTCAGGAAGCTGAAAATGTATGCAAAGTCTCGGCAGATGGGGTGAGATCTGCTTCTGCCAAGTGATAACTGTTATTCCTTTGCACCTCCAAAGCTGTCATCCTAATAGGCACATTTTAAATTTATTAATGCTCTAGTTACAATGCATACACAGTCTCTAATGGTATGTCATTCAGAGTATATAAACTGAGCAATTAACACATATTACCTGGTAATGGTAAAATTATTTGTTGCCTGTTTGATTTTTTTCCCTAATCCAGCAAGAACCATCACAAGCAAAGACTTTTCTTTGTTCAGAAAAAGGAAAAAAAAAAAAAAAAAAAACAACCAAAAAAAACCAAACAAAAATTTTTTTGTAAAATATGTTAATTTTATTTTCTATTTTTTTT